>NW_011495058.1:3429086-3438343 GCF_000754665.1 Bison bison bison
GTGGGTGGGCACTGAATTGATTTCATGCATTTTCTGATAACTGAACATGTTTACATTTCTGGAATAAATATCACGCAACACCAAATGATCTTTTTCCACTTTGGCATAAAGGAGGCTGGGTTTATTTCCCTCTTTTTAAGATAGAAATGATCTATTCTTTTAAAATTAGATTTAAAACGATGAGTGCACATAATGGCTCCTCTTACCTTTCCAAAGAGAAGTATGGATTTGACTGTAGATCTAGTGTTTATAATAATTAATGACATATTCCTTTTTAAACAAATATTATTGTGTTAATTTGTGGATGTGAAATCTCTACTCCATGAAAACTAATTTTTCTAATTTGTTGTTGTAAAGCTGTCAATAGTATTCTACTGTAAGAAACAAGTTTATTTATAGTAATGTCTCCATTTTTATTTCTACTATAATTTATTTGTTCATTCTATTTCACTTTTTTCTACACTGGTGTTAATAGACTGGCTTCTGTATTTGCAACAGAACTTTTCTTTTTTATTTTTCCATAAAACATTATTGTCCCAAAGAAGCATCTTTGTTACTGTTTCTTTGCTCATCCCCACCCCCGGAGCTTCCCAGGTGGTGCTAGTGGTCAAGAACCTTCCTGCCAATGTAGGAGACGTGAGAGATACAGGTTCGATCCATTTGTTGGGAAGATCCCCTGAAGGAGGAAATGGCAACCCATTTCAGTATTCTTGCCTGGAGAATCCCATGGACAGAGGATCCTGGTGGGCTACGGTCCACAGTGTCGTGAAGAGTCAGATGTGACTGAAGTGATTTGGATGCTATTCCCAGAGCTAAGCAGTTTTTATAAAGTTGGTACCTATTCTTCCTCTTCAGGGTCTTATACTGAAATGCTATACTATATTATACTATTATATGTGTTCATAAACTATATATGGCACTGATTTATTCCGAACGGTTCTAATGTTTTTCCCAAGTTTTTATTTTGAAAATACTCAGTTTGAAAAAAAAAAAATTGCATGATTCACCTACTGCTGTTTGCTGTATTTGCTATCTCTCCTCTTCTCCTTGCTTCTTGCTGTGAGATTTAAATTAATTCGCTCTATCCTGTGATCACAGCTTCTTCATCCGGACTCTGGAAACTTCTGTTTTATGATTGGCCTCCAGAGGGCTCTTGGAAGTTTGCAGAGGTCTTGGGGGAGCTGGCATCCTGCTTTCACATCAGACTAATTTCTTGCACTACAATCATATTTCGAAAAGTTGTAGGAAATGACAGAATTAATTTAATATCTCTACTAGAAATTTTTGTGTGTTCCAATTGAATAAAGATACGTAAAATATGAGCATGTTTTTCAGCGAAAATCAGTCTCTGAGATAGACGTGGATTTGGTCTGCAGCCCCTCCACTGTTGTGTGAACTGCTTCTCCCAAGGACAAATTTAAAATGTGAAGGACTGGAAGGACATGCCATGCGATAAGTGACAAACATATGTTAACTTGTTATTCTTATTACGAGTTTCATGTTTAACTATGGACACTAAGTTGTATTTTATTGTGGTTAACTGCAGTTAAATTCTGTCATGCCACACTTATTAATATTTAAGAAATCCTCATCTTTCTAATTTTTACCAGCTTTGTTGAAGAATATTAACACAATATAAACCACACAAAATAAATGTGAGCAATATTGACATATGAATAAAACCTGTAAACCATCATCACAATGAACCATGAACATGTAATCATATATGTTTTCTTTGTAATCCCTTCATCTTTTATGCCTTTTCTAAAGTCTCCCTTCTCCCAGAGCAACTTCTAATTTGACTGGTATCACTGTACATTTGTCTTTCTGAGAGTTTTGGAATCACACACACAATAAACAATCTTCTGTCTAGCTCACTTCACTTGGCATCAATATTCTGAGATTTCTGCTGTTTAATGCTCCATTGAATTGATATGCACAACATGTTTATCCGTTTACTTACTAATGGGCATTTAGGTTGTTTCCAGTTTGGGGCTATTACAAATAAAGCTGCCACAAATAATTGTGTATATATTTTTGCATTGACATGTTTTCTTTGCTGTTGGGTAAATTCCCAGGAGTAGAATGGCTGGATCATATAACATATCTTTGTTTAACTTTATAAGAAGCAGTGAAATCCTATCCGAGTGTTTTCCAAAGTGATTGTACCATCACACATCCTTACCTGCAGTATGTGAGCAAGCACTCCAGTGCATCTGAGGTCAGCACAGGTAGAAGGACCATGCCTTCTAACACTTTCGCATCCACACCTACCTTTGGAAGCCAGATCTAGAGATAGAACAAATACTTCAAGTTAAAAGCCTAAAGTTTTTCTTTCTCCTATTCCTACCAACAATAATAATAAAAAGAATTGAAATAAAAGGAATAATACAATTTCTGGAAAAAAGATGTCTTACATTTCAAATTATTAAATGCAATACATTTTATTTTTGTCATAATACTTTTTTCTCTGACTCTTTAATGCTGTCTCCCCATCCAAAACTGAGTTCATGGCTATCTTTTTCATGTTTAAAAAGTCTTTATAGCACTTGGCTAAATAAAGCATCAAACAGTTGCAACAGAAGCTTTAAATACTTTAATTTGCTTAGATTCCTAGGCAGCTTTCTTTAAATTCCGATACATGTAGGGAAGCCATGTAATATTTTCTTCCCTAGTTTTGGAATACACCTTACCAACATATACACTTCCCAGCATTTTTCTAGCACATTACATATAATTCAACGACCAGATCAACAGCAGCTGCTTTTTGTTTTTTGAAACTCTCTTCTGCCTCCTACAGAACTCCCAAAGAATTCTGCCTGTGCCTGTAGCTCAGTGGTAATGAATCTGCTTGTCAATGCAGGTTTGATCCTTGGGTTGGGAAGATCCTCTTGAGGAAAGGTAAATGGCAACCTGCTCCAGTATTCTTGCTTGGAAAATTCATGGACAGAGGAGCCTGGTAGGCTACAGTCCAGGGGGTCGCAAAGAGCTGGACATGACTGAGCATACATACATGCATTACATGTATGTATGTAATTTGTTAAAATCCTTCTTATGTTAAATTTACTTACAAACAGGCTATCTTAATGGCTTGCACACCTTAACTTCATCATTTTCATTCTATTACTTTAAAACAGTGCAGACAAATTGCATATTTGCTACTTCAGGGCACTTCTGTTGCAAAGTGATTGAGCAGAATTTCTGTCTAAGATCAATGGTTTTTTAATGGAAACTAGATGTATATAGATATTTGTTTTTTTATTAACTTAAATGGAAATTCAAGTGACAGATGTTTACAAACATGCATGAGTGTATTTACTTAAATGAAATAAGAAGATCACATCATAACCATAAAATTCCATAATTTATGGAAATATAGTTTATTTCTATTTTTAAATGCCAAGGTCATTCACACTGTTCTTTATCATCTCTATGACATTTCTGCACAAATCCTATGAGTTGATGACCTAAATAGGTACCCTTCATGCTGGAAATAATATTAGATGAATTTTATTGTTTAAAGAAAAATATCCTTCCATGTTTTCCTATTTCTCCCTAATAACAGTTTAGTAAAATCTAAAATTATAAGAATGTAGCTAAAATTAATAATCCTAAATTCAAAGGAGATGATATATTTATATAATTTTAAATTTCTGTTAACTTTTAAGTGTTGCAAGTAACATGTTTAAATTTAGAGAATGAAAAATAAGATAAGTACATTAAAGTATATATTAACTAAATACAGATGATTTTTTAAATGGCAACCTTGAAAAATATCCCACTTACAAATCTAGTAAAGAGTTCTGGAGACGGACAGTGGTGATGTTTGCACGGCCATTTCAATGCGCTTAATGCCAATGAACTGTGCCCTTTAAAACAGTTAGGATGGCAAATCTTATGTTATGTTTATTTTACCACCAAAATAGCATACGAGTTTTTTAAAAGTGTAAGCTAGTATACAAACATCCTCAGAAAAGAGAATAAACAGAATGGGAAAAATAAAGGCACCTTTTACAAACAAACTCAGATACTCAGAAAAGAGAAAATGTAAGCCTGGCTTCAAGGCTACTGTGTGAAGAAGGATGTATCTGCTGGTCACTAAGGAGAACATGAGAAGAGGGCTGGTTCAGGGCAGCATCCTGCTTCAAATCCTCATGATCCATCTCAGTGAGAGATTCCATATGTGCATTGACACTTGTGTGATTCAGGGCTTATATCTGGCCCAAAGTATCAGTCAGCTCAGGCTGCTATAACAAAATACCACAGGCTGGGTGGCTTAAAAACAGACACTTACTATTCACAGTTCTGGAGACCAGAAATCCAAGATCAGTGGATCCCCCTGGTGATCTAGTGGTTAAGAATCTGCTTGCCAATGCAGGGCTTACAGGTTAGCCCTGGTTCAAGAAGTTCCCACAAGCCATCGAGAAACTAAGTCCATGCACCACAACTACCAAGCCTGCGCTCCAGAGACCACGAACCACTTCAGTAGTTGCAGCTGAGCACCAGCACTGCGACCACAGAAGCCCACACGCCTGCAGCTTGCACCCTGCAACACGAGAAGCCACTGCAACGAGAAGCCCGAGCACCGTAATGAAGAGTAGTCCCTACTCACCACAACTAGAGAAAGCCTGTGTGCAGCAAATGCAGACTCAGCACAACCATAAATAAATACTATTAAAAAATAATAATGGCAATTTAAGAGCCCCAAGGTGACATGGTTTCAGGGGGACATATGCTGCCCTTGTAGGGCACTGGGGAAAGGAATAGTATGACTGAAGGCTATGGGCAGGCTGAGTCACACCCAACCCTAAGGCTTGGCTCCTAGCTTTATGATGACTATATTGGAAGTTCATGGCCGAAGTCAAAGAGCAAAGGGAGTCAGTGAACTATTCCCGAGAGCACCCCCCAAGACTCTGTCTCACGTTCTTATAAAACAAACAGAGAAACACTGGACCTGGTCCAAGAGTTCAAAATACTTTATCATTTTACTGTATAAATAAACCCAGAATTCCATCAGAATTCCAGGGTAAACCCTATAAATCCTTACTCTTTCTCACTCGTTTTGGTTGCCATCTTCACACGTTGGAAGTTGTAAGTGCAGCACTAATGATATGACTTTTTCAAACCTCCATCCCGATCCTCACTCTAAACTCAAAGTTTAGGAATAAACAGGCAGTAGGAAAAAAAATTAAGAAATTATACAATTCTGTTTCTCTAGATAAGCCACTCAGGAATGCAGTTTCCAAATTCACTCCCTACATGCACATACCACGAAGGAATTCATGACTTCTGTAGAAAGAAAATGCACAGCATAAGACTTGTACAGACACACACATACAACTTTGGGAAAGCAGTGTCAAAAAGATAACAAACGTGTTTGACATGAACCCCAGAGAGAAACTAGGAAAACTATTTATAAGACATGAAGGAATGGCAGAACTGGAATCTGTGGAAGGGTCATTTTAGCCCATCCACACAATGTAACAACTCCAGGACTTGGAAAAAGTCAGGCCATCACTCACATCTTGATGAGAGTTGCAGTCCCGGGTATATATAAGTCATTATGACTATTAAAACCACTGCAGGCTTATCAATTCTGAAATGAATGCGCTTCTGTTTAATGATTATGAATGAGCTTGAAAGAGAAATATTCACCGAAAACCAAAAAACCTACATAGAGAACGCTCTGCTAGCTTAGATATTTCAAAGACAAGATAAAAGATGAAAAGACAGGTCTGCATTTTGAAGGCTGACCAAGTTGAATTCAAGTGAACACAGACAAAATCCCACAGAATGGTTATTGATCATGTGCATGGGGAAAATTTCATAAAGAACTGGCTGAGTTGTGGCTGGAAAAATAGTACAATTCTCACAGCATAGACAAAGGGAGAATTCCCCGACTGTTGTCTGACTTTCAGGTTCATACCCTAGACCCAGCTTCTCAACCTTGGCACTATTAACATTTGGAGCCATGTGATTTTGTGTGTATGAGTGTGTGTGTGTCAGAGTTAGGCAGCAGGGCAGATAGCATCATGTGTACTGCAGCATTACGAACCTTTACACAATACAAGCCAGTAGAACTTTTCTCAACCTTGACAACAAAAAATGTCTGCAGACCCTGTCAGATATCTCTAGGCTGGGTGGCGGGTTGGAGTGGGGTGGACAAAATCCTCCCATTCCACCCCAATTTGAAATCTGGACATTAGAAAAAGAAATCATCTACCTAAAATAAGGAGAAAAATGAAAGTATGAAAGTAGAAGTATGAAAAATAAGAAGAAAGTAGATTATATGCAGAGTACATCATGAGAAACGCTGGGCTGGAAGAAACACAATCTGTAATCAAGATTGCTGGGAGAAATATCAATAACCTCAGGTATGCAGATAACACCACCCTTATGGCAGAAAGTGAAGAAGAACTAAAGAGCATCTTGAGGAAAGGGAAAGAGGAGAGTGAAAAGGTTGTCTTAAAGCTCAACATTCAGAAAACTAAGATCATGGCATCCGGTCCCATCACTTCATGGCAAATAGATGGGGAAATAGTGGAAACAGTGGAAACAGCGTCAGACTTTACTTTTTTGGGCTCCAAAATCACTGCAGATGGTGATTGCAGCCATGAAATTAAAAGACGCTTACTCCTTGGAAGGAAAGTTATGACCAACCTAGATAGCATATTGAAAAGCAGAGACATTACTTTGTCAACAAAGGTCCGTCTAGTCAAGGCTATGGTTTTTCCAGTAGTCATGTATGGATGTGAGAGTTGAACTATAAAGAAAGCTGAGTACTGAAGAATTCATGCTTTTGAACTGTGGTGCTGGAGAAGACTTTTGAGAGTCCCTTGGACTGCAAGGAGATCCAACCAGTCCATCCTAAAGGAGATCAGTCCTGGGTGTTCATTGGAAGGACTGATGTTGAAGCTGAAACTCCAGTACATTGGCTACCTGATGCAAAGAGTTGACTCATTTGAAAAGACCCTGATGCTGGGAAAGATTGAAGGCAGAGGATGAAATGGTTGGATGGCATCATCGACTCAATGGACATGAGTTTGGGTAAACTCCGGGAGTTGATGGTGGACAGGGAGGCCTGGTGTGCTGCGGTTTATGGGGTCACAAAGAGTCAAACATGACTGAGCAACTGAAATGAACTGAAGATTCTAAGGATGACAGAGGATGAGATGGATGGCATCACCGATTTAATGGACATGAACTTGGGCGAACTCCAGGAGATGGTGACGGACAGGGAAGCCTGGCATCCTGTGGTCCATGGGGTGGTGAAGAGTAGGACACAACTTAGTGACTGAACAACAACAACATGTTCTGAGGAGGTTGGAATGGAGGACGAGTCCACTGGCTGCTGCAAGACAGCAAATCTCCAGGAGCTGAAGGAGCACAGAGGATAGAGACCAGGGAGGGGTGTCTCCAGCACTTGGAGGCAGAAAGCTCAGAAAGCAGCCTTCCCTGCGTGGGTACTTATCTCTCTCCCAGAGCCAGATATAGGCTGGAGGCAGTTGGGTCATCACAGGCAGCCCTGTGGCGTCCCCTCTGTTTTCCATTGTCAGTGGGGTGCTTGCTCTCCTGCTGCAGTATGAGAGCTGCTGCTCAAGACTCTGATCTTTCTTCCTCTTTTGTGAAGAAAGTTAAATTTCCTCTTGACACTGGCTTGAAAGCAGTTCACCAGGAAAGAGTCCTGTGATACCTTTAATAGCAAGAAAAATTGGAAAAATGAAAGCTCATTTTCTAGTCTAACAGCATCTGTACAGTGGTAGGGAATAGACTTGACCCTTGTTTTCATTTGTTCTCAAAAAAAGAATGATGGTTTAGCCTATTGACCAAGATCCCCACAGCCTGTGGTATGAACTCACAGCCCCGGTTCACTGACCCTGTTGTCAGGCCGCCCTGGGACACAACATTCAGTGACCACAGGACACTGACTCTGCTTTGCTCAGCAAAGATCACAGATGCACAAGCTCAACAGAAGATGGGGCCCTTGGTTAGGAGCAATCATGCTGTTGGCAAAGTTTATCTGGATAAGAAAACATTTGCAAGAAAATTAGAAGTATTTTCATGTATCAGAAGGTTTTATGGAAAAGAGGGCCTTAAATTGTTGTCTTAATTTGCTCAGTAGGCCAGAATTTAAAATACTGACTAAAAGATCAGTGAATCAGTTTGGGTGTGAGTATTAACAAAAAAACCCAAAACAACAATCACAAAAAACACCTACTATTTGTGTCTTGCTTTCTTTGCCCTTGAACTTAAAAAAGTATCTCCTGGAGGGTTTTATAATTGTTTGAATTATATTTTGGGTCTTTTGTTAAATTCAGCAGATGAATGGATAAGAAAGCTGTGGTACATATACACAATGGAGTATATTTAATTCTTTACTCCATGCAGAATATATTTTGTGTATGGTTTGAAATACTGTTCCAAATTTCTTTTTCTTTTCAAATGAATAGCTGATTTACAAAGGCATCTTTTTTCTCTAATTATTTGAATTTGTATTCTTCCCATAGACCACGTTCTGATACATAGATGAGTCTACATTCATGCTTCCTAGTGTGTTCCATAATTACATTTCTGTTGCTTTTCCTATAGCTATGCCACATTCTTTTTTAATTTTTTAAATAAGCTTTTTATTTTAGAACAATTTTAGGTTAATAAAAAGTATTATTCAGTCTTAAAAAGAAAAAAAAATCCTAACATGCTACAACACAAATGAATAGTGAGGAAATTATGCTAACTGAAATAAGCCAGTCATGAGAGGACAAATACTTTGATTCCACTTATATTAGGACCCTAGAACAGTCAAATTTATAGAGACAAAAACAGAGCAATAATTGTTATGAGTTGGCGGCGAGGGGTGGGGGTAAGGGAAATTGAGGAATTAATGTTTAATGGGAGCAGCACTTTATTTTTGCAAGATGGAAAGTTTTCCTATGTATGGATCGCAGTGAAGGTTGCATTAAGTGCACGTGAAGTACACTGCTGCTGCTAAGTCGCTTCAGTTGTGTCCGACTCTGTACGACCCCATAGATGGCAGCCCACCAGGCTCCCCCGTCCCTGGGATTCTCCAGGCAAGAACACTGGAGTGGGTTGCCATTTCCTTCTCCAATTACATTAAGTATGCTGCTGCTACTGCTGCTGCTGCTAAGTCAATTCAGTCGTGTCCAACTCTGTACGACCCCATAGATGGCAGCCCACCAGGCTCCCCCGTCCCTGGGATTCTCCAGGCAAGAACACTGGAGTGGGTTGCCATTTCCTTC
>NW_011495058.1:3438443-3438697 GCF_000754665.1 Bison bison bison
GTCCCTGGGATTCTCCAGGCAAGAACACTGGAGTGGGTTGCCATTTCCTTCTCCAATTACATTAAGTATGCTGCTGCTACTGCTGCTGCTGCTAAGTCAATTCAGTCGTGTCCAACTCTGTGCTACCCCATAGATGGCAGCCCACCAGGCTCCCCCGTCCCTGGGATTCTCCAGGCAAGAACACTGGAGTGGGTTGCCATTTCCTTCTCCAATTACATTAAGTATGCTGCTGCTACTGCTGCTGCTGCTAAGTC
>NW_011495058.1:3438797-3454620 GCF_000754665.1 Bison bison bison
ACGCATGAAAGTGAAAAGTGAAAGTGAAGTCGCTCAGTCATGTCCGACTCCTAGCAACCCCATGGACTGCAGCCCACCAGGCCCCTCTGTCCATGGGATTTTCCAGGCAAGAGTACTGGAGTGGGTTGCCATTGCCTTCTCCAATGTTAAGTATAAATGTACTTAATACCACTAAACTGTGCAGTTAAAGATGCTTAAGACGGTAAACATTATGTTAAGCATATTTTATCACAATAAAAACAATTGGGAGAAAAAAGTTGTCAAAGAGAAAAAAATCTCAACCCAGAATTCCTTATCCAGTAAAAACATATTTTAAGAATGAAGGTTAAATATATTTTCAATTAAACAAAAATTTTGAAAGTAGTTCAGAGCTCCCACACAACCCCCACCCAAGATTTCCCTATTATTAGCATATGACCTTAGTAGGATACATATTTTGTAATAATGAACTAATACTGATACATTATTATTTATAAGAATTTTATTTATTTATTTATTTATTTATTTTTACTGTACTGGGTCTTCTTTTCTGTCCAAGCTTTTGTCTAGTTGCACTGAGAAGGAGGTACTCTCGAGTTGCAGTGCACAGACTTTTCATTGAGGTTGCTTTTTCTTATTGCAAAGCATGGGCCCTAGAGAGTATAGGCTTCAGTAGTTCCAGCACGTGGGCTCAGTAGTTGTGGCTCCTGGGCTCTGGAGCACACGCTCAATAGTTGTGGCACAGAGATTTAGTTGCTCTGTGGCACGTGGGATCTTAGCAGATCAGGGGTTGAACCCACGTCTCTTGCATTGACAGGTGGATTCTTCACCACTGAGCCATCAGGGAAACCCTCTGATACGTTATTATTAACTGAAGTCCATACTATATTTACATTTCCTTAGTTTTTACCTAATGTGCCTTTCCTTTCCCCAGATCCCATCCTGAAATATTGTATTACATTTAGTTGTCATTTCTACTTAGTAATGGCTGTGACAGTTTTTAAGATTCCCGTTATTTTAGATGGTCTTGACAGTTTTGACGGATATCGGTCAAGCGTTTTGTAGGCTGACCCACCACAGGAATGCATCTGATGTTTTCCCCAGCCTTAGACAGAGGATATAGGTTTGGGGGAGGATGACCACAGAGTTTGTATCAAGGGTACATGCCAGCAACATGACTTATCCCTGCTGACACTGACCTTCATCACCTGACTGAGGTCATGTTGGCCAGGTGTCTCCACTGTGAAGCTACTCCTTTTCCTCCTTTCTATACTGTCCTCTTTGGAAGCATAGCCCACACTTAAGGAATGGGGAGCTATGCTCCACTTCCTAGAGGAGGAATATCTACTTGGAATTCCTCTCCGTAGGAAACTTGCTTCTTTCGACCACTCTTGCCATTTATTTATTTATTCAGTGATTTGTTTCTCTATGTCACTATGGACTCATGAATATTTATTTTATACCTTGGATTATATTGGGCTTCCCTTGTGGCTCAGCTGGCAAAGAATCTGCCTGTAATGTGGGAGACCTGGGTTCAATCCCTGGGTTGGGAAGATCCCCTGGAGAAGGGAAAGGCTACCCACTCCAGTATTCTGGCCTGGAGAATTCTATGGACTGTATAGTCCATGGGGTCGCAAAGAGTCAGACACAACTGAGCGACTTTCCCTTCACTTCACTTTGGATTATCAGTATATTTATTCTGTTATTCAAATTGCTGCTTGTTTGGTCACTGGGAATACCACACTCTTCAATTGCTGAAGTCCTAAAACACATTCTTTGTTCTCAAATTTTGACTTTCACTTGGAAGCATTTATTATTCCAGCTGAACTTTAGAAACAATAAGTCCTGAATTGATTGTGATGGGTCATATGGTTGTTGCATTGAATTTACAGACTGATCAGGTATATCAATTGACAAGACCATACTGAATCTTCTTTTCTTGCAGGAACATAGTCAATGTTCTTTTTTCAGATACGTCTTTCTCTTGAATGAGATTTAAGTAATAAAATGCTTTCTTAGAATAAGAGGGGCTGCCTAGTGAATTGTGAATTTCTGCCACTTTACAAGTGGAGGGTGCAAGTCCACACACCATGTGACACTCAGGCATCTTGCCCCAGGGAGAGGAGTAAAGATTAAATCATTCTTATAGATTCATCTGTCTCCAAGATTCTTTTTTTATTTAGTTTTTTTTAATTTTTATTTTATATTGGAATATAGCTGATTAACAATGTCATGTTACTTTCAAGTATACAGCAGTGATTCAGTTATACCTACACTTATATCCATTCTTTTTCAGATTCTTTTCCCTATGTGTTATTACAGAATATTGAGCAGAGTTCCCTGGGCTATACAGTAGGTTATCAATTGCTGGTTATCAATTTTGATATAGTAGTGTGTATATGTCAATCCCAAACTCCCAATTTTATTTTATGAAAGAACTCATAGTCTCAATTATTTCATACATATATGAGCCTGGTCATATGCCCAAGAAAATGTACACATATATGCTCACAAGCACAGTACTGATTGAGCAAAGTCTCCCCCAAATTTATGTTTGCCCTGAACCTCAGAATGTGCCCTTATTTGGAAATAGGGTCTTACAGATATTATCTGTTAAGTTTAGAAAAGGTCATACTAGATTAGACTGGGTCCTAGTCCAATGACTGATGTCTGTATAAAACAGAGGAAAGAGAGATCCAGAGAGAAGAAAGTACATGGTGATGGAGGCAGAGATGAGAGTGACGCAGCCACAAGCCAAGGAAGGCTGGAAACCACCAAAGACTATAAAAAGCAAGGAAGGACCCTTCTCTGGAGCCATCAGGGAAGCAAGACCCTGCTGATGCCTTAATTTTGTCCTTCTAGACTCCTAAACTGAGACAGCTTGGGTATCTGTTATTGAAGCCACTCAGTTTGTGACAATGTGTCACAGCAGCCCCCAAACACTGACACAGACGCACAGCCTTCCCTCCTGACTGACAGCTCTACAACCTGGACTCTTCTCCTCCCATTTTCTTTAGAATCTTCCTCTCCAAAGACTCAGATACATTTTAAACAATACTCAAATCACCCTCATTTGAAACAGTACTGAGCTCACCTTCTTAAAATGACTCTCTGACCTCACCCAACTTCTACTCTCCCATCTTCAAAACTTGCCAATTACCCACTGACTAAACTTTTCTCTAACAATCCATGGCTGCTATAGTGTAAGGCTGATCCCGCCAGGCTGCCCACCCAAACCACTTTATTTCCATTTCTCTGCATCCACACTGGGCTTCCCTGCTTTAGGTGGGTTTTTCGTATGGTCTTATATTCTTTTGCTAGCGCTGCCACAACAAAGTACAGCCACAACTGGGTAGCATAAAACCACATTTATCCTCTCACAACTCTGAAAGCTATAAGATAGAGACCAAGGTGTCCCCAGGGTTGATTCCTTCTGAGGGTTCTGTGGCAGACTCTGTCCCTCCCTAGCTCCTGGTGACAACTGGCAATTCCTGGTGTCCCTTGGCTTGTAGTCACATCTCTCCAGTCGCTGCCCACATGCACACATGATGTCCTACCTGTTTCTCTACGTCTTTATCTTTTCTTTGTGTACAGTTAACATCCACACTTCTGGTGGGCACTGGGCTTCCTGTGCATGAGGTCTGTGTCTCTTCACCCCTCTGCCTCCCTTCCTGCAGTGCGATAAATCCTCAGTGGATCACAAGTAGGTGTAATATTGGCCTGAGCAAATCTACTGTACAAAAACATATTTTTAAAAAACTAAAGTGAAAGTCATTCAGTTGTGTCTGACTCTTTGCGATCCCATGGACTACAGAGCCTCCTCTGTCCATGGAATTTCTCAGGCAAAAATACTGGAGTGAGTAGCCATTCCCTTCTCCAAGGGATCTTCCTGACCCAGGGATCGAACCCAGGTTTCCTGCCTTGCAGGCAGATTCTTTGTGTCTGAGTAAAGGACAAAAAGGCAAACCTGAGTATAGGAAAAAAATCTCCTTAAATAGGAAGGTATGTCACATACATTGATCATATCTTCAAGGAGTAAGTACACAAAAATTCAATTTACTTAGAACTATAAAAACCTTACTTTTTAAAAATTAAACGACTTAATTCTAAAGTTTAAGTGAAAATTTAATGTGCAAAACTACTTAAACTTTTTGAAAATAAAAAATAATAAAAAGATATTTGCCAAGCTAGATATTAACACTTACCACAAATTCCTTGTGTGCCTTATGTGTTTGACACAGAAAATGACCTCATGACTTCTGGAACTGCATATAGAGTCCAGATATCAGATTCTAAAATAAAACAATGAAATATAAGTTATAGATGACATTCCAAATCTGGTAAAATGGGATGGATTACTGAATAAATAAGTTGTAATAGTTGATAACACATGTGAAAATGTTGGTCGTCCCTAGTAGCTCAACTGGTAAAGGATCCCTCCTACAATGCAGGAGACCTGGGTTCGATGCCTGGTTTGGGAAGATCCCCTGGAGACGGGAACAGCTACCCACTCCAGTATTCTGGCCTGGAGAATTCCATGGACTGTATAGTTCATGGGATCACAAAGAGTCAGACACGACTGAGCAACTTTCACCCCACACTTCATGAAAAAGTTATTTTTCCTTTATGACACAAAATACACAATAGTATGTTTGATATTTGAAAGTATATAAGGCTTAACTAAAATTAAAAATATATATAGAACCTTATGATGTTTTCCTAAGCTATAATTAGAATATAAAATCTTTAAAGTTATAAAAAGATAAACAGTACAATATAAACAAAGTTAAAAGACAAGTATAGGCCAATTTTCACACACATACAGCACACATGAGTACACACATATGCCAGTTCAGTTCAGTTCAGTCGCTCAGTCGTGTCCCACTCTTTGCAACCCCATGAATCGCAGCACGCCAGGCCTCCCTGTCCATCACCAACTCCCGGAGTTCACTCAGACTCACGTCCATCAAGTCAGTGATGCCATCCAGCCATCTCATCCTCTGGCGTCCCCTTCTCCTCCTGCCCCCAGTCCCTCCCAGCATCAGAGTCTTTTCCAGTGAGTCAACTCTTCACATGAGGTGGCCAAAGTACTGGAGTTTCAGCTTTAGCATCATTCCTTCCCAAGAAATCCCAGGGCTGATCTCCTTCAGAATGGACTGGTTGGATCTCCTTGCAGTCCAAGGGACTCTCAAGAGTCTTCTCCAACACCACAATTCAAAAGCATCAATTCTTTGGCACTTAGCTTTCTTCATAGTCCAACTCTCACATCCATACATGACCACTGGAAAAACCATAGCCTTGACTAGACGGACCTTTGTTGGCAAAGTAATGTCTCTGCTTTTCAATATGCTGTCTAGGTTGGTCATAACTTTTCTTCCAAGGAGTAAGTGTCTTTTAATTTCATGGCTGCAGTCACCATCTGCAGTGATTTTGGAACCCCCAAAAATGAAGTCTGACACTGTTTCCACTGTTTCCCCATTTATTTGCCATGAAGTGATGGGACTAGATGCCATGATCTTCGTTTTCTGAATGTTGAGTTTTAAGCCAACTTTTTCACTCTCCTCTTTCACCTTCATCAAGATGCTTTTGAGTTCCTCTTCACTTTCTGCCATAAGGGTGGTGTCATCTGCATATCTGAGGTTATTGTTATTTCTCCCAGCAATCTTGATTCCAGCTTGTGCTTCTTCCAGCCCAGCATTTCTCATGAAGTACTCTGCGTATAAGTTAAATAAGCAGGGTGACAATATACAGCCTTGATGTACTCCTTTTCCTATTTGGAACCAGTTTGTTGTTCCATGTCCAGTTCTAACTGTTGCTTCCTGACCTGCATACAAATTTCTCAAGAGGCAGGTCAGGTGGTCTGGTATCCCCATCTCTTTCAGAATTTTCCAGTTCATTGTGATCCACACAGTCAAAGGCTTTGGCATAGTCAATAAAGCAGAAATAGATGTTTTTCTGGAACTCTCTTGCTTTTTTGATGATCCAGCAGATGTTGGCACTTTCGTCTCTGGTTCCTCTACTTTTCTAAAACCAGCTTGAACATCTGGAAGTTCATGGTTCACGTGCTGAAGCCTGGCTTGGAGAATTTTGAGCATGACTTTACTAGCATGTGAGATGAGTGCAATTGTGCAATAGTTTGAGCATTCTTTGGCATTGCCTTTCTTTGGGATTGGAATGAAAACTGACCTTTTCCAGTCCTGTAGCCACTGCTGAGTTTTCCAAATTTGCTGACACATTGAGTGCAGCACTTTCACAGCATCATTTTTTAGGATTTGAAATAGCTCAACTGGAATTCCATCACCTCCACTAGCTTTGTTCGTAGTGATGGTACACACACATAATTCATATAGCAAAATTTCATGCATCTAAAACCAAATAAAGTTGAATATCCTATGAATATTCATTTTCAGAATTTTTTTCCAGATCCCGGGATTTTAATCCATTAATTTTATCAAACATCCTGTTATATTCTCCTGCATTGACCTGCATTTAACCAGGCTGTGCTGACCTTACCCCAGTCTCTGTCTTGCAGGAGCTCAATGTCTAGGGTGGAAAAGTTGCAGTGCAGATGGGACTACAGTAAGAGAAATCAGGGATAACCAGGTCAGCCAGGACGGAGGTAAGGACAGAAAAAAGGAAAAAGAGTGACACCAGGGAAGGCTGCAGAATAGTGTCCGTGAGCCGAGTGAATAAACTGTGGATACAAGTTGGATCTCTGAGCCAGATGGCAGGACAAGACTACCTCCCTCAACAATGAAAGGTAGGGATGAGAGTATAGGAAAGAAGAAACCCATTGTTAAAATTAGACTTTTTAATATTTTAAAATTTTATTTTTATTACTTCTAATTATTAATAATGTTACAGATAAGGAAAGAAAAGTGTAGAGACATTTATTGTTTCATGGCCTGAAAATGAGGGTAACGATTTCCCCAGAAAGTGTCATCTCATAGCTCAAGGTTCACACCAGCCCTGCGGGCTCTGGACAAACAGCAGTGGACACCACTGCTTTCAGGAAACAAGCTTTGTCCTGCAAAGTAATTCACTTTCTAAAACCCACCTGCCTCTCCACACACTCCAAGCTCCTTTAGAAAGCCCATTAAAAGATGCACTTTTCCTCTAGATATGTTGCAGTTATTGCTAAATCAGGACCTGATAACAGGAGATTCTCACCACACTTCTCCTATAATTACAACCTTTCCCTGCTCTGTCTTTGCCTGCTGAGAGTCGAGCTTCTGACTGGGAAGCTTTCCTCTGAACTGAATGACTCTGGGTTGTGTGGCAATCACCTAGGAGAAGTGGTAAATATTTTCATTTTGAGGAGTAAATGCATTGAGCACACACTTTAATAGGGAAAATTGCTTTAATGTGTTTATTTGCTGCTATTGAATTTTTCCTATTCTGGAGGACACTGATACAAAACAAGCTCCTCCATGCGGCCCAGAGGTTTGGCCAGGGCTCAAGGGTGGTTCCAACACAGACACAGATTGTAGACTCACAAAGGGGACTGCGGATGATCTCGGCTCGTGAGCATACAATGGTCTGTGCTCTGAGGTAGTGAGGTCCCACAAGGAGGGGTATTCAAACCAAGGCTTCATGTAAATCTGCTTGTCAGGAATGCTGAAGTAGATGTGGGTGATGGTTAGGCCCACCTGTATTTTACAGAAGAAAAAAAAAAGCAAATTAAAGTTTGTGAAGAAATACAAATTTTGCTTGGGAATAAAAAGAATACATGGTCCATACCTCAAGTCACATAGCTGCAGGCAGAGCTCAGAACTTATCTAGGTTGGGTGTTTGGAGTCAAAGAACTGGCTTTGAGAACTGAGAGGGGAAAAAAAACCTACATGATGTCTGAAATCAAGGGCATGCTTCACTGGGGGCAAAATGGTGCTTGTCCTCCCACACAGCAGATTGGAAATGGAGTATTCTGTGTTGTTGTACTACTCTAACTATTCCTAATTAGGCACCCAAGAGAAATGAACATTGTAAGACAAAAGATATAATACAAGAGTGTTCACAATGGCCCCTAAATCAAAACATCCCAAATGTCCATCAAAAGCCAAAGAGATCAATAAACAGTGGCCCGTGGAAATGCTAGACAGGGTCCAAAGTGAGTGAACTATGGTGTACACAGCATAGGCAGAGCTCACAGCCACGACGTGGGGTGAAAGAAGCCAGGCACAAAACTACAGGAAAACCCCCTTCCCAGAGAATGCTAAAGCAAGCAGACTAGGTCTCTGGCTTTAGAAATCAAGAGAATAGCGACCTTGAGGAAGGAAGGAGGGGGTTAATTGTGGGGAGTTGTGAGGAGGGCTTCAGATGGGAAGAAATGGCAGGTTTCTTGCTAAGGTTGCACAGGTGGGTGCAGGGGTAGAGAATCAGCCAGACGCCCTCTTCTGGACTTGGGTTTCCCTCCCTGGGAGATGCCCTTTCAGGTCCGACCCGGCCTGCAGGCCCAGCTCCCTTCATGTCTCATGTTATCTCCTTTGGACACAACTAGTATTCTTAACCCTGCTTTGCTTTAATTTAAAAGTGTCTCAGGAGCCAAAAATAGAGATGTAACCATAGAGAACAGACTTATGGACACGAAGGGTGGGGAGAGGAAGGAGAAGGTGGGACGAGTGAGAGAGTAACATGGAAACATATATATTACCACATATAAAATAGCCAATGGGAACTTTCTGTATGATTCAGGGAACTCTAACTGGGGCTCTGTAACAACCTAGAGGGGTAGGATGGGGTGGGAAGTGGGACGGAGGTTCAAGAGGCAGAGGACATATGTATGCCTATGGCTGATTCATGCTGATACATGGCAGAAACCAATACAATATTGTAAAGAATTATCCTTCAATTAAAAATAAATTTTAAGAAAATTGTAAGTGTCTCCCAGTCATGTCCAACTCTTTGGACCCCATGGACTATAGACTCCATGGAATTATCCAGGTCAGAATACTGGAGAGGGTAGCCTTTCCCTTCTCCAGGGGATCTTCCCAACCCAGGGATCGATCCCAGGTCTCCTGCATTGCAGGGGAATTCTTTACCAGCTGAATCACAAGGGAAGCCCAAGAATACTGGACTGGGTAGCCTATCCCTTCTTCAGAGGATCTTCCCCACCCAGGAATCAAACCAGGATCTCATGCACTGCAGGCAGATTCTTTACCAACTGAGCTACCAGAGAAGCCCAAAAAAGTGTCTCAGGTGCTGATAACCAGTCACTCACGAAGAGCAGCAATCTGAGAGTCACCCCTGGGGACTTCTCCCTGGCTGTTCATCACATCCTTCAAGGCTGCCCAGCCCTGTCCTTGAACTTGTGATGGGCACCTGTAGTCAGCCTGCCTCTTCACCATCCTCTCTGTTCTCCAGGACTCCCACCTAAGCCCGGCTGACTCCATAGGTGCTCTTTTACCCCTCCCTGTGAGGTTCTCCACTCACAAGGTCTTCTCAGAATCACTTCCGCTGAGAAGCTTCTCCCAAAGGATGGGTCCTTTTTATGTGTGGTAATTGACGAATGCCTCTGCCTCATTACCTCCTGCGTCTGTCACTAGCCGTGCAAGTATCCAGCTTCCCGCAAGACTGCAGACTCTCACAGGTCCTGTACACACCAGGCACCTACTTGCCAACTTGCTTGGCAACTGCTCACTCCTTGCTGAATGAGGACATGCACACCTTCATTTATTCAGTGGAAATTTATCAAGTGCCTACTAATTTCCAATACTGGGGACACCAGAGTGAGAGTTACCCTGGAGCGATGATCTAGTTCTTGGGATGCCTAAGCAGAAGGAAGGGAAAAGAGAGATGTGCTGGGAGCTGATGGACCACTTTATGTGAAGTAGCCGAGGGACCGCCGCCAGAGGTGCTGTAGGAACAGGGGTCAAGGGCCAGCAAGGAACATGGCATGAGAAAATGGAAGGAAAAGTCATGAGGGAGAAGGATCCAATGTCCTCGGAACCAGGGGTCATGACAGGAAGGAAGGTCAGAGAGACCAGGTGTGGTTAGTGTATGGGGTGGATGCGGAGGCGCCGCCCGTGCCTTTTGAATTTTTCTGTAAGCACAACAAGGCCATCAGCTTGGTGTAGGCTCAGTTGTTTGTGGTCGGGTTTTTAAAAACATCCTTGCATTCTGAGAGGAGGGGACTTTGAAGAGAATAAAGCCAAGCAGAGGGCTCAGGCCTGGCAGAATGACTGCAGGCAAGGGAAGGAGTTGAGAAGCGAGTTGGAGGCAGAACGGAGGATTCAGATGACAGATTGACTGTGGAATACGAAGAAAAGCCAGAAATCAATACCAAGTGCTCTTGTGTGTGCAAGTGTGTGCCCAGCAGACCACTGGCAGGGCTCCGAGCTCACACATCACCCCACATTCAGCATCCCCGTTGGACCAGTTTGGAGGGACCCAGTATGCATGTGGGTATGGGGACCCCATCCGCTGAAAATTACAGTTAGTCATGGTGACCAGAGTCAGCCCATCCCTGACTCGCGTCTTCTGGCACCACCTTACCTTCAGCATGGCTGTGACTTACGCCTGTTGGGGTGTGACAGTGGGGAAGTAGACCCCAGATTACAGAGCCAAACCCTGGACCCATCCCAGAGCTCTCAGATCTATGATGGGAGCCAGTCTGATGGAGGGAAGCAAAGGCATTTCTTTCAAGGATTGGAGTTCTTCACTGAACCCCCACCCCATCCCCTTTGCCACCCCGTCTCCTCGCTGCTCTATCTGCCTGAGAACGTGAGAATGAATCTGACTCTCCCTTTCTGAGCTTCTGGGGGACACCTTGGGCAAGTTTTCTGGTCACAGCAGAAGGCCCATGTGGTCCAGACCTGGTTTTCCCCAACACAGGCAGAGTATTGTTCTGGAAGGATGCTGATCCGCTCCTTCTGCAGGGCATGGCTTTCATTCTTCCTCTTATACATGGGGACTATGTCCCTCTTTGGACCATGGAGCCGGAGGACTCTGTGTGAGAACCCCTCTGTGGTGGATCCCAGGAGCCCTAGCCTCACCACTAACACTGACAGCTGTCATGGCCTCCCAAGACCAAGTCCACGGCGGCAGAGACACAGCTCTCCTACCACACTCCACCATCAACAGTGGGCTCAGGACACCTACCATTTTAGCTGCTTGGCCTTCTCGGGGGTTTGCTCTTCTTCCTGTGTTTCTATTTAGTTGAAGTAACTTGTCCTCCCTCCATTCATAGTACGTTTGAAACCTGGACATAACTTCTTTCCTATGCCCCCAGGACACTAACCCCTAAGAGACTGATGAAGACCTTGGACTCCAAGCCCATCTTATTTCTTTTTCTACCACTCTCAGCATCTCTCAAAGAGCCTGAGGAAATGACTTGTAAAACTTTTTAAATGTTCGAATCTCCTTATTAGGTCTTAAATGCCTCTAGGACATAAAGGAAAATGGTTTGGCTCTGAGGAGGAGTTTTCCTCACACTGCTGCTGCTAAGTCGCTTCAGTCGTGTCCGACTCTGTGTGACCCCATAGATGGCAGCCCACCAGGCTCCCCCATCCCCGGGATTCTCCAGGCAAGAACACTGGACTGGGTTGCCATTTCTTTCTCCAATGCATGAAAGTGAAAAGTGAAAGTCAATCGCTGTGTCCGACTCTTAGCGACCCCATGGACTGCAGCCTACCAGGCTCCTCCGTCCATGGGATTTTCCAGGCAAGAGTACTGGAGTGGGGTGCCATTGCCTTCTCCTTCCTTACACTATCTACCCCAATACTTTAGACAAGATGGACCATTGATAAGGTCATTAGCTTTTTGACCAACCACTCTACCGAAGATAGAACTGATAAACTGGTTCTTGTGTTCTTAAAAACCAGCATAGTATTTTTGTTCTCTCAACTTTTCTTGAGGCCTAGAACTCAAAGTCACTTAGCTGTGACTTGTGCCCCTGAAATGTATGTTGTTAAGAACTAGTAAATCCAAGCCCTGGGGACCAACCAATGAGTGGAGTGAGACTTGCACTCAGCTTTCTCCGGGAGGTACTTCCTTCCACAACACATGCCACTAGGTGCCAGTCTTGCCCCACCTAAAAGACCCTCGAAAGGCAGCTGGTCCCCGCTTGGATGTGCTGAACATTCTTGAAAAGGAAGTCTTTAAAAGAATGTAGAGGGCCAAAATACAGTCTGTGAGTGAACAGTTGTGACTTGTGTTTGCCTATTTCTACATCATCTTATTAATGGATGTAATGAACAAAAAAGTTGATTAAAAGTAAGCAGAGGTGCTTATTAGGCAATGTCGAATTAACTTAGAGTGAATAGTAAAGTATAATTTCTTCTGAAAAGGATGATTTCTGTTGAAATACTCTTGACTTTACAAATCAGAGGTATTTAGCTCCTTCTCATTGAGTAAATACAAAAGATCTGAAAGCTAAAATCTGATTTTAACACTGTTTCACAAGAAACATAATCTGTGCCTATATGTATATATTTATCTTGGGCTCTCCAACAAAATTTCCTTTACATATCAAATTAGAATTTGTTTCAACATATCTTGTATCAGAATAACAATTTTTAAAATATTTTGTCTAAAAACAACCATTTATAGACAAGCTGATGTCAAATACACGTTTCAAAGACATTCTTATGTCTGTGCTTTGTCCTTGTGTCATGATATGTATTTAATACCATGTGATTATTACTTGGTGATCAGTTTGCCATATGCCTAATTAGTCACTGTACATGAGAGCTCATTTACTCAGTCGTATATGACTCTTTGCAACTACATGGCCTATAGCCCACCAGTCTCCTCGGTCCACAGGTTTTTCCAGGCAAGAATACTGGAGTGGGTTGCCATTTCCTCCTCCAGGGGATCTTCCTGCCCCAGGAATCCCTTGCATCACCTGCATTGGCAGGTGGATTCTTTACCAACTGTACCACCAAGATATAATCAGTCATTAGAGGTGCATACGGAGAAGGCAATGACACCCCACTCCAGTACTCTTGCCTGGAAAATCCCATGGATGGAGGACCCTGGTGGGCTGCAGTCCGTGGGGTCGCTGTGAGTCAGACACAACTGAGCAGCTTCACTTTCATTTTTCACTTTCATGCATTGGAGAAGGAAATGGCAACCTACTCCAGTGGTCTTGCCTGGAGAATCCCAGGGACGGGGGAGCCTGGTGGGCTGCTGTTTATGGGGTTGCACAGAGTCGGACACGACTGAAGCGACTTAGCAGCAGAGGTGCATAATTCATGATCTGTGCAGTCATACCTTCCAGAAAGATGAAAAAATTAAGTTTGAATCAGGAAAAATTAAGGTATACAATAGATACTAGTTATTGTCTATGTGTTGAGAGAGAGTTCATCTCAGCCATGACATGGTTTATGAACACAGCAGCATAAAAATACATGTTTTCTGAAGGATAGTAAGATTAACAGCTGAATATTGTAGATCATGTCAGTTAAAAAATGTGCAACCTAAAAGTTGAGAATTACATTTTATTTGGCAGACATTCTTAAGACTTCAAGCCCCAGAGTCAGGACTCTCTGATCTCTCTGATCTCTCCAAAGAGGCAGTTTTTACGAGTTTTTGCAACAAAGACCTGGTAGTTGGAACATCAAAAGATTACTTTTAATTTAAAAAAAAAAACAGATATCTAAAGTTAAGGAAGTTGGCAGTTGTCTAGATATGGAAGGATACAAGAGTCTGGGCTCACTGAAATCATTTCTTTTATATGCACCCCAACTATCTGGGGCCAGTACCCTGGTTCCATCCTGAATTCCCTCAGGGTCCACCACTGGGGGGTGATGGCAGTGACTGAGGGCTTGGAAGCCAGCAGCCCAATTGTCTCCAACCTGAGTTCCCTCAGAGTTCACCATGACAAGGCTGTAATGTGATGGCTTGATGGCTGCAACATTTTTGCTTACTGATATGGCAGGGAGCATATTTCATTCACAAGTAGAATGTCCGTCATGAGAAATAGTTGCTGACCTTGTATTTCCAGCAGAATAAGAGAATATTCTGCTCTTTTGATAATGTTCATTTCAAGATGTTCATTTCAAGACACATCCTGTGTCATTGGGCGACGCAACTAGTCCCCATTTGGTTGAGCACAGCACACCCCCTGAGATTTAAGCTGTTTCTGTAGCAAAATAGCAATAAAATAGAATGTGAAAAAATCACTGGCTACTGTAGCAGTGACAAGTAGTACTGCCTCCCTGGTGTATCTTCTTTTCCGTCTTTTTACAGTAAAGACATCACTGGGAAGCTGGGAAACTTCAATGTAAGGAAAAAAATCTTTCAAAGAAAGAGACAGTTTTGTCAACTTGAGAATTGCATCACTTTAGGAAAACTCTCATTCTTACCTCTCTGAACTCTGTCTCTACTCGTTCCTCTTATTTCTTCACTGGAATCTAATGATATTTGTTTTAAACTTTTTCATTTTATTCTATATTGTCTTCACCCTATCTTTGTTTATATTCTAGATGGATTTATAAACCAAAAAAGTGTATAAATATTTCAGTAGTTTATTCGAGTATTGACGATCAATAAAACCAGCAGTGATCACACTAGCTAATTGTGTGGGAAGCAAAATAACAAGGTAGAAAATTTGTTGGGCAAAAATAACTTATGAAAGGAAGGAGTGATCAAAACAAGCCCTTTCTAAGTTTTGTGCTATCACTTACAAACAGAGAGAGTGGCTCAGGACAGACCTGACACCCTGTTTGTGTGGCAAGGAATGGCAGGATTCCATAGAATGAATGTACCAGTTTGTTTGACCATTCACTAGTCGGAGGACATGTGGCTGATTTCAGTTTTTTGTGGCATCCTTTATGCTAGTGTCTCCTGTAGCCCCCCAGTTTCAATCCTATGGGGACAAAGAAGCCACCATCTAGGCCACTTGCATTGGATCCCTCTGGTTGCTGCCCCAGCTGCCTGGTTGTCTCAGCTTAAAGAGTCCTAGCCCTGCGAGGATGGACAAGGAGGCTTCTGGGCCAGGGCATCTCTTAGTGGAGGAGAGCTGTTCTGGTTTTTGTTTTTGTTTTTTTAAGTACTCTCTGAAGGGGCCATTTTCAGTTCAGTTCAGTTCATTTCAGTTGCTTAGTCGTGTCCCACTCTTTGCGACCCCATGAATCGCAGCATGCCAGGCCTCCCTGTCCATCACCAACTCCCAGAGTTCACTCAGACTCACGTCCATCGAGTCATTGATGCCATCCAGCCATCTCATCTTCATCTCATCTCGTCCCCTTCTCCTCCTGCCCCCAATCTTTCCCAGCATCAGAGTCTTTCCCAGTGAGTCAACTCTTCGCATGAGGTGGCCAAAGTACTGGAGTTTCAGCTTTAGCATCATTCCTTCCCAAGAAATCCCAGGGATGATCTCCTTCAGAATGGACTGGTTGGATCTCCTTGCAGTCCAAGGGACTCTCAAGAGTCTTCTCCAACACCACAGTTCAAAAGCATCAATTCTTTGGCGCTCAGCCTTCTTCACAGTCCAACTCTCACATCCATACATACTACTGGACAAACCATAGCCTTGACTAGACGGACCTTTGTTGACAAAGTAATGTCTCTGCTTTTCAATATGCTACCTAGGTTGGTCATAACTTTCCTTCCAAGGAGTAAGTGTCTTTTATTTCATGGCTGCAGTCAGTATCTGCAGTGATTTTGGAGCCCCCCAAAATAAAGCCTGTCACTGTTTCTACTCTTTCCCTATCTATTTCCCATGAAGTGATGGGACCAGATGCCATGATCTTCGTTTTCTGAATGTTGAGCTTTAAGCCAACTTTTTCACTCTCCACTTTCACTTTCATCAAGAGGCTTTTTAGTTCCTCTTCACTTTCTGCCATAATGGTGGTGTCATCTGCATATCTGAAGTTATTGATATTTCTCCCGGCAATCTTGATTC
>NW_011495058.1:3454720-3464383 GCF_000754665.1 Bison bison bison
TGTCATCTGCATATCTGAAGTTATTGATATTTCTCCCGGCAATCTTGATTCTAGCTTGTGTTTCTTCCAGTCCAGCGTTTCTCATGATATACTCTGCATATAAGTTAAATAAGCAGGGTGACAATATACAGCCTTGACGTACTCCTTTTCCTATTTGGAACCAGTTTGTTGTTCCATGTTCAGTTCTATCTGTTGCTTCCTGACCTGCATACAGATTTCTCAAGAGGCAGGTCAGGTGGTCTGGTATTTCCATCTCTTTCAGAATTTTCCACAGTTTATTGTGTTTTAAACATCCATATTTCCCTAAGCTTCCCAGGGTTTTTGCGTTTATTTGCACATTAGCAATTCATACAAATACTGAAAGCCCCTGGGGACCAATTTTATTTCTCAGTCTCACTTACAAATTTGTAGGCTTTATCATTCTCCTCTTTCCCACTGATTAAGTTAACTGCAGCTTGACTACATTAATGCTGTTGTCTCTCCTACTGGTATTTGTTCTCTTCACCTACAACAGTGTTTGTGCTCCTGGAAAAATCCTCCAAGCCCACCCATATCCTAGTTAGACACCCAACTAGGACCCCGTACAAATAGCCACATGGTGACCCACTGGGACAGGCATTCAGACACACAAGTTTTACATTCAGTTTGGCAACCAATATAGTTTTGTTTTTTTCTTAAAAGAAGATGTAAACACTTTCAAACTTTAGCAAATGATGAAGATGAAATATCCATTGCCATCTCTACGAGTAAGACATTCATGCTACTTGAAAACTTGATCCATGGCTCAACACCTGCAAATGTCATCCATGCTAAACTTTGACTCTGCTGATGCTCTCCTAAATGTTCATAGACTAAGATCCCAATCTTGACTCTCATTTATTGCCTGGCTGACCAAAAACATGTTCCTTCATGTTTGTGACCCTTTCCTGGAATGGGAATTTAAAAACATGGACCTTTGAGAAAGATGGAATGTTTTACTGACAGAGTTCATGGCCTAGCACTTATTAAGCACTCAATGTATGTATTATTTTAAAATTTTTATTATAATTTTTATTGAATGAAACTCACACCACCTTGCTACCAGAAAGAGCTTTACACAGCATGACTCAAGCATGGCATTTTTCTGCTCAGTAGTCACAATCACACTCCATTGCCCATGGAATAATCTAAACTCCCTGCTCTGCCACATAAAACAAAACTTTGCATCTCTAATTTCTTCACTGAATTCAGCCTGATTCCTTTATCTATTGCTTGCTAACAAACCATCCTAAAAGTTAGCAGCTTCAAACAGCATGCATGAGTATCACATAATGTTTATGGATCAGGAATCCATACACAGCTTCCTGCGTCTCCTCATAGAATGAACAACTTACCTGAATTTGCCTGGGCTTTTTCTCTGTTTTAACCCTAAAAATTTTGCATTCTGAGAAACCCCTCAGTTCAGGGCACTCTGGGATGGTTTTCTTGGGATGCTTACAGTGGTAAAAATAAAAATCCCAGACACTCCCTTCAGTCCTGGGCACCCTAGGTTCCAGGTCTGTCCCTGGCTGCCTTAAAGTGTTGGCTGAGCTACAGTCATCTGAAAGCTCTACTGGGGAAGAAACTGCCTCTGAGTTCACGCATTTGTTGGACAGATTCACCTCTGTTCTGGCTCCTGTCCAGATGTTGCCCTCAGTTCTTTGCCATCTGTGTCCCTCCAACATGTCAGCTTGCTTCATCAAAGCAAAACACCAAGAAGGCAATTTAGAGATTAAAAAGTGATGAATAAGGGGGAAGCCATAGTCTTTTACAACCTAATCATGAAGCTGCACCCAACTTTCCCATATTTCTCTGGTTAGAAGCAAGTCATTTTGTCCAGTACCCATAAAACAGAGAACATTACATGCGGGCACCAATTCTAGAAGGTGGAGACTTCAGGGCCACCTTAGAAATCTGCTTAAAATACCGACCTCTGGGAACCTCATTCTAGAGTTGCTGAGACCTCAACTTTACCAGGAGCCTTTCAGTTTATTTCAGTTCTTCACCAATTCCTGCAATGCCCTTTATCCCACAAATATGTCTGCAATATATGTATATATATTCCTCCATAATCAAATCCAGTTCCATCTCCATTCTATAAATGTCCCAGATCTTCACGCCTTCATATTCCCCAGGCAAAAATAATTATCCAACCCCTCTTTTCCCATAGCACTGTATTAATTTAGTGTTTGTCATCTATGGAAATTTTTTTTCTCCTCATGTCCTAAAGGAAAGATCTTTCTAAAACTCACACGTCTACAGGATAATTTCTTTCCCGTCAGCCTATTCCATAAGTCCTCCCCCAAGACATCAAGAAATATGATCATCATCACTATCAATCCCACTGAAATAGTCCTAGGAAGGACTTAGAACATTAAAGCAGAAACAGAAAAGAAGGAACATTAGAACAGGCGTGTCTCCTGAAAAGGAAATTGAGTGTACCAAGAGGCATGAATAATTTAGAGAAACTCCTCAGAAGTTGGAGGGAATGGCATCAGTCATTGTGATTTCATGCTGAATCATCCTATTTCACCTGTTCTTGGTATTCCTGGGGAAAATGAAAATCCCAGGACTGCTGCACCTCATGGTGTGTTTCTGAGTAATTTATCACCATACTCAGAATCATAGCTCACAGGGTGGAGAGGCTTTGCTGGTTCTGATATGATATTTATCAGTCAATACAATCATTACTTGTGGCTTTGTTGAGACTTGCAGAGGACTCACAGAAACACAGAAGAGATTGAGTACATTTTTTTTCCCCACTCAAGATATGTATTTGTAAATATTTAACAAATGGGAGATCACTTCTTGTGCACATATTTCACAGACTCCTAGAGTTATACAGAACTCAAGTGGTCATCTAGACCAGTAATTTCAAAACAAGCCCCTCTCATGAATTTTTGATTTATCCTCCACTTCGGAGATGATACAGATTAGGGCCATTCAGGGAAATTTTAAAAATAAATAAAATATCCTTTTTACCTGTCAGACTAATCAAAATTCAACTTTACCAATCTCAGCAAAAGTAGCTCTTAATGTGACTACAATATCCAGTTCTTGTTCAAGTGAGAGGAAATGATCTGAGCTGTGCTGATCACAGCAGAGATTTGAACTGCTTGTCTCAGGAGACTATGCACTATCCAGGTCCAAGATATGCAAACCCTTTAAATTTGTGACTACCCGCTTCATATTTTATCCTACAGACATATATAAGCTTGTGTATAAGAGTAACTGATCATGTTATATAAACAGACCATGTAAAACTAAGCAATTAATGCAAAAGAATGAAGATAAATTATATAAACTAAAATATCACAAGCATATTATTAAATTAGAAAGATAAATTTCAAATCTCTGTCATACATACACATATACACATATAATATGTATATTATATGCATATATATGATCATATATCATGATTCAGGCATCATGTCAGCAAAATATATAGTGCATTTTTACACACAGATACATTTTTTAAATGGCCTAGAAAAACAGAGTAAACCTAATATACCCCTTTACCAGCTGAGCCACCAGGGAAGCCCCACTATCTTTGTTGGCAAGATCTAGTAATCAGCTTGTAATCAACTTACATACTCTTAGTATGTATGTGTGTGTGTGTGTGATTGCCAACTAGATAATTTAAATACAAAAATCAAATACACTTTTCTACCTCAGGGACAGTCACAAATTGAAAATAACAACAAAATAAAACAATGAAATGCTAGCTACAATAGCAAATATACCTAGGAGAAAGTTTTGAAGGACGTGAAATATCTTGGTTTAGACTATAATAAAGCAGGTGTTAAACACCTAAAAATTGAGAAATACACTACATTGACAAATAAAATACTTTTAAATATATCAGCTTCATAAATTGATGTGTAAATGGAAAACTTACTTTAAAATGTATATAAAAAAGCAAGAGCTTGATAGAAAATAACATCTGGTCATTTAAGTTCATTGCCACTGGGATGCTATTTCCCTTAGGCCTTCTCAGCAGACAAAGCTGGGAAATACATGTATGTATATAAATATGCCAACCAGAGCAGATATACTATGAACAAATAAGTATACTATTTATATTTATTTCTATATCTGCGTGTATACACATACACATACCTATATAACATATAAAATAAGATATCAAAATATATTATTGCACTTAATAGAATAACTATAAATATATTAATGTGTTGCTATGCCCTCCTCCAGGGGATCTTCCCAACCCAGGAACTGAACCCAGGTCTCCCACATTGAAGGCAGATTCTTTACCATCTGAGCCACCAGGGAAGACCAATATTTAAATATAGACATGAAAATAAATATATCTTTATACTGATATTTCTGACTAATCTAGTGCTACAGTTGTTTAACTGCTAAGTTATGTCTGACACTGTTGCAGCCCCATGGACTGTAGCCCTCCAGGCTCCTCTGTCCGTGGAATTTTCCAGGCAAGATAGTGGGTTGCCATTTCCTTCTCCAGGGCATCTTCCCGATCCAGGAATCATACCTGCCTCTCCTGCATTTTAGGCAGATTCTTTACCGCTGAGACAACAGGAAAGACCACCTAATGCTACAGTGTGCTTTCTAGAAATTTTTCTTCCTTTGTTATATGTGTAACTTCGTTTTCTGATCAGGAGATTCATGTATGGATGTGGAAGTTGGACTGTGAAGAAGGCTGAGCGCCAAAGAATTGATGCTTTTGAACTGTGGTGTTGGAGAAGACTCTTGAGAGTCCCTTGGACTGCAAGGAGATCCAACCAGTCCATTCTGAAGGAGATCAGCCCTGGGTGTTCTTTGGAAGGAATGATGCTAAAGCTGAAACTCCAGTACTTTGGCCACCTCATGCGAAGAGTTGACTCATTGGAAAAGACTCTGATGCTGGGAGGGATTGGGGGCAAGAGGAGAAGGGGATGACAGAGGATGAGATGGCTGGATGGCATCACTGACTTCGCTGCACGTGAGTCTGAGTGAACTCCGGGAGTTGGTGATGGACAGGGAGGCCTGGCGTGCTGGGATTCATGGGGTCGCAGAGAGTCGGACACGACTGAGCGACTGATCTGATCTGTTCTGATTATCTACTATTTAGTTACTTAATGTGCTCAACCTTACTTACACAAGTTAAGCCACCTTAGAATTATTGACCCATATACGTGTGAGGGAAAGAAAAGGCACAATAGAGTACAACTTGTACACAGTTTGTTTGCTCTTTTGCCTTATGGTCCCCATGTCTATACACATAGACATATTCTGATCTGATACACATATCTGTTTTATAAAGTAACTTAGAGCATTACTTCCCCTCTACACCTTTCGATGAGACCTGAAACTGAATTCAATCAAGTTTGTTTTGCAGGATAGAGCTCTTTATGCGTGCGTGCTCAGTCACTTCAGTCGTGTCTGACTCTTGCCTGAATTCCCCAGGCAAAAGTACTGCTGTGGGCTGCCTGTGCCCTCCTTCAAGGGATCCCAGCCGGGGATCAAACCCACCTCTAAGCAATGCAGGCAGATTCTTTACCACTGAGCCACCAGGAAGAACATAAAGTTCTCTAAGTTTTGACAAATGTATAGAACCCTGTATTCGTCCCCACAGTACCAAACAGATCATTTCGTCACCTTAAAATATGCCATGGGCAGCTTCCTAAGGCCTTCCTCTTTCCCCAGACCCTGGCAATAGTAGCTCTGTTTTCTTTATATGTGTATGCCCCCACTTTTTTTCAGAATGTCATGTAAGTGAAGTCATACAAGATTGGCTTTCAAATCTGAATTCTTCTGAAAATCCATCAGCATTGTTACATGAATTAATAGCTATTCCTTCCTTTTGCAAGTACCTTTCAATTGTATGGATGTTCTACAGTTTGTTTGTCCAGGCTCATGTTGGAGAGTATCGGTATCAGTCCTAGTTTTGAGTGATTACAAATGAAGCTGTTATAAATAATTACGTACAGATTTTTGCGTGTATACAAGCTTCTTCTTTCTTTGGGGCAAGCACCAGAGTGCTAAGTCATATGGTATGTGTACACTCAATTTTATAAGAAACTGAAGAGTAGTTTTGAAGAGTGATTGTAATATATTGTGTTCCTAGCAGTGAATGAAAATTCCTGTAGGTCTGCATCCTTACCAACATTTGGCATTGTCGTGTTTTTTAATTCTTTTGACCACTCTAATAAGAATGCAGTATTATCTCACTGTGGTTTTAATTTGCTTTTTCCTAAGAATTAACGATGTCGAACTTTTTTCACATACCTATTTGTCATCTCTATATCGTCTTTGATAAGCATTTGTTATTAGGCTTTTTTTGTTTTATTTTCCTATTGTTAAGTTTTAAGTGTTCATATTTTTTGGAAATATGTCCTTTATCAGACATGTAATTTGCAGGTATTTTCTGTCAGTGTCTCGTTTCTCTTTTCATTTTCTGAGCAATGTCATTAAATTTTTTCTGTTTTGATGAAATCCAACTTGTCAAATTTTTCCTTCATGAATCATACTTTTGATATTGTTTTTTAAAACCCATTATCAAATCTAAGGTCATGAAGATGTTTTCATATGTTTCGTATAGATGTTTTATAATGTTGTGGTTTACATTTAGGTCAATAATACTTGAGTTACTTTTTTGTGTAAGACGTGAGAAAGGAAACAAGATTTATTTTTTTCTGGCACTGGAAGGTCCAGCTTTCCCACTAAGGTCATCCTCCCTTGAGTTGCCGATGCAACTTTGTTTAAAAATCAGCTTGTTGTTGTTGTCTAGTCCCTAAGTAACAGCTGACTTTTTTGCAACCCTGTGGACTGTAGCCCTCCAGACTACCTCTGTCCATGGGATTTCCCAGGCAAGAATACTGGATTGGGTTGCCATTTCCTTCTCCAGGGGGTCTTCCTGACCCAGGGATCGGACCTACATCTCCTGCACTGCAGGTGAACTCTTTACCACTGAGCCACCAGGGAAACCAAAAACCAGTGTAACAATCAATAAATTACAATCATGAGGGTATGTTCCTGGGCTGTTGTCTTTCACTGAGCTACATCTCCATCCTTTTGCCAATACCAAACTCTCTTGGTTACTGTAGCTTTATAGAAATACTTGAACCTAGACTTTTTGATTTCTCCAACTTTGTTCTTTTTCAGAAGTGTTTCGGTTACTCTAGTTCCTTTGTTTTTCTGCATAATTCTTAGAATCAACATAGCAACATATACAAAAAGAAACTCTTATTGGGATTTTTATTTGGAATATGTAGATTAAATTGGGAGAAAATGATATTTTAATACTTTTGACTCTTCCAATCAATGAATGTAGTGTGTTCCCATCTATCTAGATTTTCTTTGATCTTTTACTCTAGGTTTTTGAATCTTGTATTTTTATCTTCATTAATGTTTTTTAATTTCACTCTTAGACCCATGAGTAATTTGGAAATATATCATTCATGTTCAAAATTATCAGTATATTCCAGACATCATTTTGCTCTTGACTTTTACTAATTTTGATTTTTGTTTGTTTGTTTTAATTGAAGTATCAGTTCAGTTCAGTTCAGTCGCTCAGTCATGTCCAACTCTTTGCGACCCCATGAATCGCAGCACGCCAGGCCTCCCTGTCCATCACCAACTCCTGGAGTTCACTTAGACTCACGTCCATTGAGTCAGTGATGCCATCCAGCCATCTCATCCTCTGTCTTCCTTTCTCCTCCTGCCCCCAATCCCTCTCAGCATCAGAGTCTTTTCCAATGAGTCAACTCTTCGCATGAGGTGGCCAAAGTACTGGAGTTTCAGCTTTAGTATCATTCCTTCCAAAGAAATCCCAGGGCTGATCTGTTTCAGAATGGACTGGTTGGATCTCCTTGCAGTCCAAGGGACTCTCAAGAGTCTTCTCCAACACCACAGTTCAAAAGCATCAATTCTTCGGCACTCAGCTTTCTTCACAGTCCAACTCTCACATCCATACATGACCAGTGGAAAAAATTGAAGTATAGTTTATTTATAATATTGTGTTAGTTTCAGGTGTACACCGTAGTGATTCAGTATTTTTCCATTATATGCTATTACAAATTAATGGGTATAATTCTCTGTGCTATACAGCATATCCTCGTTGCTTATCTGTTTTTCATATAGTAGTTTGTACCTGTTAATCTCATTTACCTAATTTGTCCCTTTCCCCTTCCCTTGGTCCCACCAGTTTGTTTTCCATCTGTGAGTTTGTTTCTGTTTTGCACATTCATTTGTATTTTGTTTAATTCTACATATAAGTGATATTGTACAGTATTTATTTTTCTATGACTAGCTTATTTCACTAAGCATATTTCCCAGGTCTATCCACGTTGCTGCAAATGGCAGTATTTTATTCTTTTTCAAGGCTGAGTGCACCTCCATTGTATACGTATGTGTGTGCATGCAACATTGTATCCATTCATCTACTGATGGACACTTAGATGGCTTCCTGATCTTGACTCTCATAAATAATGCTACAACAAACATAGTGGTGCATGCATGTTTTCAAATTAGTGTTTTTGTTTTCTTTGTAAAAATACCTAGAAGTGGAATTGCTAGATCTTATGGTAGTTCTATTTTTAGTTTTTTGAGTATTCACTGTACTGCACCATCAAAGTACAAGGTTCCCTCTTCCCCACAGGCTCTCCAGTGTTTATTATTTGTAGACTTTATGATGATAGTCATCTAATAGGTATGAGGTGATATCTCACTGTGGCTTTGATTTGCATTTCTCTAATAATTCACAATGATGAGCATCTTTTTATATACCTATTACCCATCTGCGTGTCTTCTTTGATGAAATGTCTGTTTGGGCCTTGTGCCTATTTTGTTATTGGATTGTTTATTCTCTTGATGTTGAATTCTATGAGCTATTGGTATATTTTTGCTATTAACCTCTTGTGAGTTGCAACATTTGGAAATATTTTCTCCTATTCCATAGGTTGTCTCTCGGTTTGGTTGGTGTTTTTGTCATTCTTGTTTAATACTCTTGTAGTCTTAGAGCGTAGTCTGTGTCATTTCTGTTCTTTTAGGTTTGTTAAGTTGTGCCTTATAGTTTAGGATGGTTCACCCTGAAGATTGTTCTATGCACAGTAGAAGAGAACAGAATAGTATTCTAGAGATGCTTGAGATGCTTGATAAATCTTTCTATGGATGTGAATTAGATCAAACTGGCTCATAGCCCTATTCCAGTCATCTATATCCTGAACTGCTTCTTGCCTACTTGTTCTTTCAATTACAGAGAGAGGAGTGTTGAAATCTCTACGTATAATTGTGCATTAATGCATTTCTCCTTTCAGTTCTATCACTTTTGTATCATGTTTCAAAGCTCTGTAGTTATGTACACTCACATTTAGAGTTATTATATTCCTGAAAATTGACTTGTATCAATATGCAATCTTTAAAAAGTTGACTTAAAGCTCAACATTCAGAAAACTAAGATCATGGCATCTGGTCCCACCACTTCATGGGAAATAGATGGGAAAACAGTGGCTGACTTTATTTTTGGGGGCTCAAAAATCACTGCAGATGGTGACTGCAGCCATGAAATTAAAAGACGCTTACTCCTTGGAAGGAAAGTTATGACCAATCTAGATAGCATGTTCAAAAGCAGAGACATTACTTTGCCAACAAAGGTCCGTCTAGTCAAGGCTATGGTTTGTCCAG
>NW_011495058.1:3464483-3481940 GCF_000754665.1 Bison bison bison
AAAGGAGATCAGCCCTGGGATATCTTTGGAAGGACTGATGCTAAAGCTGAAACTCCAATACTTTGGCCACCTCATGGGAAGAGTTGACTCATTGGAAAAGACTCTGATGCTGGGAGGGATTGGGGGCAGGAGGAGAAGGGGATGACAGAGGATGAAATGGCTGGATGGCATCACTGACTTGATGGACGTGAGTCTGAGTGAACTCTGGGAGTTGGTGATGGACAGGGAGGCCTGGCGTACTGCAAATCATGGGGTCACAAAGAGTCAGACATGGCTAAGTGACTGAACTGAACTGATCCTTGATTCTAATTTTGTTTTGAAGTCTACTTTATCTAAGTCTTCAACCTATTAATCCTAGATATTTTAAATATACTCTCTGACAGTTCCAGATCAGAATATGGTATTGATGATAGCTCTACCTCTTCAGATTGCACTTCCCTTTATCTTTCTGCATGCTCATAATATTTTGTTGAAAGAAATATATGTTGTATAGAATAATAAATAATGAAATAAATATTTTGAAGCTTAGATATGAGTATAAATTTTCCTCTGCTAGGATTTTTGAGGAAATTATGGTCATCTCTTCAAGATCTAAATCTTATGTATGAATTTGAGTCTCCCCTCTGCATGTTCTCTAGAGAGATGTCTCTGGAAAGCTCTCCACTACATTCCACTGCATCTGTTGTGTTTCCCAGTGTGTGATGGCGTGGCTCTAGGGTGGGGAGGGGTGCATTCTCTGTGGTTCTTATGAAACCTCAGTGTTGGTGGGCATTGAGGTGAGTCTTCTGGTGTGGTCTTCACATGTGTCCCTGAGCCTCATACAGATGCAACACTGGATCCTGACACTCCCAAGGATTGAGCTTTTTTTCTATGTTCTCCTTCCCCCTGTGAATGAATTTGCAGAGTGCCCACAGGCCCTATCTTATTGTCTTTCCTTTATGTGATCCTTAGAGGAGATGGAAGCATTGAGTCTTTACAGAGATTTGACTGTTCTTCCGTCCATTACAGAGCACCCCATGGGAAGTTTCTCAGGATTCCTCTGATAACCCCCTATCTTTTGGAGTCCTTGAAGAAAAATTGTGCAAGTCTGAATTCCCCATGCCACTTCACACTCTACCTTGAGTGGCTCATTAAAACTTCTGGCTTAATCTTGCTAATATCTTATCTGAAAGCATCTGCTCCAGATAAGCAAATGGTCAGCTGCCAGTTTCTCTCTTTTCATGTTAGTTTTTGACCCTGTGACCTCAGTTTTCTCCTGAGTCCAACTGTACTCCTTAATTTACAGATTACCCAGGTTGTTCCTAAAGTAAGGCTGGGAGTGACACTCTTTCCTGCTCTCCAACTCTCTCTATACCTTTGAAGTTTACTTCTATCATCTAGATGTTTGACATTAGATATTTTGTTATAACTTTGTAAGTATCAATTGTCTCCACTGTAAGGTTACTGTGATGCCTCACTCTTGAACTGCAAAGCATGCAGACCAATTGAACATTGCTCATTTCATTCAGTTCTCCATGTTGCCCAAAGGTGTAGACAGAACAAGGATGAGAATCCTCAATTTCACTTAATAGAGAAATGAGGTCACATGAGGTTAGAAACTTACTTGAGATCATCAAGCCCAAATTGGTCCAATGGGGAACAAGACCTGTGACTTGTGAATTATAGCTCAACATTCTTTTACCTCAAAAAAGAAAGCATTTAAAAAATTTTAAATTGTATCATAGTAGTTGCTTTATCCCCAAGAATGCTAGAAACTCCTTTAACTTTTAATATGGACACTTTGAGGAAGAGATGGTCTAAGACACTTGTTCTACTTGTCAAGGAGCTTGAGCTAGAAAGCACCCTGTGGGGATGAATGATTCAAGCTGCCCCACAGCTTTCGTTTGAGTCACTGTTTCCAACAGGCACATTCACTTTTCCAGAATTTATAACCCAAGAGTGCATTTCTTCACTGTGGCTATTACTAGCAACAAATTCTAATTCAATTTGTATTTCATGGAAAAAATAGACTATGGAAGGTTTTCAAATATAAAAATAGGAAACAAAATTTCCATGATAATTTAGCACTGAATTAAGATAACTTGCTGTGCTAATGAAATTTCAAAATTTCTCATACTCCTTGAGGGATGAGGTGCTCATTTAGTTTGTCTAAACATTCCAATGAGGTGAGTAAGATGCAGAGGCTTGAAGCCAGATGACCAGTGCAGAGCCCTTCTCCCATTTGCTCCCTCAGCCTCATTCTGTACCTTCAGAGGGCTGCTTTTTTTCTGCTTTGGACAGTGTTTATTAGCATTGCACACTATCTGGGGTCACAAAAATTTCTGCTGCAGCATTTACTTCTACCAGCTTTACAGTGAGATTACATAATGAAGACAATGCACTCCATGTGAATTTAGAAAAAGTCAAAGACTGTATTATTTAAATTACTCTTCCAAGTAGTATTCTAGGCTAGTGTAGTAGATTTTTAAGTACATTAACTGACTTTGTGTCTATACATATTCAAATGCTAGTGTACCACAGGTATTGTCTTAGCACCCCAAAATATGTTAGGTGTGTGTCTTAGCCAAAATCAACAACCAAAACAATAATAAACTTGCATTCAGATGATTTTTAAAAGCAGAATTTCTTATCTCTAAGACAGTATAAGTTTGTTTTGGAATTTAAAAAATGTAAACGGAAACATAAGATAAAAATTAAAATGACACATTCTACTGCCCAGGTTCAATTTATAATTTTAATAATTTAATTTGAATCTTTCATTGGGTATAATTATCACATTTTATAATATGGTATTTGTTTTATATTGACATTCCTAATAAACTAGAAGAAGGTTGTTTATATAAGTCCTCTACATGTGTGGAGCTATTTATTGGAAATATTTTAAGGGAATGTCTAGTATTTGAAAGCCACAGTGAAAGGGAATTAAAAGAAGGGAATAAGAAAGGAAAGAATGGAAGGAGGGAGAAGAGGGGAGAAAAAGGAAATAACTTGAATCTTTTGAATATAATTTTGAATGTATTTCCTCAGATAAGGGAAACTAAAGCAAAAATGAAAAAAATGAGACTACACCAAACTTAAGCTTTTGCACAGGAAAGTAATCTATTGACAAAACAAAACAAAAAGTTGCTCACTTAATGGTAGAAGAAATTTGCAAATAATAAATCTGATAAGAGGTTAATATCAAAAATATACAAATAACTCAGACAACTCAGCCTTAAAAAACAGAAACAATCCAATTTAAAAATGAGCTGAGGACTTGAATAGACACTTTTACAAAGAAGAGATTCAGATGGCCAATAGACCTGTGAAAAGATGTTCAACAGTGGTAATTATCAGAGAAATGCCTATCAAAACCCTGATTAGATACCACTTCACACTTGTCAGAATGACTGTCATCAAAAATAAAATAGCCAGCACAACGAGGATGTAGAGGAAAGAGAACCCTTGTGCACTATTAATGCGAATGGAAAATAGCACGGAGGTTTCTCAAAAAAAATTAAAATAGAACTTACCCTGAGATTCAGGAATTCCATTTCCGGGTATTTTTCCAAAGAAAACAAAATCACTACCTTGAAAAGATACACATATCTCTATGCTCACTGTAGCAAGATACAGAAGCGACCTAAGTGTCCATTAACAGACAAATGGATAAAGATGTGGTATATTTATACAATGGAATAAGAGCCATGAAAAAGAATGAAATCTTGCTATTTGCAGCAACATGGATGGATACAGAAATTATTATGTCTAGTGAAAAAGGTCAGACAGCAAAAGACAAACACTGTATGACTTCACATATATGATATCTAACAAGCAAAACAAATGAACAAACATAACAAAACAGAAACAGAGTCATAAATACAGAGAACAAGCAGGTGGTTCTAGAGGACAGGGCTGTAGGGGCATGAGAGAAATAGATAAGTGAGATTAAAACGTAAAAACTTCCAGTTACAAAATAAACGAGCCATGAGGATGAAATGTGCACGCTGCCACAATACTACTGCCACAAATGCTGGAGCGCCTCTGTATGGCGGTGGTAACTGGACTTGAGTATTTTGTAACATGTAGACATATCCAGTCATGATGTTGTGCACTTCAGCATAGTGCTGTAGGCCAATTATACCTCAGAAAAAAGGCCGTGAGGAGAAACGGGTGAACTATTTTTTGTTTTGCTTTATTTTGTTTTGATAACCTGAATTTTTACTTTTTTAAAAAAAGAAGAGGAACAGAGGGGGAAATAAAAGGAATAACACAGTTACTCCGTTTGAGAACGTTACTACGCAGAAGGAAGCAAACACACTCACCAACACTGAGAAAATAAGTCTCTCCCTAAAATAAGCAGGAGCAACTGAACTGTCTGGAGAAGCTGTTCAGAGTTTCAGCCTGGAAGTCATATCTTGGATGGATCTTGACCTCTACGGTTGGCTTTAGCTTGCTGGAGAAAGTGATAATGGAGATTGAGAGAAAGGAAGTTACTGTTAAATAATTGTTGAGTTTGGGGAAGTCTTTCATTATTTTCAGAAGCCTCATTTTCTTTGTATTAAAAGTTATTAACACACTAGGACTCCTTACATGCAAAATTCTTCAAAATGGACTTAGTTCACAATCCCACTAGAAATTTATTTAGCACAATGAATATAGTGTGTATCATTACATTAGAAGGGAATAATGAAATTCAACTCATATTTGATATGACAAATATGAAATTCATATCATATTTGATATAACAATATAACCTGTGTTAAGAGAATGTAGCAGTTGTCATTAGAATCCATAAAACTTGCAGTGCCAATAGTGAATCCTCTGTGTGTGTGTGTGTGTGTATCTATATGTGTATGCGCTGTGCTGTGCTTAGTCTCTCAGTTACGTCCAACTTCATGCAACCCCATGACTGCAGCCCACCAGGCTCCTCTGTCCATGGGAATTCTCTAGGCAGGAACACCAGAGTGGGTTGCCATGCCCTCCTCCAGGGAATCGTCCCAACCCAGGGACTGAACTCAGGTCTCCCGCATTGCAGGAGGATTCTTTTACCAACTGAGCCACCAGGGACGTCCAAGAATACTGGAGTGGGTAGACTATCCCTTCTCCAGGGCATCTTCCTGACCCAGGAATCGAACCGGGATTGCATTGCAGGTGGATTCTTTACCAGGTGAGCTACCAGGGAAGCTCCTATATGTGTATGTATGACTATATGTATAGATAGTCAAATGTACTTTAAAAATATGGGTGATATTTTTATTTTATTTTATTTTACTGCCTTAATGATGAAGAGATATTTCACCTGAATATATGTTTTCTAGTAGATTTTTCTTGACGCTTGTGCTTCCAAAACTACCTGGGATGCGGGACCAGGTTTGTTTTTTTACATTAATTTCCAAATGCAATGTACCAAAATTTTAATAATGTACAGTATTAAATTGTTATGGAAGTTTCTATGTTTTTTTTGCCACTGGAGCACACAGTCAGGTGGCCACCAGGCAATGCACAATAGAGTTCTCAGCAACTTGCTTCTCAGGATTCCTCTCACTGGCCCTGTGTCCTGACCATCCTCTGCTATTGTATATCAATATTCATGCACAATCTCAAGGTTGAAAAAGAATTCATGATATGATTTGAGGAGAGAAATTTCTCTTTGTTCACGTTGCCTAAAATATCTTTGATGAAAATCTCAAAAATTCCATCACTAGAAAAGTCCTGATTTTTGTAGAATCTGAGAATTCCTGGAAGAACGTTTTACAGATTGTAACTCTCCTTCATGCTCATTAGCTCATTTTATTGTAACAAAAACCCATTTAAGTTGGCAGGGGGTTATTCATTACTCCATTTCACAGTCAAAAACACCTGATTTACAGGTACCTTGCTCAATGTCTCAAAAATAATAAACACCAAAGCCAGGTATGGGGTACAGATGTTTTCAGACTTAAGAGATCCACTTTCTCTGCTACGGTTTAAATTAATGATGATGAATTTTGGTTTCTACTTTTAAAACACAGAAAATGTATGATGAACTTTTGGTCCTTGGCTACCTAAGAATACAATTATTCATTGACTGCATATGCCTTGCTCTTTTACACTGGAATTTATAGCTCAGATGTTTTCAATCATATAATACAAATTTGGTACTAGGACTTGGGTAGATTAAATAGTTGGAACATTTGCCCCAAATTCCCCAACACTTATGAAATTGATCTGTCAATTGTCTCATAGGATGCTTGCGCTGTGCATTTTACCCTTTGGCATTACCACACTGGCCAAGCAGCAAGCACCTTTCTGCAGATCCAGAGTGGCTCTGAGCAGCTCAAACTGTCCTGCATCTGCACTCGAAGACCAACACCCAGAGCCCTTTCTGCAGCCTCGCTGCCTTGCAGTCCCTGCCCGCTCAGCCTCTGACCTTTCTATTTCAATATCCTTCTTTCTTTTCATTTTAATATTGTTTTTATTGTTTTTAAAAATTTATTGACATAAAGTTGATTTACAACGTTGTTTTAATTTCACTGTACAGCAGTGATTCAGTTTTTTATGTGTGTGTGTGTATATATATATATATATTCTTTTTAAATATTCTTTTCCATCATGGTTTATCATGGGCTCTTGAATATAGCAGAGAGAGCTATATTCAATATCCTTCCTTCTTATCCTTCACCACAATATACTCTTGCCTTCTTTTACTGTCTCTTTGCTCCTCTCTCCAGCCTGCTCCTCAGTGGATTCATTCTCCAGGTTCTATTCCTTCTCATAGCTTTCTCTCCAGCTGTGCTTACTACCTCTGTTTATTGTAACTTTGGCGCCCCTTATTTAGCCTCTCTTTTTCCAGAGCTCAAGAACCAAAAGTCTCACTGCCGAAAGGACAGTTCTACCTAGATCTCCATCTAAAACTAGACTCACCATCTTTGCCAACCTGCCTATCTTCCCACTAGTTTGAACACTAACAATCTCTCTCTCTCTCCTAGGAGAAGCATCCCAGTTTACATATTCCAAACAAGTTGATTTTTATTAAACTGAGTTGGAGTAGAAGAAAAAAATCCCAGAAGTACTTTCAGGTGCAAGGCACACATTCTCTGCGTGGGTTCTGTCAGAGCTCAAGGGTGAGAGAGTGGCCAGAGATTTCAACAGACAGTGGAACAATAAAGACATTTTCAGCAGTGGGTTAGGAATAAAGATCAGATTATACTGGGCTAAGACACAAATAAAATATAAGATGAAAACAACTAATATAGGAAATTAATACAGTAATTTTGACTATGATAGAATGAGAAATGAGGGGAGTCAGAAATCCCAGTGCTACTATGGCATAGAGCATAAAGGAGGAGATTAAGAAATTTTAAATTATATTTTAACAGAAATTATAAAAATAGGAATCTTCTGGTTTTAAACTTCACTTTAAAACTTCAAAGCATGTTTTAAAAAATCTGTTTCATTAATCATCCTTCTACAATAAATGTAATAGCTGTTCTGTGTTTCATTAATTGAAGGAACCAAACATTTCATTGATTTCCTATATTTAACAGTTCAGTTACTTCCTGTTCATACCATTACCTGAATAACACTCTCATGGATACATCCATAAATTACATCTTTAGGACCTATAACTAGAAACAACGTATTGAATAAAAATTGAAACAATTTTGGAGAGATTAAAAATTGCCCTCTTGAGAATTTATAACAAGATACTCTCTCAATAACAGCCCTGCATTTTCCCTAATCTTGAAATTATCACTTAAACATGTATTTACACTCTTGACAAAAATAAATAGCTTTGCTTTCAACTGAAAAATTTTAGTTATAAAATGGCATGAAACATCTTTCATGTTTTGTATATTTATAATTCCCTGAATTTTTTTCATGCCCTTTGTTTGTTTTTCCATTGAGATTTTCATTGTAATTATTGATACACAAAATTCCTTATGGTTACTAAGGCATTGTGAGTAATCTTGCTTTCTATAAGTATCACTAAAACCTGAAATAGGAGTGTCTCAATCAAAACAGAAACTTAATTCTCTGTGAACTGAAGGAAGTCTGGGGGAAGGCACTTGAGTACTCATAAGATAGCCCCAGGGGCCCTACCATCCTGCACCACAGCCCTCTGCATGCGGCTTTCACATTTAGGAGCACCTCACAAGCCATCTTGGCTGCTGGGGCTCTAGTCATCACATCTTCCTTCTGGGACATTAGCAGAAGGAAGTGGAGAATAATGAAGAAGCAGGATGAGCCCACTCCCTCTCCTTTTAGTATCTTTCCCAGGAGTTCTCCCAGCACACCCACTCACTAGACAAAGCTTAGTCACTGAACACTCATAGCTGCCAAGATGTCCAGGCAATGGAGACTTTTTTTCCCCCAGATGGCTATGTATTCAGGTAGAAATTAGAGTTCTGCCACTCCAAGTTTTTCACGTACATGTTGTTGGGCGAGGGAGTTCCAAATATTTATAGGATTTGCTATCTTTGTACTATATTTAGCTATGTAAAAGTGCCAGTTTAAAACATACTCCTGTAGTTAATCTCATATATTTTCTGATATACAGCAACACTTAGATTTTCTCTTTGAGTCAAAATGATATTGGCATGCATTTTTTTAAGGTATTTTTTTCCTTTCACCTTTCAATCTTCAATCCACTTGGAGTTTATTTTGGTACATGATGTCATGATAAAAAAATAAGTAAATACACCAGCAAAAGTTAGATTTCCTGATACTGTTGATGGTGGAATCCAGCTGTTCATATGAGCTCTTCCCTCCCCTTGCTTAGCACCACCTCAAGCCAAAGTATCACATTGTCTCTCCTTGGACCTTCTTCTGAACACCCTGTCTTCTCTGGCTCCTGCGCTCCTCCACCGCCATATCTCTTGCAGAATATCAGCTACCACTGTTAGAGCCATGCAATCTGCTCTTCATACTGCAGGACCATTACCCTTCACCACCACCAGCTTAACAAGACCCAGCAGTGAGAACACCTGCTGAGATTCTCTCCTGTGGCCATGCCTGGCTCCATGTCCTCGTCCCAGTCCTCATCTTGGGACCATATCCCTGGGCATCCAGGACATGCTTTCTACTCGTTCTCAGATGAAACCAAGAACATGACATAACCAATCAACCTTCGCATTTTTATGAAAGTTAGCAAACTTTTTTTTTTTAGCTTTTTTCATATAAGTCTTATGTATTTCTTAGGAAATTTATACTTCTCTGATGATCATGAATCATTTTATTGTTGAAAAAATCATTTAATTGCCTCATTGTCTAATGGATTGTAACTACTTCATTAGGAAGTTATTTATGAGTGTATAGTTATTTTTAGCAAACCACATTACTGAACTCAAATGTTGTAGTCTTTTTCAAATTTCTCTCCAGTTTTCCAGGAAGACCACGGTACCATCTGCAAATAATAACTCAGTCTGCCTCCTTTCGGAATTCAGTTTAGTTAATTGTTGCTTTTTATTTAACTCCCTAGAATTTTTAGAATGACTTTGGAAAAAGGTGGTGATGGAAGGTCCTTTCTGCTGTCTTGGATTGTGGAAACTAAATCGAATGTGACCTAGTTCTGTGATATGATTGCTTTAGCGAGATGAGAAACTAAATTGCAGAAGTGGAGTCTGATTCCCAACTTCCTAGACTATTATCTAGAATGGCTATTGACTCTAATGCCTTCTACACCCTTGTGTTTTCTTAAGATACCTTAAATTTCAGAAACAATGACCTTGCTCTAGTGTTAGGTGAAACCAGAGGTTTCGAGCATTGCTGGTCCTTCAGGGCCCTTTTGGACATTTCTTCTAAAGGCACAGTGATAAATAACCTGCCTGCCAACGCAGGAGATGCAAGAAATGCAGGTTTGATCCTTGGGTCAGGAAGATCCCTTGGAGAAGGAAATGGCAACCCACTCCAGCATTCTTGCCTGAGAAAGCCCATGGACAGAGGAACCTGGCAGGCTACAGTCCATGGGGTCACGATTAGTGACTGAACACACCCACTTCTAAACGTGGATTCTCTGAACAAGGTTCATTCTAGATTGATCATTCTAGAAACAGCATAAGCACTGATTAAAAAGATCTTTATTCATTCAAGCAATCTATCAGGTACAGTCACATTCCACGAAAAGTACCTGATGAAAAGTTGAAAGGTGTTTCCCGAAGGGAAAAAAAAAAAAAGAATGCAATAGCTAAAAGCAAATTCCAGCCTTCCCACACCCTAAGACGGAGCACATCTCGCCAGACGCTGGCCACACACATCCCCCAGGAGCAGCTAATGCTGACAAACTGATGTGTAATGTTAATGAAATGGACGAAGGTGGGGGAGGGGAGAAAACTCACATTTAGGAACCTACCATTTCCAAAGCAGAGCCCTGGGAGATTCACAAACTCTGCCTCATTCCATCAGCAAGGGTCCTGTAGGTCAGCAAAATGAATCCACTTGGTGACACCTGGAAAGGGAAGGGAAGGCACTGACCTCACAAAGTTCAGACAGTGGGTCTGCCTGCCTCCCAGCCTCTCTCCAGGCTCCTAGGCACATGAGCTCAGGATGTAGCAAGTGCTTATTTACGTGTCTTTCTCCCTGGCTAGGTTGAGTTCCCCCAAGGAAAAGGAATTTTAAGTTTCTTTTTGTCCCCAGCAGCAAACACCAGTTCTAATCCAGCAGAGGCACTTGGCACCCCTTTTGCCCAGAACCAAATAAGCGTTTGAGTTCATCTTCGGTTTGCATGGATCTCCTAACCTAGAGTTCCACAGCTGTTTGATTTTATTTCCTCGATGATGCCCTTTCAAACACTTTGCTACCCACTTCCAACTCTGTGCTTTTTTTAGAACACAGAAGGCTCACCATGGCTTTGTTACCAGAAGAGTTCACAGGGTACTACTGTAGGTGACGATATGTCCTAGAAGGTATAGCCTGGAGGGAATGTGGGTGTCTCTTCTCACCACAGAGCTCCCATATCAATCACTCAGCATCCAATCTGCATCCTGGGAAAGACCTGTCCATACCCTTTAATACACAGTTCTCTGCAAAGGAACTCCCCACTCTTTTATGAAGCTGACTTATATAGCAAGACTCTGGACCTGGAATTCTCTTCCCAAGTATTCCATTTCCCTTCTGCTTTTTACCTATTAACCTCCCAAATCTAATGCTTTAAAGATGATTAATTACCATGTCTCACAGTTCTGTGTGTAGACAGGCTCAGCTGGGCGGTTCTGTCCTGAGCCCAGCTGCTGCCAGATGCTGGCTGGTGATAACACCTTGGAAGGTTGGATTGGGCAGGCCTCTTGGATAGCCCCTCACATGTTTGGTGGTTGGTGTTGACTGTCCTGTCAGTCAGGGGGATTAACAGCCTTGGTTTGTCTGAACTGTCCTAGTTTAGTACTTAAAAGTTCCCAATCCCAAAATACTACACCTTCCATGTTTTCAGCAGCTAATGCAGGAGATTAGAGGGAAATGTAAATGTACGTTGTAGTAGTCTTCCTTTGATTCCTCTGCCAAACTGAGTAAAGCTACACTTCCTGATTCAGAAATTGTTATTAAAATGTCCTGTAGACATACAAAGGGGAAACTGTGATAAGAAAGTATTGGTTCCTTGCAAGAGCTGATTCTGCCAGTTCTTACTGCCAATCATGATTTCTACTAGACCAAGTGATGCTTTGAATCACAGTAACCAAAAACAAGGCTGCCCCTCCTTCCTAAGCACATGGAGGTGAAAAGGAGTTTCAAATCATCTTCATTTCTATGAAGACTTTCAGGAAACTGCAGAAAACATAAAACAAAAAGCTGTTGGTATCTTTGAATATAAGCTAGACTTCACTATGTATCTACTTATTTGACAGTACAGTGTAATTCTGGCAAAGTGCAACTTTTCTATCCAAGAAAATGAAAAGATCTTGCCTTCTAGATGTGCACACTTTGAACACAAAGCAATAAAAAGGAGTGTAATATATTTTGAAGGCACAAATTTACAGGGAGGTAGTGGTAGTATATTTTACCTAGAGAAGCAGAAACTGAATTGTTACACTGTCCTCCCTATATGTTTGGTACTGTGCTCAGAACTTTGTGTATTTTATCCCATTTAATCCTAATATTTATCTTTTGCGGATGAGGAATCTGAGTGACTAGACTAACCAGACTGAAGATATACAGCTACTAAGGGCACATCTGTACCTGGAACCTAGTTCTGAGTACAAAGTATATGACTCCAAGATGTTAGGCTACCTAAAAGGTCAAAACATTTTTTTCTATTTCTTTTTCTAGCCAAAATTTCTGGGTGTCAACCTCACCATCGGTTGAGTTCAGTTCAGTCGCTCAGTTGTGTCCAACTCTTTGCTACCCCATGAACCGCAGCACGCCAGGCCTCCCTGTCCATCACCAACTCCCGGAGTCTACCCAAACCCATGTCCATCGAGTCGGTGATGCCATCCAGCCATCTCACCCTCTGTCATCCCCTTCTCCTCCTGCCCACAATCTTTTCCAGCATCAGGGTCTTTTCAAATGAGTCAGGTCTTTGCATCAGGTGGCCAAAGTATTGGAGTTTTAGCTTCAACATCAGTCTTTCCAATGAACACCCAGGACTGATCTCCTTTAGGATGGACTGGTTGAATCTCCTTGCAGTCCAAGGGACTCTCAAGAGTCTTTTCCATCACCACAGTTCAAAAGCATCAATTCCTTGGTGCTCAGCTTCCTTTATAGTCCAACTTTTACATCCTTACATGACCACTGGAAAAACCATAGCCTTGACTAGACGGACCTTTGTTGACAAAGTAATGTCTCTGCTTTTTAATATGCTGTCTAGGTTGGTCATAACTTTCCTTCCAAGGAGTAAGTGTCTTTTTATTTCATGGCTGCAGTCACTATCTGCAGTGATTTTGGAGCCCAGAAAAATAAAGTCAGCCACTGTTTCCACTGTTTCCCCATCTATTTCCCATGAAGTGATGGGACCAGATGCCATAATCTTCATTTTCTGAATGTTGAGCTTTAAGCCAACTTTTTCACTCTCCTCTTTTACTTTCATCAAGAGGCTCTTTAGTTCTTCACTTTCTGCCATAAGTGTGGTGTCATCTGCATATCTGAGGTTATTGATATTTCTCCCGGAAATCTTGATTCCAGCTTGTGCTTCATTCAGCCCAGCATTTCACATGATGTACTCTGCATAAAAGTTAAATAAGCAGGGTGACAATATACAGCCTTGATGTACTCCTTTTCCTATTTGGAACCAGTCTGTTGTTCCATGTCTAGTTCTAACTGTTGCTTCCTGACCTGCATACAGGTTTCTCATGGCAAACCACTTCAGTACTCTTGCCTTGAGAACCCCATGAACAGTATGAACAGTATGAAAAGGCAACCTCACCATAACCAAAGATAAAAGACAAGCGCCAAACCCAGGGAAATCTAAGCATCGCACCCAGAAGACCAGTGGGGTCTATCTTCAGTCCATTAAAAGCTCTTATAAAATTGCATGAGATATCACTTTTATGTGGAATCTTAAAAACTCTTAAATGAACTTATCTACAAAACAGAAATCGAGTTTTAGATATAAAAAACAAATACAGTTACCAAGGGGTAATGGGGGGAAGATAAGTTGGAAGCTTAGGATTGACATATACACACTACTATATATAAAACAAATAACTAATAAGGACCTACTGTATAGCACAGGAAACTCTGCTCAATACTTTATAATGGCTTATATGGGAAAGGAATCTTAAAAAGAACGGATATATGGATATGTATAACTGATTGACTTTGCTGTACACCTGAATCAACACAACATTGTAAATCAGCTATACTCCAATAAATATTTTTTAAATGTATGAGAAAGATAAGCATGTCAAAAAAAACTGGAGGGAATGTATGATCTAGCCCCTTGCAAATGAAGTTAAATAGGTAAGAAAGGAAGACACACTCAGTTTCACTTATATTCAACGCAGCCTTGAGTATTCCACTCAACCTTTTTGAATCCAGTTCCCTCATCCAAAAAAATGACATTTGCATACTTAATTTTAAGGCCAGTGTGAGAACTAAGTGTGCTAAAAGTTGTGATGCAGGGCCAGTGTTTAGTCATGTATCTAGTGCCTCGTGCTTTCAACAAAGTACGAACCACATAAAAGCAGAGTATCAGCTTGGTGAACAGAGACATTGTTCAGATCCATGTATTATTTCTTTTTAGAATACACATTTCCCTTCTTGTCTGGCGCTTCTCAAGGTGTGGTGTTGATGGGTATTCACCTGCATTCAGGGCTGGAGGTTGGGATGTCTCATGTTTCAGGAGGACACTCAGAGGAACCCCAGCCATTGGTGAGCCAGGGCCATGTAAGGGGATCGGAAGTGGTGGGGTAGGCAGGGAGGGATGGGTTGTTCTTATAGTATGTATAAGTCACCACTGTGACTTTAAGTCCAGCTCCAAGGCTCATGTCAATATAAGGAATGTCAAACTAGGCGTGAAGGCCAACACAGTAATCAAGCATAAGATGTCACTGAAAATTCATCCTGAGTCAGCCTGGGAAATTCGGTGGGAAGATGAGCAGAGCTAGTGCTGGCAAGTGTGTGTTGAATCCCAGTTCTTCCATGTACTTGAGATGGTCTCAGACAGTATAGTTACTTCTCAGCCTTACCTTGCTCATCCATAAATGGATTAATCTTTACCTCACTGGGTGATTTTTTTTTTTAATTGGGGTATAGTTGCTTTACAATGTAAAGTTAGTTTCTGCTCTACAAAGCATGGGAATCAGCTATATGTATAATTTTAAAGAGTAAATACCATACAGTCTCCAGAGTGATCTGGAGTTGTCGGGAGAGGTAACAAGATCAGGAGTAAGGACACCTGAGCTTGAAGATCAGTACCACTCTTACTGGAAAGTCACAAATCCTTTACCTGACTCGTCACTTCTATATAAAAGGAGGCAGTTATTTATGGATCCTCATCCTCATATGGTTTTCATGGCACAAGAGTTCCAGTGTGTTGGGGCATTGGAGTGAACACAGGCAGGTTTAAACTCATTCCTTTCAAAGTGACCTATGACCCCCTTCCATGCCAAACTGTGCATGACAGCTCCCCAGATGGGCCAAGGACAATTGTGGAAACTATGACAAGGACTCAAAGGTGCCAAGGGGAATGTAGCAACAATATATAAGCCAGATGTGCATTGTCTAGACAATTTAAAATGATGACCGAATCCAGTTCCACAAATCGAATTATCTTCCTGCCACACAGAGAATCACTTAGAAGGAGACATCGTGTCAACATTTCCTGCCCCAGATCCCATTCCATTCATGAAACTGGACGGTCTGACTTTGCCTCAAGGCACAACTGCTAAAATAAAATGTAACCTCAATGTTGTACACTGTAATAAAAGGAATGAGTGGCATTCTTAGGAGACAGTCGAGGGAAAAAATTTCCCATCTGTGGCTCTTCAGGAACAATGGGAAGCAGAAGCTAAGTTGAGGGAGTCTGTGAGTTCTAAAAACAGACTTGGGAGGAGTCTTCATGGCTGAAACAAACAATGGGGTAGCTTTGGACGTTTCTGACATTTCTGTAGGTGTGCGGGCTTACTCATCCCCTGCTCTCATGTAGATGTCTGGGAAATATCTGTAAAATGTGAAGTCTAGGACTCTACAGAGGAACCTAGGTTTCTTGAAAATTGAGAGAAAAAGCTGGTTTGGAGCAGATTAGATTTTCGTCTTGATATCTCCCAATTGTACAAATATCAAATCACATGAAGATAGTATTTACAATGTAGATATCAGAAGAATTATGCTTTATCAAATATATCTCATTATATATATATTATATATATATATATTTATTTAATTTAATATTCCTAACTGCCCTGCCTAATAGCAGTAAGTGTCTGCATCCTTAAGAAAGGGAATTCAAATCAGACATGATATAAAGGCATATCATAACATCAAGTTACCAAATAACAGTGAGATAGATGTATGTGTGCTTCGTGGAGTTTCCTAGATTGTGAGCCACACTGAGGAGCTTCTTTATTTTCTGTATCTAAGGATAAGCTAAAAGAGAAGAAAGACAGATAAAACCCAGTTTTCCTTGTCGACTCTTAACCTGGGCATTTTTCTAGGCTATGGTGTTCCATACAGATTAGGTTTGGCTTCACGAAACAGAAAACTCAAATAAGGGGTTTAAAAAATACAGAGGTTAATTTCTTTCTCATAAAAGAAGTATGGAGATAGAAGTGCAGAGCTGGCAGGCTGACTCCGTGGTCTCACCTATGCGATGGCAACTTCTGTCCTTCAACGTGATTCTATTCTACTTTGTCATGTAACCCAAAATGGCTGCTGGAACCCCAGCCATTCTGTCAATATCCCAGATAGGAAAAAGTGGGGAGTAGGTCAAAAGAACACCAGCTGGGTCATGACCTTGAGAAAGTTGCCTGAGATCCCCACTTAATGACTTATATCATTGGTGACTTCAGTTTGAAGGGGGGAAGCAAATGTTACTTTTTATTTGGAACAATGTTACCTGAAATAAACAGAAGGTGTGTTCACGGAGAAAAAGAGGAAAATGGAAATTAGGTAGCCACCACCAGTCTCAGTTCTGATTATAAGCACTAATTTCAAACTCTGCAATCTGGAATTGTAGAATACATCTGGGAAGTTTGGGAAGAATTCTCACATTCATGCCAAGATGTCCTTATTGACTGATGTGTCATAGTACAGGATCTGATTTGCAGTAAGTATAGCATATCATGAAGTACAGAGAAAACACAACTGAATTAGGTCACATAAAGGATGGAGTGTAAGTCTCTGTTCTGCACTGAGTGGCTGTGCTTCCCAAGAGTTGGTTGGTAGCTTCCTGCTTGGGCCCCTCACCAGTATCCATAAAAGGAAGCATGGATGACCAGCATCTATCACAGAATGTGAGAGAATCATAGGCAATCCCATAATTCGTTGCTGCTGAGCTCTCAGAATTATTCTGGATAGAGTTGCAGGCATCCATTAATAAATAAAAGCTGGCCTCTGTGGTCTACTTACTGCATCAGTTCAGTTTAGTTCAGTCTCTCCGTTGTGTCCGACTCTTTGCAACCCCATGAACTGCAGCACGCCAGGCCTCCCTGTCCATCACCAACTCCTGGAGTTCACTCAAATTCACGTCCATTGAGTCAGTGATGCCATCTAGCCATCTCATCCTCTGTCGTCCCCTTCTCCTCCTGCCCCTAATCTCTCCCAGCATCAGAGTCTTTTCCAATGAGTCAACTCTTCGCATGAAGTGGCCAAAGTACTGGAGTTTCAGCTTTAGCATCATTCCTTCCAAAGAACACCCAGGGCTGATCTCCTTCAGAATGGACTGGTTGGATCTCCTTGCAGTCCAAGGGACTCTCAGGAGTCTTCTCCAACACCACAGTTCAAAAGCATCAATTCTTTGGCACTTAGCTTTCTTCACAGTCCAACTCTCACATCCATACATGACCACTGGAAAAACCATAGCCTTGACTAGACAGACCTTTGTTGGCAAAGTAATGTCTCTGCTTTTCA
>NW_011495058.1:3482040-3497022 GCF_000754665.1 Bison bison bison
TTTAGCTTTCTTCACAGTCCAACTCTCACATCCATACATGACCACTGGAAAAACCATAGCCTTGACTAGACAGACCTTTGTTGGCAAAGTAATGTCTCTGCTTTTCAATATGCATAACAAGCAGTATTCTCAATATTTTACACAGATTGAGTTAATTTTTTAGTAGAAATTTTACAGGGAAGGCAATTGTTACCTCCAATTTAAAGATGAAGGGATTGGTCAGGGAAGGGTTAATTATCCCCCTGAAACCATACAAAAAGCAAACTTCAAAGAAGGGTCCTGGATCCAGAGCCTGGCCCAGGCACACTGAGTCTTATTCTGCACTTCTTATGCTTGAACTTCGTGACCTAATGTAGCCATCTTGGGGGGTAAGAACTCCTCAAAAGTACAAATATCCAGTCAGGGGTGCTCTGGGTTATAAGTTGGCCCTCAGGGCATCTCCTGACCTGTAGGATACAGGAAAACGGGAGTGTCTATTGATGCGGTTATGCATGAGGTACCGCGTTGGGGTCCAATAGCCCTGAGACCCCGCCCAGGAACAAGGCAATCTTCAATAGGGACATTTTTATTTCTTCCTTTCTGATTTGGGTGCTACATTACTTTGCCAACAAAGGTCTGTCTAGTCAAATCTTTGGTTTTTCTAGTAGTCATATACAGATGTGAGAGTTGGACCATAAAGAAGCCTGAGCACTGAAGAACTGATGCTTTCAAACTGCGGTGTTGGAGAAGACTCTCGAGAGTCCCTTGTATTGCAAAGAGATCAAACCAGTCAATCCAAAAGGAAATCAACCCTGAATATTCTTTGGAAGGACTGATGCTGAAGCTAAAGCTGAAGATCCAATACTTTGGCCATCTGATGCAAAGAGCTCACTCATTGGAAAAGACCCTGATGCTAGGAAAGATTGAAGGCAGGAGGAGAAGGGGACGACAGAGGATGAGACGGTTGGATGGCATCACCAATTCAATGGACATGAGTCTGAGCAAGCTCCAGGAGATGGTGAAGGACAGGGAAACCGGTCATGCTACAGTCCCTGGGGTTGCAGAGTGGGACAAGACTGAGTGACTGAACAACAACTTCTTTTTTTTTAATTAATTTATTTCTTACCTAATTACACGGGCTAGACCTTCCACTACTGTGTTGAAGAAGACTGTTGAGAGTAGACACCCTTGCCTTGTTCTGAAACCTAAGGGAAAAAATCATAAAATTTTCACCATTAAGTACAGTGTTAGTTGTTGGAGATATTCTTTACCAAGCTGAGGAAATTCCCCCTTTGTTTTCAACTTGCAGAGAGTTCTATCATAATTTTGAATTTTGTCAAATGCTTTTTCTGCATCAGTTCATATCATCCTTTGATTTTTATTCTTCAGCTTGTTGAAATAGAGAGATTACATTGCTTGGTTTTCAAATGTTGAACCAGTCTTTCACACTTGTAATAAATACCTATTGGTCGCAGTGTGTAGTTCCTTTTAGACATTGTTATATTGCTGTGCTGAGATGTTCCAGAGTTTTATGTTCACGACATCCATTCATCTATAGTGTTCTCTTTCCTTCCTTCCTTCCCTCTCTCCCTACCCCCTCCATCTCTCTCTTTTTCTCCCTTTCCTTCTTCATTCTCTCCTTTTCTCTTCCTTCCACTTCCCCTTTTCCTCTCCTTCTTCTTCCCCTTCCCCAATTTCTGTACTTCATCTTTCTTTCTCTTCTGCTTTGTCCTGGTTTCACTATTGGGGTAATACTGCCTCATAAAATGAGTTGGGAAGTATTCCATCCTCTATTATTTTCTGGAGAGGTTTTGTAAAATTTATGCTAATTTTTATTTATACGCCTGGCAGAAATGTCCAGTGAAACCATCTGGCCCTGGAGCTTGCTTTTCAGGAGCTTTTAATTACAAATTTGATTTCTTGAAAGGTTATAAGCATGTTGAGACTTTTCTGTTTCATCTTGTTTCTGTTTTGGTAGTTTGTGGTTCTCAAAAATTTGGTTCATTTGTTCTGAACTTTGAAAGACATGAGCATAAAGTTGCTTGCAGTTCTTCTTTATTGTCTTATGGATGGCTATAGTATCTGTAGTGTTATACTGTCATTTTATTCTGGATACTGGTGATTTGTATGTTCTCTTTTTATTTTTGTTGATGTTTCTAGAAATATCAATTTAACTGATTTGACGGGGAGGATCAGCTTTTTTAAATCGATTTTTCCCTCTGCTCTGTCTCTATTTTCAGTGTTACTGATTTCTTACTTTGTGTTTATTTCATTGTTGTTTTTCTTAAGGAAGGAATTTAGATGATTCTTTTAGGACTTTTCTTCAATCATACCATACACTGTAATGCCGTAAACTTCCTCCTCAACTCTACTTCCACTGTATCTTATTCTTGGACATGCTGTGTTTTCATTTTCACTCAGTACTATATTTTTATGTCTTCTAAGACTTTCTCTCTACTCATGATTTAGTCAGAAGTACATTATTTAATTTCCAAGCAGTTTTCTGTTCTTTTGTTACTAATTTATAATCTTATTCCATTATGCTCAGAGAACACAGTGCATCATTTCCATTCTTTAAATGTGTTGAAGTGTGGGGAACCAGGATTCGTCCCTCTTGGTGCATGTTCCACAGGCACCTGGAAAAGTGCCTATTCTGCTGTTATTGAGTGGCATGCTCCTTTTGCGTTAGGTCTTGTTGATCAATTGTGTTATTCAAATCTTGCTTCTCTTCTAGCTGGTAGTTCGGTCAGTTGCTGAGAGAAGAGCATTGGAGTCTCTGACTACCACAGTTGGTTTTTCAGTTTCTCTTCTTATTTCTACCAGCTTGTACTTCCTGTATTTTAAGGCTGTATTATTTGATATGTACTCATTCAGGATTGCCTTGTCTCCATGTGGAGTCCTCCCTTTGTCATTAGGTTAATGTTTCTCTTTTCTTTTACTTGTATTATTTGTTCTGAAGTCAACTTTACCAAATATTAATATCACTCCAGCATTTGCATGGAATATATTCTCCATCTTTTTATTTTCAACCAACCTATGTTCTTGAATTGAAACATAGTTTCTTGTAAATAACATATAGTTGGGTCAATTTTTATCCAGTTTGTTAATTTCTGTCTTATACTGGTGCATTTAAATTATTTATATTTAAGGTAATTATTAAAGTGTTAGTTTTTAAGTATATCACTTTATTATTAGACTGTTCATTTATTTGTTCATTGTTTTCTGTTCATTTATTCTGGTCACATTCCTCCATTCCTTGATTCTTGATTCCCTTTAGATTTCTTAAATATTTTATAAGGAAACATTTTGATTTATTGATAGTGGGGTTTTTCTGTTTGTTTTTTTTTAATTTTATTTTATTTTTAAACTTTACAATATTGTATTGGTTCTGCCATATATTGAAATGAAATTTTGCATGTATCTCTCTGTGTAATCTTTATAGCAGTTGTTCTGAGTATTACAATATGCTTATAACAGACTAATGGCAGTCTATAGTTATCAAATCTTTATCATTTCAAGTCAAATTGGAAACCCTGTTTCCATTAGGTCCCTTTATCTTCCCCACTTTTAAATATCATTGTCCTGAGTATCAGCTAGTGTGATGATTATTATTTAAATCATCAAAAAAAAAAGCAGCAGCATGAGAAAATGCTAACCTATTTTATGTAACTATATTCCTTTCTTCTTCATCCTCCAAGATTCTTTTGTCATCACCTTTCTGACTGAAGAACTTCTCTCAGACAATCTTTAGGAGTAGGTCTGCTACACACAGTCTTTTACTTTTCCTTCATCTGAAAATGGCTTTTATTTCCCCATCATTCCTGAACAATAGTCTCACAGGATATAGAATTTATGGTTGACAATTCTTTTCTTTCACCCCATGAAAAGTGTTCTGCTCATTTCTGGCCCTTGTGATTTCAGATAAGAGAGCCATTTTCATGTGGCTTAGGGTCCCCTATAGTATTGCATTCTCTCTCTACTGCTCCTTCAACGCGTCTTTCTTTGCCTATGATTTTCAAAAGTTTATTTATGATGGATTCATGGATGTGTTGGGGTTTACCCTACTTGGGATTTGTTCAGCTTCTTGAATCTGTGTGTTTGTGCTGTTCATCAAATTTGGGCGGCTTTTACCCAACATCCGTTTAAACTCTCTTTCTGCCCCAGTCTCTCTCCTTCTGCTTCTAAGACTCCTTCAATTTGAATGCTCAGTCTCTGTTATTGTCTCAGGGAATCCTGAGGCTTTGTTAACTTTTTCAGCCTATTTACTCTCAATTGTTCAGGTCAGTTGAATTCTATTGATCCATCCCCAAATTTATCAACTTTATCTTTAGTTGTTTCTACTCTACTCTTGAGCCCATCCAATAATTGGTTCTTTGTTGTTGCTGTTGTTTGTTTGTTAAAGACTTCCATTACTTTGCTGAGATTTTCTATTTTTAAAATTTATTTTTAAATAAAATTTCCAATAGATCACTGTAGCATTTCTCTGATGCCTGCTTTACAGCTGTTACCAGACAATTCCAATGACTGATTCATTTTGCTGTGGGTGTCAATAGATTGTTTTTATCTCACTCATTCTGTGATTTTCTTGGTTCTTGGTAATGTTTGTTGTATCCTGCATATTTTGTCTATTACATAAGCAGACTCTGGGTCCTATTTAATCTTTCATTTTTGCAGGCAGCTACCCTGGTTAGGTTTAGCATGCAGTTCTTGGGCTGCTTTGCAGGCTGCAATTCTAATGGAAGTTTAATTTGCAGAGACTTTCTGGGTTAGTTGCTGTCCTTTGTTTATCTGATGCTGCTAGATTTCCTCTTCACTCTCTTGTGATGCCTGAGAAGGAGAAGGGTTAGCCACAAGCTGGAAATCCAGGAGGAAAGTGTATAATAGGATTCTACCAATTAGCCACTCCTCATGTCAGAGCAATGTAGGGGTCTTGGGCTGGAGACAAAGACTCCCTGGACCAGGCTGCTTGCTGGGAATGGGACCTTTTTCTCACCTGCCCATGTTGCAGAAACCAGTAATCGAGAAACTAAGCACCACTCTTGAAGAGTTGGAGAACTCAGGTTTATTACGCTGGTGGGCCCAGAGGAGTTAACACTCCAAGCTTTGAGCCCCGAACAAAGGGGTTACAGAGTTTTTATACACAGACAGGCATGATTAAGCGGGTTTGTGGGTTTGCAGGGGCTGGGCGATTGCAAAGAGCGGACAAGAGTGAGTGAGATAAGCTCCAGTTCCTAGTATTCTGAGTCCCCACTTTCTGAGACTTATGTGATCCAGACTTTGCAAGGAGCAAGCTGAGTTACAGAGGCAGAAAGAGCAGGAGGTTATAAAATGTTAACTTGTCCTCTTCACCCACACTGGTGTCTCCAGGTAGAAAAGGGGAACTTCGGACCTAGGAAGGAAAGAGGGAAGCCCTGGCTTCAGGGCTCCCCATCAGTCTGCCCTGGGGTGATGTCTGGATTATTGGACGCTCTTAGGGAGCCTCCCATCAGTCCAAGTGAGAGATGCACCCATTTGGGCCACCTTCTGGTGCTAGGGTGGAGAGGGGAACCCTCTATCAGGTTGTGGGGGGTGGGGCATGTACCAGACACCCTGCCGTGGTACTCTTCCTGCTGTCTTGAGGTTTTAGTCCAGCTCACCGCCTTCCCTCTAGAGCACCTTTTTGTTTGTCATTGTGTTTAACCAGGACCACAAGTTTGGCTTTCTAAAATATAACCTTTACAAACTCGAAATGCTTGAATGAGGCAGAGGTGAGTCACTGTGTTATGTATGTTAAGCATGTCCTAGGCCCCCATTGCTTCTAATACAGTGCAAGGATTTTTTAAATGTAGTTTCATAATGTAAAATGCAGAAAGGGGGATGACGGAGAATGTCTGTATGCATGTAGATGTGTCATCACAAATATTCAAGGGATGAGGGACAAGAATGAGGAAAATGAGCAAAGAACATTCACAGAAAGGGAAACTCAAAGACTACTTAAAGTTTTACAAAATGACCCAAACTTGCTTATAATTAAGAAATTATAAGAAAAAGCAAAATAGCATACTTTTTCTCCAGGTTATAGACACCATCACACATGGTAATGAATTTTACTTTTGAAGTCATTTAGTTCAATTCAGTCACTCAGTCATGTCCAACTCTTTGTGACCCCATGAACCTCAGCACACCAGGCCTCCCTGGCCATCACGAATTCCGAGTTCACCCAAACCCATGTCCATTGAGTCGGTGATGCCATCCAGCCATCTCATCCTCTGTCATCCCCTTCTCCTCCTGCCCCCAATCCCTGCCAGCATCAGGGTCTTTTCAAATGAGTCAGGTCTTCACATCAGGTGGCCGAAGTATTGGAGTTTCAGCTTCAACATTAGTCCTTCCAATGAGCACCCAGACCTGATCTCCTTTAGGATGGACTGGTTGGATCTCCTTGCAGTCCAAGGGACTCTCAAGAGTCTTCTCCAACACCACACTTCAAAAGCATCAATTCTTCAGCCCTCAGCTTCCTTTATAGTCCAACTCTTACATCATACATGACCACTGGAAAAACCATAGCCTTGACTAGACAGACGTTTGTTGGCAAAGTAATGTCTCTGCTTTTTAATATGCTATCTAGCTTGGTCATAACTTTCCTTCCAAGGAGTAAGCATATTTTTATTTCATGGCTGTAATCACCATCTGCAGTGATTTGGGAGCCCCCCAAAAATAAAGTCTGACACTGTTTCCACTGTTTCCCCATCTATTTGCCATGAAGTGATGGGACCAGATGCCATGATCTTAGTTTTCTGAATGTTGAGCTTTAAGCCAACTTTTTCACTCTCCTCTTTCACTTTCATCAGTAGGCTCTTTAGTTCTTCTTCACTTTCTGCCAGAAGGGTGGTGTCATCTGCATATCTGAGGTTATTGATATTTCTCCCATTAGAAAATAAGAATCTTGGATATAAATGCTTAGTAGGTTAGAGTACACAGTATACCTTTTTGTCCTCAACTGGGCAACACTGGCAGTTCCTCTAGGTCTTAAATTATAGCCATGAAGAAATATACATGGATTCCCTTTGTCTGAAACATCTCAATTTTAAGGACTTTTATGGACACATACATACTCCACATGCACAGAGAGATACACGCATTTGAAGTAGAGTTCTGTGTGGTAGGAAACAACTGGAAAGCAGCCTAAATATATAAACTCTGTAGAGTTTATAAATAATGGTTAAATAAATTAAGGCTCATTGAAACAAAGAAACACAATATAGTCATTAAAATAGTCTCCAAGTGATGAAACAAAATGTCCCCTAGAATTATCCCATGAAAGGAGCTAAATGAGAAAATGTGTCAACCTTCTGCTCCCATGGATGTTAAAATAAAGAATGGAGCAGGGCATTTCACTTAGTCATGGCAAAGCTTGCATAGTCATGTCTGGACTGATGGACTCAGAGGAGGCAGGGGCAGTGATGAGGAAACTCAGAACCCAGTGTGGCGAGCAGAGAGGAAACACACTGGCACCAGGATATCATTTTATAGCATTTGAATTTTTACTTTAAATAAATATTTTCCTGAAAAATAGTATCTTTTAAAATGGACTTTTGAGGGTAGCATATGAAACTTCATCAAGTAAAATGAGAGAATAATAAATGAGAAACACACACCTCCCCAGAGAACAGATAATTTTTCCAAACCTATTCATCTAAAATAAACAAACAAAAAACCCAATCATTTGCTATTAGAGAACTTCCCAGAAGTTGTTTGTATAATTTTATAAGGGCACCATTAAGAAATGAACATAGTTTGTAAGTAAAGTTACCTAGAACTAACTTTCTGATTTAAATAAGGCTTTCTTTTCAAATGATTAGAGCTAAGAAAATTTTTAAACAGAATGAAAGTGTTTTTATTTTTTTAGTGTTCTCTTGTCTATAATAATTCTGTTGCCAGAATGAATATAAGATTCATCTTTTATTACTTTATTTTATCCTTTTACTCACTTTTTAAAATGTTTTATGGACGTGTAGTTGATTTACAATATTGTGTTAGTTTCTGGTTACAACAAAGTGATTTGTGTGTGTGTGTGTGTGTGTGTGTGTGTATGGGGCTAACCTGGCAGCTCAGTTGGTAAGGAATCTGCCTGCGGTGAAGGAGACCCAGGTTCGAGCCAGGAAGATCCCTTAGAGGAGGAAATGGCAACCCACCCTAGCATTCTTGCCTGGGAAATCCCACAGACAGAGGAGTTTTGTGGGCTATAGTTCATGGAGTTGCAAAGAGTTAGACACTATTTAGCAACTATATATTTTATATATATATATATATAACTGATGCTGAAGCTCCAATACCTTGGCCACCTGAAAACTGATTCATTGGGAAAGACCCTGATGCTGGGAAAGATTGAAGTCAGGTGGAGAAGGGAACGACAGAGGATGAGATGGTTGGATGGCATCACCGAATCTATGGACATGAGTTTGAGCAAGCTCTGGGAGGTGATGATGGACAAGGAGGCCTCGCGTGTAGTCTATGGGTCTTGGAAGAGTCAGACATGACTGATCGACTGAACTGAACTGAAAATATATATATCTTCTTTTTTCAAGTTCTTCTCACTTATAGGTTATTACAAAATATTGAGTATAGTTCCCTGTGCTGTAAAGTAGGTCCTTGTTGGTTATTTATTTTCTATATAGTAGTGTGTGTATGTTAATTTCTGAGGCCGTTTAATCTTCAAACTCCAGCCCAACTTTGAAACTCAGAGGTTCAGAAATCAAATTGGTAATGCTATAAATAAATACTAGAACATGAACAGACACTCAGGAGCAAGAAAAACCCAATGACACTCCCATCCTAGCCCTCCTGACCTGGCAACGCAGTGTAGACCTGAGGCAGCCTCGTGGTGGAGAAGTGGGCCTGTCTGTGCAGGTCCCAGCATGGACTGGGCAATGAGCCCCTCTCACAGAGGCTAAGGGAGTCCCTGTGAATTAGGGACAGGAGTGTTCCTCTCCAGGAAGAGATGGTGATCCTCAATGCTGCTGAAGTCAGACACTGCTTGTTCTGTGTTCAGGAATTCACTTGTTATTTTCAGATTTTGTACCCTTGGGGCATGACAGGTTGATTCAATGTTCCCTAAAACTATTTGTATATCATCACTGCACATCAAATTTTAATGTGAATGGTTACAAATGATACTGAAAATAACCTGTCAGCTTTGCTGAGGGGATGAACAAGCCAGGGATGGGGGCAGTGGCGATGGGGTTAGTATTCATTCTCAGATTAGATCAAAATGAGTTCTCAGAGGACACATTTAAGAAAAAAAGTAATCATTTCTTTTTATTTTTCTTTTTTTTTTTTTTTTGAGAAAATGAGCCATGCCATTAAGCACAGGGACACAGATGAAATCAAGGCACTGAGTGGCGTGATGTCTGTCTGTACCAGGTAGAGTCTTAGACTAACAGAAAGACACACATATCTAGGCAGCGAAAAATGTGCCTGGATCCATAATTCCCTGGGAAACCCACACACACACAAAATCCCTTCTGAGCTCCATGAGAGAGATCACCAGAAGACTTGTGCATTCCCTGGGGTGTGTCGGGATGACCCACAGGGCCTGGGCAAAGCTGCCCACATGCCTGGTGGGGCCGGCTGCCGACTCCACTTCTCAGGGAGGATGAGTCTGAGTAATGGGGCCCTGGCACCTCTCCCGCTGGGTGGGGTGGCTCCTCTAGCCTAGAGCAGGAGAGCTGTTTTGTAGATTAAATCGACACTTTGCACCCCACCCTGAAGCCAGCAGAGCTGTTTCCAGGGACAGCTTTGGGCTGAACTGTGCTGGCTGCGTGGTTTCACCCAAGCCTGGCCATTGTTATAAATGTGGATGAGCTCCACTGCATGTCAAGGCAGCCTGGAATCTGGACATCCGTACCATTTCTTTTGTTCTTAACCAGGGAGTCTTTGAAAACCAAGCCTTCACTTACTCTCATAAAAAGAGAATGACAGTCTGTGAAACACAGCAGGTATTCAATAAATATCAGTGCCCCTCTTCTTCAGAGATTGTAATAAACCTTTGTTAACAGAGGTAAAGTTTGCAAAGTTAATATTCAGTCCACCTCTGCTGAATCTGAATCATTGTTAGAAGAAAGGCAAGTCAAGGATGCTTCCCTCTCTAGTTAGCAGTGCTTAGGAGATTCCTAATTACAGGTGTAAAGGTGAGCCTTAGGAGAAGGCAGTGGCACCCCACTCCAGTACTCTTGCCTGGAAAATCCCATGGATGGAGGAGCCTGGTAGGCTGCAGTCCATGGGGTCGCTAAGAGTCAGACACGACTGAGCGACTTCACTTTCACTTTTCACTCTCATGCATTGGAGAAGGAAATGGCAACCCACTCCAGTGTTCTTGCCTGGAGAATCCCAGGGACGAAGGAGCCTGGTGGGCTGCCGTCTATGGGGTCGCACAGAGTCGGACACGACTGAAGCGACTTAGCAGTAGCAGGTGAGCCTTTCTCTGTGAACAGAAAAGTTGATTTTCAAGTCACCAATGGTCCCAGAGTTGAAGGTTCCTGCTTATCCAGTGGCAGAGGAGTAGAAAGCCAGAACTGTGAGGTCTCTAATATCACTGGGTTCCAGCAAAATGAAATTATATGAAAATGGGCCAAGTGCAAAGTTATATCAAGGGCAAGGCAGAGGGAATTCCCCTGCCCGCACACAGGAGATAAAGGGTGCATTGCCTGGAGAAAACTTTAAAAAAACAATAAAGCTGAATAAAAGTCAGTCTGGTTATTACTGTCACTCTTTTCAGGCAATTTTAAAAGTGATAAAATACTCCTTCACCCAAATATGTTGGTTCTGTGGTTGGAGGATTCTGCTACAAGCTCTAGTTTCTGAAGTCAATTTGTAAGACATAGAAATCCTTCAAGTTTGATTTGAGTGCCATGCGTGTGACCGTCCCTGGAGACCACACACTCTTGAGGAAAGCAGTCAGCAGCACATTTAGAATCAGCACTGATGGCACAGCGATTAGAAAGGTAGAGAAACGGCTATTTTGCTTGGATTCCATCATTCTGGATGACTATGGAATTCTTTGCTGCTGTTGTTCAGCCACTAAGTTGTGTCCGACTCTTTACCACCCCATGGACTGCAGAACACCGGGCCTCCCTGTCCCTCTCTCTCTCCCAGAGTTTGCCCAAGTTCATGTCCATTGAGTCAGTGATGCCATCCAACCATCTCATCCTCTGTCACCCTCTTCTCCTTTTGCTCTCAATCTTTCCCAGCATCAGGGTCTTTTCCAATAAGTTGGCTCTTCACATCAGGTGGCCAAAGTATTGGAGCTTCAGCTTCAGCATCAGTCCTTCCAATGACTATTCAGGGTTGTTTCCTTTAGGATTGACTGGTTTGACCTCCTTTCAGTCCAAGGAACTCTCAAAAGTCTTCTCCGGCACCACAATTCAAAAGCATCAATTCTTCAGCGCTCAGCTTTCTTTACGGTTCAACTCTAATATCCATACATGACTACTGGGAAAACCATAGTTTTGACTATAGGGATGTTTATTTGGCAAAGAGATGGTTCTGCCTTTTTATGTGATGTCTAGGTTTGTCGTGGCTTTCTTATAGCTCAGTTGGTAAAGAATCTGCCTGCAATGCAGGAGACCCCAGTTTGATTCCTGGGTTGGGAAGATCCACTGGAGAAGGGATAGGCTACCCACCCCAATATTCTTGGGCTTCCCTTGTGGCTCAGCTGGTAAAGAATCTGCCTGCAATGCAGGAGACCTGGGTTCGATCCCTGGGTTGGAAAGATCCCCTGAGAAGGGAAAGGCAACCCATTCCAGTATTCTGGCCTGGAGAATTCCATGGACTATATAGGCCATGGGGTCACAAAAAGTCGGCCACAACTGAGTGACTTGCACTTTCACTTCTTTTCTTCTAAGGAGCAAGTTTCTTTTAATTTCATGGCTATAGTCACCATCCACTGTGATTTTGGAACCCTAGAAAATAAAATCTGTTACTGCTTCCACTTTTTCCCCTTCTATTTGCAATTAAGTGATGGGACCAGATGCCATGATCTTAGTTTTTTTAATATTGAGTTTTAAGTCAGTTTTTTCACTCTCCTCTTTCATCTTCATCAAGAGGCTCTTTAGGTTCCTCTTTGCTTTCTACTTTTAAGGTGGTATCATGCATATCTGAGGCTGCTGATATTTGTCCCAGAAGGTCTGGCTTTTTACATGATGTACTCTGCATAGAAGTTAAATAAGCAGGGTGACAATATATAGCCCTGACATACTCCTTTCCCAATTTTGAATAGGTCTGTTGTTCCATGTTCAGTTCTAAGTGTTGCTTCATCACAGAGAATTCATCCATGTCCTCTTAAAATTTCCACATGTCCTTTTGTAATTTCTCCTTCATCTCATGCCTCAACACCACCTCATCTCACTCTCATCACCCCCATTCTCAGGCAAACAGTGACCTGTTTTCTGTCATTATAAACTAGTTTTCCTTTCTAGAATTTTTTATTAATTGGGCAGTACAGAATGTACTCTTCTTCATTTTAGACAGTATCTTTTCCAATAACCAAAGGTGTAAGAAAAAGAGAGGATGTGACAAAGCTAAGTCATTGAAATAAGTAAGTGAAAATTAGAAACCTCCTTAGTTTTGTAATTTAAAAAAAAAAAAAAAAGGCCACATTTCTTTACAGACTGTGCTCATGAAAGAGGACCAGTCTTGGTTCATTCATCTAAACTGTTGTTCACAGCCTGAAACCAAAGCATCTTATCCTCTACTTCTCTCCATGTGGAGAAATGACTTTCATTATGGATTTTGAAAGTTCTCAGTGAATGCAATTTATTGCAATAAACTACCCTAAATCTTGAAAGGACTGAGTCCTAGATCACTGCCCAAACTCTAGTACTATCATTTTCTACTTAGAAAAGTTTATTTTTGTTTCTTTGTAGTGATGAAATTCTTATATACAAACCAAGAACTTGGCAAATAACAAACCCTCAGTAACTCATGGTGTTTATTATTTTTAATTCAATAAACAAAAGTCATTATTGTCTTGTCTCCCTGTGTTTGTGATCAACACCTACAGAACCTGTGCCCTAAAGAAAGGAAAGAAGAGACACACTAATTTAGCTTCTGCTCTGGACCCAATCTTATGTCAGGCCCTTTGTGATCTCACTTAATCTTCTCAACAACCTTGTGCAAAGGTGGCTTGCTTCCACAAAGATGAAATAACTCACAGAAAGATTTAAGAGCTCAACCAAGATTGTATAATTAATAAGAGGTAGAGATAAGTTTCAGGCTTTCCAGGTGGCTCAGTGGTAAAGAACCCACCTGCCAATACAGGAGACACAAGTTTCATCTCCAGGTCGGGAAGATCCCTTGGAGAAGGAAATGACCATCTACTCCAGTATTCTTGCCTCAAAAATCCCAAGGACAGAGTTGCCTGGCAAGCTACAGTCCAAGGGATTGCAAAGAGTCAGACACAACTAAGCAATTGAGTGCACACACACAGAGCTAAGTTTCAAACCAAAGACTTATCAACACTTTTTTTTCCCAGTCCACAAGCATTTCATATGGAAAGAAAGCTAATTAATGCATGTTCTCTCCGGTCTCTGAGCCACCATTGTGTGTAGACATTTTTATAAGTGATTTTCTTGGTCTCCACCAGTAAACCAGTGAGCCAGTGTGCCATTATTTGACTCTATAGACAATGATATTGAGTTACCACAATTGGTAAGTAGACCAGAGTTTTAACCTATATGTTTTTGTCTATATCTGAAGTTTCACACACTTTTGTTTAGATCCAGCCTTCTAACTGATGCATAATTAATTCTGTAATACACCAAAGGATATACTACAACTGATTCAACTTTTAACATGTGATTGGACATTTGGAGAATTTTTAAATATCTTCTATTAAAAAAATAATGTAAAATATTAATATATCTGTACATAGAACTTTCTCTATACATGACATTACTACCTCCAAGCAAAATTTATAGTTCAAGTACTTTTTACTCTAGGGTAACCACTATAGCATGATTTTTTGTAATGATTTATTTAAAAGACTAAATCATAAGTCAACTGAGGAGATAAAATGAAACCTTATAAAATGCTCAATTAAACCTAGAGAAGGTAGAAAAAAAATGGAAACAAACAAAAAAAAGGACTATGGAACAAATATGAAGCAGCTTGTGAGATGGGATTAATCCAATCATACTAATAAGCACTTGCAATGTGAACATTATGAATAAACACACTAATCAAAAAATAGGCTGTTAGAATCGATTTTTTTAAAGTTATCTGCATGGCAGCTACAAGAAACTCACATTAAATATAAAGTCATATGGGCTTCCCAGGTGCCACTAGTGGTAAAGAAACTGCCTGCTGATGCAAGAGACTTAAGAGATGCAGGTTTGACCCTGGATTGGGCAAATCCCCTGGAAGAGAGCATGGCAACCCACTCCAATTTTCTTTATATATATATATATATTTATTTATTTATTTTAATTGGAGGTTAATTACTTTACAATATTGTATTGGTTTTGCCATACATCAACATGAATCTGCCACGGGTATACACTTGTTCCCCATCCCAAACCCCCCTCCCTCCTCCCTCCCCTTACCATCCCTCTGGGTCGTCCCAGTGCACCACCCCAAGCATCCAGTATCATGCATCTAACCTGGACTGGTGATTCATTTCATATATGATATTATACATGTTTCAATGCCATTCTCCCAAATCATCCCACCCTCTCCCTCTCCCACAGAGTCCAAAAGACTGTTCTATACATCTGTGTCTCTTTTGCTGTCTCGCATACAGGGTTATCATTACCATCTTTCTAAATTCCATATATATGTTAGTATACTGTATTGGTGTTTTTCTTTCTGGCTTACTTCACTCTGTATAATAGGCTCCAGTTTCATCCACCTCATTAGAACTGATTCAAATGTATTCTTTTTAATGGCTGAGTAATACTCCATTGTGTATATGTACCACCTTTCTTATCCATTCATCTGCTGATGGACATCTAGGTTGCTTCCATGTCCTGG
>NW_011495058.1:3497122-3497616 GCF_000754665.1 Bison bison bison
ATAGAGGATCCTGCTGTGATGTATGTCGGAGAGTGTTTTGCCTACGTTCTCCTCTAGGAGTTTTATAGTTTCTGGTCTTACGTTGAGATCTTTAATCCATTTTGAGTTTATTTTTGTGTATGGTGTTAGAAAGTGTTCTAGTTTCATTCTTTTACAAGTGATTGACCAGTTTTCCCAGCACCACTTGTGAAAGAGATTGTCTTTAATCACTGTATATTCTTGCCTCCTTTGTCAAAGATAAGGTGTCCATAGGTGCGTGGATTTATCTCTGGGCTTTCTATTTTGTTCCATTGATCTATATTTCTATCTTTGTGCCAGTACCATACTGTCTTGATGACTGTGGCTTTGTAGTAGAGCCTGAAGTCAGGCAGGTTGATTCCTCCAGTTCCATTCTTCTTTCTCAAGATTGCTTTGGCTATTCGAGGTTTTTTATATTTCCATACAAATTGTGAAATTATTTGTTCTAGCTCTGTGAAAAATACCATTGGTAGCTT
>NW_011495058.1:3497716-3498557 GCF_000754665.1 Bison bison bison
CATTTTCATATATGATATTATACATGTTTCAATGCCATTCTCCCAAATCATCCCGCCCTCTCCCTCTCCCACAGAGTCCAAAAGACTGTTCTATACATCTGTGTCTCTTTTGCTGTCTCGCATACAGGGTTATCATTACCATCTTTCTAAATTCCATATATATGTGTTAGTATACTGTATTGGTGTTTTTCTTTCTGGCTTACTTCACTCTGTATAATAGGCTCCAGTTTCATCCACCTCATTAGAACTGATTCAAATGTATTCTTTTTAATGGCTGAGTAATACTCCATTGTGTATATGTACCACTGCTTTCTTATCCATTCATCTGCTGATGGACATCTAGGTTGCTTCCATGTCCTGGCTATTATAAACAGTGCTGTGATGAACATTGGGGCACATATGTCTCTTTCAATTCTGGTTTCCTCAGTGTGTATGCCCAACAGTGGGATTGCTGAGTCATAAGGCAGTTCTATTTCCAGTTTTTTAAGGAATCCTTACACTGTTCTCCATAGTGGCTGTACTAGTTTGCATTCCCACCAACAGTTTAAGAGAGTTCCCTTTTCTCCACACCCTCTCCAGCATTTATCGCTTGTAGACTTTTGGATCACAGCCATTCTGACTGGCGTGAAATGGTACCTCATTGTGGTTTTGATTTGCATTTCTCTGATAATGAGTGATGTTGAGCATCTTTTCATGTGTTTGTTAGCCATTTGTATGTCTTCTTCGGAGAAATGTCTATTTAGTTCTTTGGCCCATTTTTTGATTGCGTCATTTATTTTTCTGGTAGTTGAGCTGTAGGAGTTGCTTGTATATTTTTGAGTATTAGTTGTTTGTCTAGTTG
>NW_011495058.1:3498692-3505552 GCF_000754665.1 Bison bison bison
GAAGTCAGGCAGGTTGATTCCTCCAGTTCCATTCTTCTTTCTCAAGATTGCTTTGGCTATTCGAGGTTTTTTATATTTCCATACAAATTGTGAAATTATTTGTTCTAGCTCTGTGAAAAATACCATTGGTAGCTTGATAGGGATTGCATTGAATCTATAGATTGCTTGGGTAGTATACTCATTTTCACTATATTGATTCTTCCGATCCATGAACATGGTATATTTCTCCATCTATTAGTGTCCTCTTTTATTTCTTTCACCAGTGTTTTATAGTTTTCTATATATAGGTCTTTAGTTTCTTTAGGTAGATATATTCCTAAGTATTTTATTCTTTTCGTTGCAATGGTGAATGGAATTGTTTCCTTAATTTCTCTTTCTATTTTCTCATTATTAGTGTATAGGATAAATCCAATTTTCTTGTATGGGGAATCCCATGGACTGAGGAGCCTGGTGGGCTGTGGAGTCAAACATGACTGCTGCTGCTGCTGCTAAGTCACTTCTGTCGTGTCTGACTCTGTGCTACCCCATAGACGGCAGCCCATCAGGCTCCGCCATCCCTGGGATTCTCCAGGCAAGAACACTGGAGTGGGTTGCCATTTCCTTCTCCAGTGCATGAAAGTGAAAAGTGAAAGTGAAGTCGCTCAGTCGTGTCCGACCCTTCGCGACCCCATGGACTGCATTTTTTTTTTCCCCCCATGGACTGCATCTTACCAGGCTCCTCTGTCCATGGGATTTTCCAGGAAAGAGTACTGGAGTGGGTTGCCATTGCCTTCTCCGCAGACATGACTGAAGTGACTTAACACACATGGGTTTGTGTGGACTCCAGGAGTGGGTGATGGACAGGGAGGCCTGGCTGCTGCGGTTCATGGGGTCGCAAAGATTCGGACACAACTGAGCGACTGAACTGAACTGAATTTCAATTATGTTAAGTTGGTTGATAATGTCACTCAGGTTATGTATATATTTACTAATTTTTGCCCATGCATTGTATGAGATACTTAGAAGAGTATGCTAAATTTTAAAGTATAATTATGAATTTGTGTATATCTCCTTTTAAAACTACCCATTTTTGCCTTATGATGTTTTGAAGTTCTCTTATTTGGTGCATAGATGTTTAAGATTATCTTTTTGTAGAATTGACAGTTTATTATTAAGTAATTGTTACTTTATCTCTGATTAATCATTTTATTGTAAAGCCTAAGTTATTTTAGATTACTATAGCTAACCTAGCTTTATTTTATTTAGTATATGCATGGTCTGTCTTTCCTCATTCTTTTGCTTTTATTTATGCCTTTAGGTATGCAGACATGACTGAAGTGACTTAACATGCACACATGTATCTTTCCCAGAATCAGGGTCTTTTCAAATGAGTCAGCTCTTTGCATCACATGGCCCAAGTATTGGATTTTCAGCTTCAACATCAGTCCTTCCAATGAACACCCAGGACTGATCTCCTTTAGGATGGGCTGGTTGGATCTCCTTGCAGTCCAAGGGACTCTCAAGAGTCTTCTCCAACACCACAGTTCAAAAGCATCAATTCTTCAGTGCTCAGCTTTCTTTATAGTCCAACTCTCACATCCATACATGACTACTGGAAAAACCAGACGGACCTTTGTTTTTACTAATTGACATTAGTAAAATACATAAAATAAATACATTTAAAAACAGAGGAATATAGATTATAGTTCAAGTGCATGTGGAACATTCACCAAGATAAATTATATTTTGGATTGTAACACATCTCTCAGCAAATTAAAATAACAGAGATTATTTAAATGGACTTAAAGGAATTAAGCCAGAAATCATAATACTAAAAAAAGAAAACCTAGAATCCATAAAAGTACCTTGAACTTAATGAAAATGAAAAAACAAACCATATTATAATCTGTGCAAGGCAGCTAAAGCAGTGCTTAGTGAGAAATTTATAGTCTTAAATGTTTATATTAGAAAAGAAAAAAAATTGAAATCAGTAACCTAATACTCCATCTTAAGAAACTGTAAACAGCAAAGCTAGCCTAAAGTAAGCAGAACGATTTGTATGCTGAAAACTGAAAAACTCTGAGGAAAAAAAAAATTAGTTAAAAATATCTAAACTAATGAAGAGATAAATCATGCTCATTTATGAGAAAACTCAACATTGTTAATATTTAAGTTCTTCATTTGAACAATAAATTTAACTCAAACACACAATCAATATCTCAAAACCTTGGCAGTTTTTTTCTTTTTGTAGATAACAACAAGTTAATTTTAAAATGCATGTGGAAATACTAAGAAAGTTGCAAGATCAAAACCATTCTGAAAGAGAACAGAGCTGGAGGACTTACACTACCCAAATTCAAGACTGCCTTTCTGCTCAGTCGCTCAGTCAGGTTCAACTCTTTGAGACCCGACAGACTGCAGCCAGGCCTCCGTGTCCATCCCCAAATCCCGGAGTTTTCTCAAACTCATTTCCATTGTGTTGGTGATGCCATCCAACTATCTCATCCTCTGTCGTTCCCTTCTCTTCCCGCCTTCAATCTTTCCCAGCATCAGGGGCTTTTCCAATGAGTCAGCTCGTCACATCAGGTGGATTTACCAGTACAATAATCAAGATAGTGAAGTACAGGTAAAAAGATAGACATAGAGATAAATTTAAAAAAAAAAAAGCCCAAAAAGAGAGTTTTGGCAAAGAGGTAAAGACAAACTGATGAAGAAAGACTCCTGGTTTTAACAAATATTGTTGGGATAATTGAATATTCCAATGTAAAAAGAAAAAAAAATGAAGGTCAGAAACCTGACTCGTTGCATTGATATAAAAACTCACTCAAAGTGCATCATAGACTTAAATGTAGACTATAAAACCATACAACTTAGAAGAACACATAAGGAACAATCTGTATGACATTGAGTGTGAAGATGAGTTTTCATACGTGACATCAAAAATATGATCCATAAAGTAAGTCTTTGAAGTGCATGCCTGCTAAGTCACTTCAGTCGTGTCTGACTCTTTTTGACCCCAAGGAATATAGCCTGCCAGCCTCCTCTGTCCATAGATTCTCCAGGCAAGAATACTGGAGTGGGTTGCCATGTCCTTCTTTAGGGGATCTTTCCAATCCAGGGATGGAACCTGAATCTCTTAAGTCTCCTGCATTGGCAGGCAGATTCTTTACCACTAATGCCACCTGGCAAAGTGAAAGTTGCTCAGTTGTGTCTGACTCTTTGTGACCCCATTGACTATACAGTCCATGGAATTCTCCAGGCCAGAATACTGGAGTGGGTAGCCTTTCCCTTCTCCAGGGGATCTTCCCAACCCAGGGATAGAACACAGGTATCTCGCATTGCAGGTGGATTCTTTACCAGGTGAGCCACCAGAGAAGCCCAAGAACGCTGGAGTGGGTAGCCTATCCCTTCTCCAGTGGATCTTCCTGAACCAGAAATTGAACTGGGATCTCCTGCATCACAGGCAGATTCTTTACCAGTAAGCTATCAGGGAAGAAACCCAAGTCTTTGACATAGACAATTAATTATAAAATTAAAAATATTTTCTCTGCCAAACACCACAATGAAGAGAATAAAAAGATAAGCCACATACCAAGTAATAAACCACATATGTGATTTGAAAATCACAAAGTTAATAAAAGATTTACTTCCAGAATATGCAAAGAACGCTTTAAATTCAACAATAAGAAAACAGACTTCTCAAATTTAAAAATGATCAAGATTTAAGAATAAATAGTTCACAAAATAAGATAGAAGATGGAAAATAAACACCTGAAAATATACACAATATTTTTAATTGTTCAGTTCAGTTCAGTTCAGTCACTCAGTCGTGTCCGACTCTTTGCGACCCCATGAATTGTTAGAGAAATACAAATTAAAACCACATTACTAATGCTATTAAAATGTCTCAAATAAGAAATACTGACAAAACCAAATGATCATAAAGGCCTAAGACAATAAGAACATTTATTGCTACTGTGAGTTCAAAATTAAACAGTCATTTTGAAAAATCATCTGAGAGAGTTACTTATCAGTTCAGTCGATCAGTCCTGTCTGACTCTTTGCAACCCCATGGACTGTGGCACACCAGGCTTCCCTGTCCATCACCTACTCCCAGAGCTTGCTCAAACTCATATCCGGTGATGCCATCCAACCATCTCATCGTCTGTCATCCCCTTCTCCTCCCGCCTTCAATCTTTCCTAGCATCAGGTCTTTTCAGATGAGTCAGTCCTTCACATGAGGTGGCCAAAGTATTGGAGTTTCACCTTTAGTATCAGTCCCTCCAATGAATATTCAGGACTGATTTTCTTTAGGATTGACTGGTTTGTTCTCCTTGCAGTCCAAGGAACTCTCAAGAGTCTTCTCCAACACCACAGTTCAAAAGCATCAATTCTTTGGCATTCAGCTTTCTTTATTATAGTCCAACTCTCACATCCATACATGACTATTGGAAAAACAATAGCATTGACTAGATGGGCCTTTGTTGGCAAAGTAATGTCTCTGCTTTTTAACATGCTGTCTAGGTTGGTCATAGCTTTTCTTCCAAGGAGCAAGGATCTTTTAATTTCATGCATGCAGTCACCATTTGCAGTGATTTTGGAGCCCAAGAAAATAAAGTCTGTCACTGATTCCATTGTTTCCTCATCTATTTGCCATGAAGTGATGGGACTGGATGCCATGATCTTCGTTTTTTGAATGTGTAGTTTTGAGCCAACTTTTTCACTGTCCTCTTTCACTTTCATCAAGAGGTTCTTTAGTTCTTTTTCACTTTCTGCTATAAGAGTGCTATCATCCGCGTATCTGAAGTTATTGATATTTCCCCGGGCAAACTTGATTCCAGCTTGTGCTTCATCCAGCCCAACATTTCACATGATGTACTCTGCCTATACATTAAATAAGCAGGGTGACAATATACAGCCTTGACATACTCCTTTTCTGATTTGGAACCAGTCCGTTGTTCCATGACCAGTTCTAACTGTTGCTTCTTGACCTGCATACAGATTTCTCAGAATATAGGTCAGGTGATCTGGTATTCCCATTTTTTGAAAAATTTTCCAGTTTGTTGTGATCTACACAGTCAAAGGCTTTGGTATAATAAGTAAAGCAGAAGTAGATGTTTTTCTGGAACTCTCTTTCTTTTTTGATCAAACAGATGTTGGCAATTTGATCTCTGGTTCTTCTGCCTTTCCTAAATCCAGCTTAAACATCTGGAAGTTCACATATTGTTGAAGCCTAGCTTGGAGAATTTTGCACATTACTTTGCGAGCATGTGCGATGAGTGCAACTGTGCGGTAGTTTGAACGTATTTTGGCATTGCTCTTCTTTGGGGTTGGAATGAAAACAACTTTTCCAGTCCTGTGGCCACTGCTGAGTTTCCCAAATTTGCTGGCATATTGAGTGCAGCACTTTAACAGCATCATCTTTTAGGATTTAAGATAATTCCCCTGGAATTCTAACACCTCCACTAGCTTTGTATGTAGTGATCCTTCCTAAGGCCCACTAGACTTCACACTCCAGAATGTCTGGTTCTAGGTGAGTGATCACACCATCATGGTTATCTGGGTCATAAAGATCTTTTTTGTATAGTTCTTCTGTGTATTCTTGTGCCTCTTTTTAATATCTTCTGCTTCTATTAGGCTCCTATCATTTTTGTTCTTGGTATGTCTAATTTTCTTGAAGAGATCTCTAGTCTTTCCCATTCTATTACCCTGCCCATCAACAGAAAATTGGATTAAAGATTTACCAGCATGGTCCTGCCCATCAGAATAAGACCCAGTTTCCCTTACAGTCAGTCTCTCTCATCAGGAAGTTTCCATAAGCTTCTTATCCTTATTTGTCAGAGGGCAAACAGAATGAAAATCACAATCACAAAAAACTAATCAAACTGATCACATGGACCACAGCCTTGTCTAACTCAGTGAAACTATGAGCCATGCCTTGTAGGGCCACCAAGACAGAGGGGTCATGGTGAAGAGCTCTGACAAAACGTGTTCCACTGGAGAAGGGAATGACAAACCACTTCAGTATTCTTGCTTGGAGAACCCCATGAACAGTGTGAAAAGGCAAGAAGACATGACTCTGAAAGGTGAACTCAGTGCCCAATACCCTACTGGAGAAGAATGGAGAAATAACTCCAGAAAGAATGAAGAGACAGAGCCAAAGCAAAAACAGTGCCTCATTGTGGATGTGACTGGTGATGGAAGTAAAGTCCAGTGCTATAAAGAGCAATACTGCATAGGAACCTGGAATGTTAGGTGCATGAATCAACGTAAATTAGAAGTGGTCAAACAGGAGATGGCAAGAGTGAACATCTTCATTTTAGGAATCAGTGAACTAAAATAGACTGGAATGGGTGAATTTAACTCAGATGACCATTATATCTAATACTGTGGACCAGAATCCCTTAGAGGAAATGGAGTAGCCCTCATAGTCAACAAAAGAGACTGAAATGCAGTTCTTAGGTGCAAGCTCAAAAATGACAGAATTATCTCTGTTCATTTCCAAGGCAAACCATTCAATATCACAGTAATCCAAGCCTATCCCCTGACCAGTAATGCTGAAGAAGCTGAAGTTGAACAGATCTTTGAAGACCTACAAGACCTTATAGCTAAGCTAAGCTAAGTCACTTCAGTCGTGTCCGACTCTGTGCGACCCCATAGAAAGCAGCCCACCAGGCTTCCCCATCCCTGGGATTCTCCAGGCAAGAACACTGGAGTGGATTGCCACTTCCTTCTCCAATGCATGACAGTGAAAAGTGAAAGTGAAGTTGCTCAGTCGTGTCCGACCTCAGCAACCCCATGGACTGCAGCCTACCAGGCTCCTCCATCCATGGGATTCTCCAGGCAAGAGTACTGGAGTGGGGTGCCATTGCCTTCTCCAG
>NW_011495058.1:3505652-3511040 GCF_000754665.1 Bison bison bison
TAAAACTAATACCAAAAAAAAAAAAGATGTCCTTTTCATTATAGGGGACTGGAATGCAAAAGTAGGAACTCAAGAGATACCTGGAGTAACAGGCAAATTTGGCCTTGGAGTACAAAATGAAGCAGTGCAAAGGCTAACAGAGTTTTGCCAAGAGAATGCACTGGTCATAGCAAGCACCCTCTTCCAACAATATAAGAGAAGACTCTACATATGCATATCACCAGATTGTCAATACTGAAATCAGATTGATTATAATCCTTGCAGCCAAAGATGGAGAAGCTCTATAGAGTCAGCAAAAACAAGACCAGGAGCTGACTGTGGCTCAGATCATGAACTCCTTATTGCCAAATTCAGACTTAAATTAAAGAAAGTAGGGAAAACCACTAGACCACTCAGGTGTGACCTAAATCAAATTTCTTACTATTATACAGTGAAAGTGGCAAATAGATACAAGGGATTAGATCTGACTGACAGAATGGATCACAATAAACTGTGGAAAATTCTGAAAGAGATGGGAATACAAGACCACCTGACCCTGCCTCTTGAGAAATTTGTATGCAGATCAGGAAGCAACAGTTAGAACTGGACATGGAACAACAGATTGGTTCCAAATTGGGAAAGGAGTACGTCAAGGCTGTACATTGTCACCCTGCTTATTTAACTTCTATGCAGAGTACATCATGAGAAATGCTGGGCTGGAAGAAGCACAAGCTGGAATCAACATTTCTTGGAGAAATATCAATAATCCCAGATATGCAGATGACACCACCCTTATGGCAGAAAGTGAAGAGGAACTAAAAAGCCTCTTGATCAAGGTGAAAGAGGAGAGTGCAAAAGTTGCCTTAAAACTCAACATTCAGAAAACGAAGATCATGGCATCTGGTCCCATCACTTCATGGGAAATAGATGGGGAAACAGTGGAAACAGTGTCAGACTTTATTTCCTGGGGCTCCAAAATCACTACAGATGGTGACTGCAGCCATGAAATTAAAAGACCCTTACTCCTTGGAAGGAAAGTTATGACCAACCTAGATAGCATATTCAAAAGCAGAGACATTACTTTGCTAACAAAGGTTCGTCTAGTCAAGGCTATGGTTTTTCCTGTGGTCATGTATGGATGTGAGAGTTGGACTGTGAAGAAAGCTGAGCGCGGAAGAATTGATGCTTTTGAACTGTGGTGTTGGAGAAGACTCTTGAGAGTCCCTTGGACTGCAAGGAGATCCAACCAGTCCATTCTGAAGGATATCAGCCCTGGGATTAATTTGGAAGGAATGATGCTAAAGCTGAAACTCCAGTCTTTTGGCCACCACATGTGAAGAGTTGACTCATTGGAAAAGACCCTGGTGCTGGGAGGGATTGTGGGCAGGAGGAGAAGGGGACGACAGAGGATGAGATGTCTGGATGGCATCACTGACTCGATGGACGTGAGTCTGAGTGAACTCCGGGAGTTGGTGAGGGACAGGGAGGCCTGGCGTGCTGCAATTCATGGGGTCGCAAAGAGTCAGACACGACTGAGCGACTGAACTGAACTGACAGAATGCCTGAAGAACTATGGACGGAGGTTTGTGACATTGTACAGGAGGCAGTGATCAAGATCATCCCCAAGAAAAAGAAATATAAAAAGGCAAAACGGTTGTCTGAGGAGGCCTTACAAATAGCTGTGAAAAGAAGAGAAGCAAAAAGCAAAGGAGAAAGGGAAAGATATAACCATTTGAATGCAGAGTTCCAAAGAGTAGCAAAGAGAGATAAGAAAGCCTTCCTCAATGATCAGTGCAAAGAAATAGAGGAAAACAATAGAATGGGAAAGACTAGAGAGTTACTTATAGAAGCAAACATATACTTACCTATGGCCCAACAATCCCTCTTATAAGAAAGAGGGAGGGAGGGAAGGAAGAATGGAGGGAAGGAGAGTGGAAGTGAGGGAGAGAGAAAGAGAAGAGAAAAGAAATCTTGCTGACAAAAGAATCACAATTAACATACAGAAGGAATGAGGGAAATAAGAGATCAACACTACAGCAACACAGTAATGGCTGTAAGCAACATCCACTGATGATGCCAAAAGTAGAGGATGGGATTTTAAGGCAAAACAGAATATTTGAATAACCTCACACTATCTCCCCCCAAATATGTATCAGTTACTGTCATTTAATCTATGTTGATAATTTAACAAATTCTCAGAACTCCTCCATCCTCCTAAGAGGCAGAGATGGACTTCAGTGACCTCCTAGGAGGTGGAGATGGACTCAGGGACCATTGACCAGAGAACAGAAAGGGAACAGAGGTGACATTAGGTGAAGACACCTGTAGACACATCCTTAACCAGGTGACCAAGCCATCATCACACTCTTTAAGTTGTGTTCATATCACAGGCAGTCATAGGATGTGATGGGAGGAGCACAACACCTCTGTGTCCTTCATCCCCAAATCCGTATCCTAGTTGGATCATGAGAAAAACACCAGACCAACCCAAACTGAGAGACAGTCTACAGCACCTCTGACTGGTATTCTTCAGCAATGCCAAAGTCAAGAGAGATGAACAAAGAGGGGTGACCTATCGTGGACGGAGGAGACTCAGGAGATTGAAAGACTGAGTGTGATGAGAGATGCTGGCTTAGGTACTGAATCAGAGGAAGAGCAATCGTGGGAAAACTGATGAAACCAGAATGAAATCTGAAATTCAATATTTTACCAATATGAATTCTTCATTTTGATAAATATTCCCTAGTTAGGTGAGCCGTTTATATTAGAGGAAGCTGAATGACAGTGGAAGCTGTCATTCTATGTGGAAACTCTCTGTACTGGTTTGGCAACTCCTCTTAAGGTCCAAGCACTTCCCTGATAGCTCAGTTGGTAAGGAATTCACCTGCAATGCAGGAGACCCCAGTTCAATTCCTGTGTCGGGGAGATCCGCTGGAGAAGGGATAGGCTACCCACTCCAGTATTCTTGGGCTTTCCTTGTGGCTCAGCTGGTAAAGAATCCACCTGCAGTGTGGGAGACCTGGGTTCAATCCCTGGTTTGGGAAGATCCCCTGGAGAAGGGAAAGGCTACCCAATCCCGTATTCTGGCCTAGAGAATCCCAAGGACTGTATAGTCCATGGGGTCGCAAAGAGTCGGACACGACTGAGCAACTTTCACTTTCACCAGAGGTCCAAAATTATCTCAAAATAAGAAAAAAAATTTTATTTCAGAGTTGAAATAAGGAAAATTTTGCTCTTTAACATTTACTTATTTGAAACAATTGTATTTCTACTTCTGTGAAATAGTTGTTCCTGCAGCATTTTCTCATCTCTCTGGTTACTTGTGGCTGAGATGAGGATGTGTGAGGGATGAAGAACCATAGATGGAATATCTGAGCCATATTTGTGTCACTTAAATAACTGGATGATTAAAGATACTTAACTGATCAAAGTACTCAACTGACCAGACTTAGTTTTCTAATCTGTTAGGTGAAGGAAACCACTTCTACCTCATCAGACAAACTAAAAAATCTGTACTTTTTTTATATTAAAACATTTGAAAAAATTCTATTTCTGTTCAATATTTCATAATTTACCTTAAACTTGTATTTCATTTATATTTTATATTTTAGTTTAAATTTACATCAGTGTATGAAAAGTTATATTAAAATATATGAAAAATATGACATCAAATTCAGCGATCATCACTTGGATCACTAAGCTTGGAAACAAATGATGATGTCAAATATGAGTCTGACTCACACAGTGAGGCCCATAGTGGCCACCAGGAGTTGTTTGCAGTCACTAAGTCAAGTCCGACTCTCTGTGACTCTGTGGACTGCAGTACACCAGGCTTCCTTGTCCTTCACCATCTCCCAAAGTTTGCTCAGATTCATGTCCATTGAGTCGGTGATGCTCATGTTCTATATATCCCACTTTGGAATATTCTACTGTATGTCAGAGCTCTGAAAAGACTTCTTAAAAAAAAAAAAAAATAGCCTGTTTACTATGAGCTAATCCAGCACTAGCTCAACTTCATTGAGTAGATTGCTCCGTAGCATGTCCTACCCTAGAATTCCAAAGACCTGGTGAGTCTACAGGAGAGAGGGAATGACTCCTTATGTAGATATGTTTTGAGGGCCAGGGAGGGAAGAGAAGCTTTTCCTGGAAGTGTAAGGTTATTTAAGTACTTTGGCAGAAGTTCAGTTCAGAAGAAACCATGGGGAAGAAGTCTCACCTTGACTGACTTAGACATCAGTCTTCAAAGCATGACTTACAGGGACAACATCTATGGGAAGCTACAATGGGCAAAAGCATGCCACTACGGCATGAGCTCCCTGAGGTCCCCACTTTCCCATGTATTCTGGGATGATGATGATTCTGACTCGTGTGATGATGAGATGACGATGATTCCTGGGGATGCCTGGTCTCTCTGGCATATGGAACACCCTCCTGGGCATGTTGCTGTTTACAGTTTTGCCATTTAGATCTCTTCTTTCTCCTAAATGAAGTCACACCTTTCATGTTATCCCTGCAACAAATTCATCCACACCATCTATTTTTATTTTTATAGGTTTGTTTTGTGTTTGCTGTATTGATGCACTTAGTTCTAGGAAAAGAAATAAATTCTGGTTGTTTTCAAATTCTATGAAGTTTCATAGAAATGTTCCTTGGAACACTATAGCTTTTTATGCACTTAAAAAACCAAAGGCTAAATTGTTTCTATGAGTCTGGAGGTGACACATTTTAAAATGTATGTTGTTCTACAGAAAGTGTAGACTGAATTACATTGAACACAAGTAGAGTGACTGAGAAATGGGAAATGGGTCACCAGAAATTTCTATGAAATGATAGAAGGGCTGGGAGTTAGGAGGCTACCTGGCCACATGCAGAGTCCCAGGACAGAAAGATTGATTGGAGAGATCTCCAGGGATCTCACAGCTTCAGGTGAGCACAGGTCTGCACGTGGGTGTGGGCGAAGTTAAGCCAAGGAAGGAACAGGCCTGCAGCTTGCATGGGAGGGATCAGGACTGGCAACAATAATTTTATTGCCCACTGTATGCTGGTCAGGAAGCAACAGTTAGAAGTGGACATGGAACAACAGACTGGTTCCAAATAGGAAAAGGAGTTTGTCAAGGCTATATATTGTCACCCTGTTTATTTAACTTATATGCAGAGTACATCATGAGAAACGCTGGGCTGGAAGAAACACAAGCTGGAATCAAGATTGCCAGGAGAAATATCAATAACCTCAGATATGCAGATGACACCACCCTTATGGCAGAAAGTGAAAAGGAACTCAAAAGCCTCTTGATGACAGTGAAAGTTGAGAGTGAAAAAGTTGGCTTAAAGCTCAACATTCAGAAAACGAAGATCATGGCATCTGGTCCCACCACTTCATGGGAAATAGATGGGGAAACAGTGGAAACA
>NW_011495058.1:3511140-3525185 GCF_000754665.1 Bison bison bison
ATGGGGAAACAGTGGAAACAGTGTCAGACTTTATTTTTCTGGGCTCCAAAATCACTACAGATGGTGACTGCAGCCATGAAATTAAAAGACGCTTACTCCTTGGAAGGAAAGTTATGACCAATCTAGATGGCATATTAAAAAGCAGAGACATTACTTTGCCAACAAAGGTTCGTCTACTCAAGGCTATGGTTTTTCCTGTGGTCATGTATGGATGTGAGAGTTGGACTGTGAAGAAGGCTGAGCACCGAAGAACTGATGCTTTTGAACTGTGGTGTTGGAGAAGACTCTTGAGAGTCCCTTGGACTGCAAGGAGATCCAACCAGTCCATTCTGAAGGATATCAGCCCTGGGATTTCTTTGGAAAGAATGATGCTAAAGCTGAAACTCCAGTACTTTGACCACCTCATGGGAAGAGTTGACTCATTGGAAAAGACTCTGATGCTGGGAGGGATTGGGGGCAGGAGGAGAAGGGGACGACAGAGGATGGATGAGATGTCTGGATGGCATCACCGACTCAATGGACATGGGTTTGAGTGAACTCCGGGAGTTGGTGAGGGACAGGGAGGCCTGGCGTGCTGTGATTCATGGGGTCGCAAAGAGTCGGACACAACTGAGCGACTGATCTGATCTGATCTGAACCAGTGTGGAAAATCTTACCATCCACAGGATATTGGTCACAGCACCCAAAATCATCCTTAGTGGTCCAGAATTAGTCCCACGCCTGTGTCTGGGTCTACATAACAAATCTTCGAAGTAAAATCTGAGAGAACCAAATCCTTTTCAATAATTTACTACATTCCAGAACAATGCTCAAAACCAATATAACAGCAAAACATACCCAGTACCCCATTACGTAAAATTCACAGTGTTTGGCATCTAATAAAAAAATAACTGGGATGTAAAGAAGTAACACAATCTGTAATGATGAAACCAGCCCAGGAATGACAGATGATAAAATAGCAGAAAAGGAAATTAAAACTGTTATTATAACTGTATTCCACATATTTGAAAGACTAGAAGAAAGATGAGTATGGTAAGTACAGACATGGAAAATATGTAAAAAGACACAAATAAAACTTCTAGAGATGAACACTCCAGCATTGAAGATGGAAAATGTACTAGCTGGTATTGGACATGGCAATAGAAAAGGTTAGTTCAGGGAGGAAGCTTTCCTTTACACTTTTAAGTTCTTCTGACTGGTCTAAGAATTAAATTGACATGAGTCAGATCAACAGGGGGGAAAAAGTCAAACAAATTTTAATGTCATGTATAAGTGGGAGAGACCCAGGAAAACAAAGTAACTTGCCAAAATGGCCAAAGTTCTCACTTTAAATACCAGGTTCTTCTAATGAAAAAAGAAGATGTTGGGGTAGTGGTTTGGGACTTCAAAGGGGAAAAAGGCAATTGGCATGGAGATGAAAAAAAACCCAACATTTGGTAAACAAATGTGTGCTGAGTTGCACAGAGACAATGAGAGAGAAATGGACTCTGATCTCCAGGCTCAGCAAGTCTCCCCCACCACACCTCACCCATATTCTTTGCAAGTATCTCAGATGATAGCACTGTTCCAGGAGCCAGGCCTTTTTCTAAATTCTTCACGCAGCTAAGGGATAGGTAAAAAGAAAGACTTCCTATGTCTTCTGTTTCTTAAAATAATCAACTTAAGTCAATCCTCATGCCAAAGAAACACATTTTGGTTTAGTAAGTTTTGCTCCTCTGCAAAACTGAAATCATGGCTATACAAGATTTCACAGCATGTATAAGTGGGCTCTGGTTTTAAAATTTGGGGACGATAATCACACTGAGTGAACATAAGAGAGTAAGAAGTGCACATACTTGGAGTTAAACATCTATGGATTCTTGCAAACTCTGTGACCAGGACCTCATTATTTCACTTCTCTGGCCACCCCTTCCACAATTCAGAATGAGGATAATAATGCCTTTATCTTAGGCAGACATAGGGAAAAACTAAAATTTAAAGCCATTGACAAAGAGACAAAGTATCACTGAGGAAAACATACCAAAAATAGACAAAAAAGAGATACAAAGCATTATCACTTAATTTAATAATGTACTTAAAGATTTTAGAAATCTCAAAGAATATTTCTGTACAAGGATGTAAACTGCATGGTTTCCACAGTGACTTATTTCTGCCAAAGCTTACTGAAGCATGAGAAAACAAAGCATAAAATTCGGACTGTGCATGTTCTTCATACATAGAAGATCGTAAGCAATGTCAGGCATTGTCACAACAAGCCTGGAAGGGAGTATCACGTAATGATAAACAGATTGCCTTAGGTCCTCCCCAGTGACCTGTGAGTTGGGAGCCACTGCAAGTCAGCCAGTCTTTTCAACCTCAATTCTCTTACCTCCACCCTTTGTTTAAACTATTTAATACTCTTTCTTCTAAGGCTACTTCTTTGCAGATGCTGAACCCACTCCCTTCAGGAGAGGGCGTGGGTATGAGAGGAGGTAAGACCGGGAGTGGAAAGTGGTGAAGTGTTGTTGCCTGGGGTCCAAGGTAGACTAAACAAAAATAGACTTGCCTTAATTTGCCTTCAGCCCCTCCCCTGTTATATATAAATAAATAGAATAAAGTAACTAAAGGGCAAAATCAGAAGTGTGATCAAGGGAGTCCCACATCATCAGCCGTTAATGAAGTCAGTTTTTCTGTGCAGCACAATAACAAAAATTGGTATCCCTGAATAAATCATATTTGGAAAATTGTTTAGAGAAACAGTAAGACTTTTCATTTCAGACTTTCTATGTTTTTTTATCACATGATTACTTGAAATAGGTTATTCCTTGACACTGATTAACAGTTGTAGGTTTCAGCTGACTCAGTGGACAGATAGTCTGCCATCTGGGCTGCTGTAATTTGCACTGCAGTGTCTGTGACCTGCTGGGTCTGGTGCTTACTGGACCCTCTGGTGTTTAAACTAGACAAAGCTCAGTGTTCTCTAAGTTTCATCAACATTTAAATACTAGCACATAAAGTTTCACATTCACTCTTTCTGTACAACAGAAAAAAATTATTTTCAATGTAATTTTACTTTAAATTGGACAACTTGACTGCACTGTGATCACAGGCATAGACTGAAGCCTCGATCCTGGTGTCAGCTTGAAGCTCCCCAGGGTGTAACACTGACCGAGTGGCTACAACTCAGTGGTGTCCCCTTCATAAAAAGGGAAATCGTAGTAATGATCTCACAGGGCTGCCATTAAGCTGAAGTGTCTCAATGCTTTTTTAATTACTGAGAACAGTATCCAAGATATGGTAAACCTTTAAAAATGTTTGTTAGTAAAATAAACTGGAAAGTGAAAGTGAAGTCGCTCAGTCATGTCCAACTCTTTGGGACCTCATGGACCATAGCCTACCAGGCTCCGTGGTCCATGGGATTTTCCAGGCAAGAATACTGGAGTGGGTTGCCCTTTCCTTCTCTAGGGGATTTTCACAACTCAGGGATCGAACCCGGGTCTCCTGCTTTGCAGACAGACGCTTTACCGTCTGAGCCAAATACTCTCCTCAACAATGTAGAAGTACACGGGCTATGAGACAGCTTCAGTTTTCAACTGCATGCTAAATTGCTTCAGTCATGTCCAACTCTTGGCAACCCTAGGGACTATAAGCTGCCAGGTTCTTCTGTCCCTGGGATTTCCCAGGAAAGAATACTGGAGTGGGTTGCCATCTCCTCTTCCAGGGAATCTTCCCAACCCAGGGATCAAACCTGTGTCTCTTATGTTTCCTGCATTGGTAGGTGGGTTCTTTACCACTAGTGCCATTCGCGCACTTTCACTCCAAAGAATGCAAGTGTTATATTCGTGAGAAAGAATGATCCATTTAAAAGTCATTAAAAAGATGAAATATCTAGGTATTAAAAAGAAATGTGTGAAGCCTACTGATCCAAAAGTACAGTTACTGCAATGAAAAGACGTGTGGTGTTCTGAAATAGCTCCTCTGTCCATAGGATTTTCCAGGCAATAGTACTGGAGTGGATTGCCATTTCCTTCTCCAGGGGATCTTCCCGACCCAGGGATCAAACCTGGGTCTTCCACATTGTAGACAGACGCTATACCATCTGAGCCACCAGGGAAGTCCTCATAAAAAAGACAGTTCTACCCAACTTAATGGTAATTACACAGTCTTAATAACAAAAAGCAAGAATTTCACCTTAAAATTCATTTCAAAAAATAAAGCCAGAGTGGGGAGAACTCTGAAAACAAGCAAGATATCTAAAGAGTTACCAGCTTTATCAGGTAGCAAAACATAATGAAAAGATGATCATTTAAACAGGTTGCCATTTACATGTGAATAGACCCACAAATTTCTGAAAAGTCTAGAAATAGAACTAGATAGGACAGAGAGCCTCTAAGATATGTGGGGTTAAATAGTGACTTCCTGGCTGTATCTCTGCAGTTTGTTTCTCATCAGAAATGGTTGCCTTTCTCAACACATTTTTAAACTGAAAAGTCCCAGAAGAGTATATCTCCTAAGATGGAGTTATCTCAATCAGCTCAGGCTGCCATAACAAAGTACCACTGATGATGACGCTTAAACAGCTGCTTACAGACAGCAGCCTGCTGGCTGTGTCCTCACATTGGGTAGAGGGAGGGAAAGAGAGGGGGAAGGAGAGACAGAAAGAACCACCTGACTTGTTGCTCAGTCTCTCAGTCGTGTCGGACTTTTTGTGACCCCACAGGCCTGCAGCACATGAGGCTTCCCTGTCCTTCACCATCTCCCAAAGATAGTTCAAATTCATGTCCACTGAGTCGGTGATGCTATCTAAACATCTCATCCTCTGCCACCCTCATTCCCTTTTGCACTCCATCTTTCCCAGCATCAGGGTCTTTTCCAGTGAGTCAGCTCTTTGCATCAGGTGGCTAAAGTGTTAGAGCTTCAGCTTCAGCATCAGTCCTTCCAATGAATATTCAGAACTGATTTCCTTTAGGATTGGCTGGCTTGATCTCCTTGCTGTCGAAGGGACTCTCAAGAGTCTTCTCCAGCCCCACAATTCAAAAGCATTAATTCTTTGGCACTCAGCCTTCTTTATGGTCCAACTCTTACGTACGTACATGACTACCAGAAAAGCCATAGCTTTGACTATATGGATCTTTGTTGGCATAGTGATATCTCTGCTTTTTAATACACTGTCTAGGTTTGTCACGGCTTTCCTTCCAATGAGCAAGTGTCTTTTAATTTCATGGCTACAGTCACCATCCACAGTGATTTTGGAACCCAAGAAAATAAAATCTGTCACTGCTTCCACTTTTCCCCCTTCTATTTGCCATGAAATGATGGGACCAGATGCCATGATCTTAGTTATTTGATTGTTGGGTTCTAAGCCAGCTTTAGGAGGGCACTAATCCCATAACCTACCCTCATGACCTCATTTATCTAAACCTAATTGCCTTCCAGAGGTCACACTTCCAAACATTATCCCACTGGGAATTGGGGCTTTTGAATTGTAGGGAATAAACATTCAGTCCATAACAGCAGCCATGGGTCTGAGTGTGTATGTGTGTATAGTGATGGGGGGCAGTGATAGGACAATGGGAAGATAAATAAAGCACATCAGATCAGAGGGGTTTTTCAGGACCAGCTGGGAATGTGCCTTTGCTAACTTGCATCTGGAACAGCCTAGACTGGGAAACATACAGAATCCCATGAATATGTCTGGTGCTAACATACTTCCAAATCTGAAGCAAAAACATGCCCCCTGTGGGTGGAGGGAGGTCTTCCTCTGAAGGGGTGAGATGTTCACATTGTGAGTCACACCAGGAGATTCCAGGGCAGGAGATGGGACTGAGAGTAGATCTGAGTGGAAAAAAATCAAACCAAGCAGGGAAAATGCCTTCTTTGCCTGGACCTCAAGTTCTCAGGGTCCTAAATGTTGAGTTGGGGGAGAAGGACCCCAGGTGTTTCTTCAAAGGAAGAGATAACTGTTCCTCTTACCTCTGAAAGCAGGTAGATGCTGAACTTGCACCTGTTCCCTATGAGAACACTGTGAAGTTGAAAGGAGTGGGGTCTGATCTTGGCATCCCTGTTAGAACTTCCTTCCCATATCTTTGCTGAGTGTCATCAAAGCAGAGTTACAACCTGTTTACATGGTAATAAGAAGAGCAGGGCTTCACTAGGGAGAGGACAGGGAGGGGAGGGGTTCCTGAGACAGTGGGGCCATTTGGGGGTCACCAACATGGATATAGATCAGCACCTGAGCATCTTTCAGACCACAGAGGCTACACCCTAATGTCCAAAGGCTCAGTGCAAATCCCCACACTCCAAAGATTTCATGCATCACATGAGGAGAAATCCATTTTGTCATCCTGATCACATGTGCTTTTGTTTACCAGAGAACTCCTCCTAGAAAGAGGGGGACATGCTTGGTTAATACAGAGGTTCTCACTCAACTCTCAGGAAAGAAGTTGAGCAAAAGAAAGCTCCTGATCAAATGTCTGCCCTTCAAAGCCTTTCTGTATGAAGGACTTGAACAGATACCTGGAACAAATACAGATTCCAGTCATTTTAATTTCAAAATTGTCAGCTTTTTAATATTTACATGTCCTCAAGATTATGCAGGCTACAATTCAACAAGAAATTATTTGGAGCTATGGGTGCAGGGAAGATATTTTATGCTTTATAACTTAAGGGAGAAAAAAGCATTGAATATTATTTTGCCCAGGGCTGTGCAAAATGATAGTTTAGAAAAAGTACAAAAGTTGGATAAATTCAGTGTGGGACAATCTCAAAAACTTCACAAGTTTAGACTAAGCTGCATTCACTGAGAAAAGAAAACAATCTTGAATAAGCATATTTGAAAGGAGAATTGATGAACATCTGAATGAGCACATTTAAAAGCAGAAAGGCTAAAGGTTTGTTATAGCGCTAGCTATGTTGTAGGTAGTCAATAATTGTGAATCTGATAAATAAAAGGATGACAACAAATACACTTTTGGAAGTAACATCTCAGAAATGGAAAGGCCAATATTAATTCAAGGACAGAATACCAGTGTCTTTTATAAACATGCAACAGAATCTTAGTCAACCAGATTTAATTGTATGACTTGGTTGGAATTTTGGGGCCTTTTATGAGTTGTAAAATGTGAAGTGAGTTACTGAATCTCTCTGAGCTTCTGTCCATCTTCTATGAAACCAGGAACAGCACAGGTCTTGTAGGTTATGAGGATTTGGTGACTTAACACATGTATAAGGGTTGGCTTGTGTCTCTGAATGTCACTAACATCAGCAGCAGCCTTGTCTTCTCACCATCACCAGCATTATTCTTATTATGCACCAACTGACTACACAGGCCCCATCTTGTTCAGAGATCAATACAGATAAAATGCTCCCCAACACAGAAATGGGTATCACTGTGGCTGTTCCTTCTCAGCATGGAAATTAAAATGCAAGTGACATTGTTTTGTATCTGTTGAAACTATTTTAAGAAAATAGAAACACCTACAGAATTTTTTGCTAGATGAGAAGTTCTTTCATTTAAGATAAACCCAGAATGCAAATTCTTCCACTTGCTTTTGGTCTCACCATTTCCAAATCATTCTAACTTTAGCTCTGGATGCCAAAACCCACATCAAAGCAGAGGAGGAAAGCGGAGGCCCGCAGGAAACAGGAGGAACTGCTGGGTCAACTCTTTCCAGGGCTGTCAGCCCTTCTTGTTAACATTCACAGCATACTTCTCAGAGCAGACATTCAGTTAAAATATGGAGCACAGACAAAGGAAAATGTAATAAATTCGTACTCCCTGCCATTGCTGACGACGGCAGGACTGTTCTCGACATCCTCAGATTTAGGGGATTCACTGTGATTGCTGTTTAGAGGCTCACTTTCCAGTGGTTCCACAAGAAAAGGTTTGTCTAGTGTGAAGAAATAACACCTTCAGACTTGAAATAAACTGACATTTGTCTTTACGGGTACATCCACCCCAGCTTATAGTGCAAATTGCTAAACAGAATTGAAAGTGAAAGTGTTAGTCTCTCAGTTGTGGCCAGCTCTTTGTCACCCCATGGACTCTAGTCAAGCTCATCTGTCCATGGAATTCTCTAGGCAAGAACAGTAGAGTGGGTTGCCATTCCCTTCTCCGGGGGATCTTCTAGACTCAGGGATCGAATCCAGGTCTCCTGCATTGCAGGAGGATTTTTTACCATTTGAGCCACCAGGAAAGCCCACTAAACAGGATTACTTTCATTTAAAATGAGCAAGAAGGGGTTTCTGTATAAATATAACTACTCCAGTTTTTACTGAAGGACACAGAAGAGAAATGAAGTATCCTTTGAGCCATGCAGCTGTACAGAAGACTGACCTGCTGCTACCATAGCTGTACAGGTACTGTCTACAAAGAACTCAGTGAGAAATAGCCAAGGGCAGGGTGCCTTGGAGAGCAAAGATCCTATACTTGATTTCCTGCTTTAGGGTCCTTACATTGCCACACACCTGAACCTCAAAGCTGTTGAAGACGCCAGAACGTAAAGAAATGCCATCACTTCCAGGTACAATGAGAAAAGGATTTTTAAAATTACCCAAACAGAATCAATATAAAATAAAGATTCCTTGGGCTTATATCCACCATTCACACATTTTTCTCATTCATTCAGTTCTTATTCATTTGTTAGAAACTATTCCGAGCAGCTGACCACATGAACTGTCCTTGGCTAGGCTCAAAAGATACAGAGATAAACAAAATAAATGCCAGATTGTTTGCATCATGGGTGGTGGTTGTGACTATATCAGTAAATGCATTGATAAGTCATGTAGGTGCACAGATGGAGAGGGGTTATTTCTCCTGGATTTCTTACAGACACTACCCTTAGGAAGTGGCAGTGGCCCCAAGAAGGGGTCCACACTAGCCCTGCTCCTTGCCATCGTGGCTGGGGCATTTCATCAGCAGAAGCTGCATACTAGGCCAGAACCTAGCTGTTTGGGAGATGGGAAGGTACAACCTTAGCATCACCAGCAAGGATGGAAGGCTGGCACTCAATAACTCTTCTTCCTCAAAACGTCTTCCCACATGCAAACCATGGAAATGTTTTAACATTCCCTATACTTGCCTGGAGAATCCCAGGGATGAGGGAGCCTGGTGAGCTGCCATCTAAGGGGTCACACAGAGTCAGACACAACTGAAGCGACAGCAGCAGCAGCAGCATACAGTAGCAAAGATGTATCTCGCTATCATCTTCTTTTTTTTTTTTCCCTGGCCATGCCACATACGTGTGGGATCTCAGTTCCCTGGCCAGGGATAGAACCCATGCCCCCTAAAGCAGGAATCTGGAGCCACCCAGAGAAGTTCTTCAATATCGTCTTACTTAACATTTCTCTACTTACCACTGAGGTTGAACATACTGTCTTATTTTATAGGACGTGTGTATTTGAAGAGGTATTTATATCTGTTCGCTGCATCTTTATTTCACTGAGTTCTTTGTTTTCTTATTGATGTAAAAGAAATCCTTGCAGTTACAAATGCTGAAAATATTTCATCTCATTCTGTAATTTGTCTTTTTACTTATGGTGCCTACTGGCTAAGGAGACTTCGGAGAAGGCAATGGCATCCCACTCCGGTACTCTTGCCTAGAAAATCCCATGGATGAAGGAGCCTGGTAGGCTGCAGTCCATGAGGTCGCTTAGAGTCGGACACAACTGAGTGACTTGACTTTCACTTTTCACTTTCATGCATTGGAGAAGGAAATGGCAACCCACTCCAGTGTTCTTGCCTGGAGAATCCCAGGGACAGGGCGAGCCCGGTGGGCTGCCATCTATGTGGTCACACAGAGTCATACAAAACTGAAGCGGCTCAGCAGCAGCAGCAACCGGCTAAGGAGACTTAGCTGCATATTGGCATTTTGTTGTCATAACAGGAATCAGAGGTGAGGTAGGCTACACAGAGGTGTAAGTTGCATGACAGATTTCACAATCTGGTACTACAAAAGTGACCTTTTCAATATTTTTAATACCAATCTTCTGCTGAAATTATAATATGATAATAATATTAATATAATAATAAATGTATTATATATTTAATTATATAATTAATATATAATATAATTTATATTATATAATTAATATATTAAATATATTATATATTATATTAATTAATATATTAATCGGAGAAGGCAATGGCACCCCACTCCAGTACTCTTACCTGGAAAATCCCATAGACAGAGGAGCCTGGTGGGCTGCAGTTCATGGGGTCGCTAGGAGTCCGGCATGACAGCGACTTCACTTTCACTTTTCACTTTCATGCATTGGAGAAGGAAATGGCAACCCACTCCAGTATTCTTGCCTGGAGAATCCCGGGGACAGAGGAGACTAGTGGGCTGCTGTCTATAGGGTTGCACAGAGTCAGACACGACTGAAGCGACTTAGCAGCAGCAGCAGCAGCATTATATTATATGAATATATTAGAACATAGTATTAAAATTTATGTCTCTTGTTTCTTTTTTAAATGAGGCTACTAGAAAATTCAAGATTATGTATACAGCAATTTATGTTCCACTAGGCATCATTGATCTACAGATTAAGTTCTGATGCTACAAACCAAATATTTTTGTCTTTTACTCCATCAAAAAAAAGATGTCGGTTCTGCCCCAAGGCCAGCCTTTCTGGTGGCCAAAGGCTGGCAGCATCAGACAGAATTCCATGCCCCCTCTACCAGCGCATTGCAGGAGCGGATGTAGTTCAGCTTTAGCAGAAAGTGAACGCCTCAATGACTCAGCAAACTTCCACTTGTTTCAAAATCTATTTGTCCTGAGTTGAGTCACCTGTCCATTTGCAATTACTCATTGAGGTCTTGTAAACAAACACTGGGCAAGTGGCCAGGATGCCCTGAAGGAGCCCAGCCCAGGGTGGAGGTGAGTTCCCACCTGGGACACAGTGGTGGAGGCACAGGTGAATGTGGGGTTTCCACGGCCTCCACCACTTGCCACCATCCACACCACCTGTGTGTTCACTCCTGTATCAATTGTTGTACTTTTCCAATGTGGATAATCAATTCCCTGATTACTTTTTCTCAAGTTTCCCCTCCTTCACTCATAAATCAAGCTTCCCAGATGCTCAGTTGTGTTCTTATGGCCTATCTACCTCCATGTCAATGACTTTCTATCTTAATTTCTGAGGTTTCCAATAAATAAGGCTTGATATTTGATGTCAACTCGCCTCCATTGTTTTTATCCTTCTGAAATGTTTTGACTATTTTCGTCCCTTTGCTGTTGCATATATATTAGAATTAACATCACAGTTACATACTCATATACAAAAGTCATACAACAAAAATGTGCATTGAGATTGTGATTATAATTATATTGAATTTATAGGTCAACTTAAATAGAATTGACCTTCTCAGAATATTGAATTTCCCTATTCATGAGCATTGTAACGTTTTCCATTTGTTTAGATTTCTTTGGTGTCTTTCTTCTCTTGTTTTATTTATTCCTGGTAGTTTTCGTATTTATTTCTTCCTTAACTTTCACTAGATTCTCAAGTTGTCTTCTATTCTTATTTAGAAATAATATCTCCAATATCCTTTATTCTAATGGTGTCTCCTTTGTAAATTCTATTATTATATTTATTACACATGGTAAGTTGCAAAATGATTTTTGAAAGATGTAATATGTAAAACATCCTATTTCTACTCATCTCCACTCTCTATAGATAATTTTATTAGTCTTTTATAAATTAAGCTTAAATTTCTAATAAAATGCATTTTTCCTAAAAAATTAAACCAAAACTATCACAAACACATTTTTTTCCTACCAGGAAGGATTGCAATAACTCTGAGTTCTAGTTGTACTCACCCATGCATCCTCATGTAAATCATTCACTCTTTGAGCATCAGTTTTCCCCATTTCTGAAATAAAAATAATGACTCCACACTCAGAATTGGCATGTCAAATCATAAGGCCATCACGATGAGTTAGGGTGGTTCCTGGTTGGCCCTAGGAGTCTAATGCATAAGAGAGGCCAAAATGCCTGAGTTCCCATCTCCCAAAACCACCCTACAAGTATCAGAAAGAGCAGACTCCAGTCCCTTCCAAACTCACATGATGCCTGCAGAACACCTCTCCCAGAGCATGTGCTTCAGAAGGGCCCAGACTACTTCCTGGGACCTTTTGCAGAAGGTCTAAAGTGCCTGGCTGTGGAGCCTGCAGGGAGCCTGGTCTGTCCTGCCACCCCTCCTGCCCAGGAAGCTGGTCTTTCTCCCTTCTCTTTTCCTGGTTGGTGCTGCAGCCTTGGGCCTTTCAGGTACCTGAATCTTCCTCTTTTTATGGGATGAGGAGTCATTGAGAGCCTCTAAGAAGACAGGAAACCAACTGTGCCAGATTTTTTCAAATCTCCATGCCTGGAAATCCTTCTTCCATCCTCCTGAACACTGATCCATTTCTCAGCCTTTGAAAATGAGACCTCTTTCCACAAGAGAGGCCTTTCTTACCAACCTGGACTCACATGACAACTATCCCCCTCTCTGCTTCCACCATTCTCTGAATCTGGTAGGACCCATTATCTAAATGGTTCTCTTTTGCTCATATTTGTATCCTCAGTACCTAACAGAGAGCTTAGCATCCACTAGGGGTCCACAGATACTTGTTGGATGGGTGTCTTAATTCATTTTAATAGAGATTGTATTTGAGGGCACAAATAGAGACAGTCTCTGCCCTCTTATATCTTTCAACCTGCACAACATAGACATAAACCAAATTATGAGATCAAAACATGTGAAACTGCAATGTGGAAGCTCCACAGAGGAATGGTGGAGTTTGCTCTAAGAATATTCAACAGGCGGCCTAATCCAATCTAGAGAGTTAAGAAGTCTTGTTTTCAAGACAAAATCCAAGGAATGAGTAGACATTAGGTAGAGGATGGAGTTGTGTAAAATGGTGATCAGTTCCATAGGAAAGGTTTGTGGCAAAAAAAAACAGGATGTTGATAAACTATATCCAAGCAACTAGTAGAAGGCCAAGTCATTCAGGCGTGTTCCATCTGAAACCCAGGTGTTACTTCCTTGGGTTACAGAGAAAGGCATCATCACGTCCTCAGTGTCACGTTAGAATACAATGTGATCACAATACATAGGGAGTGTCAGGTGAGGTGTATGGTGTCACCTGTAATATATCTAGGGGAAGAATTTGTATTTCACATTGAAGCTAACCTTGCAATGATTTTACTTTCTAATTTGGATGCATCTGTCTCTTTTATTTGCCTAAATCAGATGACCATTGTATCTACTGCTGTGGGCAAGAATCCCTTAGAAGAAATGGAGTAGCCATCATAGTCAACAAAAGAGTCTGAAATGCAATACTTGGATGCAATCTCAAAAACAACAAAAAGATCTCTGTTCATTTCCAAGGTAAATCATTCAATATCACAGTAATCAAAGTCTATGACCCAACCAGTAATGAAGAAGCTGAAGTTGAAGGGTGTTACGAAGACCTACAATATCTTCTAGAACTAACACCCAAAAACAATGTCCTTTTCATTATAGAGGACTGGAATGAAAAAGTCAGAAGTCAAGAGATAGCTGGAATAACAGGAAAATTTGGCCTTGGAGTACAGAATGAAGCCGGACAAAGGATAATAGAGTTTTGCCAAGAGAACACACTGGTCATAGGAAACACCCTGTTCCAACAACACAAGAGAAGACTCTACACGTGGACATCACCAGATGGTCAATGCCAAAATCAGAGTGATTATAATCTTTGCAGCCAAAGATGGAAAAGTTCTATACAGTCAGCAAAAACAAGACCAGGAGCTGACTCTGGCACAGACCATGAACTCCTTATTGCCAAATTCAGACCTAAATTGAAGAAAACTAGACCATTCACGGAGAAGACAATGGCACCCCACTCCAGTCCTCTTGCCTGGAAAATCCCATGGGCGGAGGAGCCTGGTAGGCTGCAGTCCATGGGGTCGCTAAGAGTCAGACACGACTGAGCAACTTCACTTTCACTTTTCACTTTCATGCATTGGAGAAGGAAATGGCAACCCACTCCAGTGTTCTTGCCTGGAGAATCCCAGGAACTGGGGGAGCCTGGTGGGCTGCCGTC
>NW_011495058.1:3525285-3529135 GCF_000754665.1 Bison bison bison
CTAAATCAAATTCCTTATGATTATACAGTGGAAGTGACAAATAGATTTAAGGGATTAGATCTGATAGACAGAGTGTCTGAAGAACTATGGATGGAGTACATGACATTGTAGAAGAGACAGTGATCAAGACCATCCCGAAGAAAAAGAAATGCAAATAGGCAAAATGGCTGTCTGAGGAGGCCTTACAAATAGCTGTGAAAAGAAGAGAAGTGAAAGGCAAAGGAGATAAGGAAAGATATACCCATTTGAAAGCAGAGTTCCAAAGAATAGCAAGAAGAGATAAGAAAGACTTCCTCAGTAATAAATGCAAAGAAATAGAGGAAAACAATAGAATGAGCAAGACTAGAGATCTCTTCAAGAAAATGAGAGATACCAAGGGAACATTTCATGCAAAGATGAGCACAATAAAGGATCAGAAATGGTATGGACCTAACAGAAGTAGAAGGTATCAAGAAGAGGTGGCAAGAATACATAGAAGAACTACACAAAAAAGATCTTCATGACACAATCATGATGGTGTGATCACTCACCTAGAGCCAGACATCCTGGAATGAGAAGTTAAGTGGGCCTTAAGAAGCATCACTACGAACAAAGGCTAGTGGAGGTGATGGAATTCCAGTTGAGTTATTTCAAATCTTAAAAAATGATGCTATGTAAGTGCCGCACTCAATATGCTAGTAAATTTGGAAAGCTCAGGAGTGGCCACGGGACTGGAAAAGGTCAGTTTTCATTCCATTCCCAAAGAAAGGCAATGCCAAAGAATGTTCAAACTACCGCACAACTGCATTCATCTTATATGCTAGTAAAGTAATGCGCAAAATTCTCCAAGCCAGGCTTCAACAGTATGTGAACCATGAGCTTCCAGATGTACAAGCTGGTTTTAAAAAAGGCAGACGAACCAGAGATCAAACTGCTGACATCCGCTAGATCATCGAAAAAGCAAGAAAGTTCCAAAAAAACATATTTTCTGTTTTATTGACTATGCAGAAGCCTTTGACTGTGGGGATCACAACAAATTGTGGAAAATTCTGAAAGATATGGGAATACCAGACCACCTGACATGCCTCCTGAGAAATCTGTATGCAGGTCAGGAGGAACAGTTAGAAGTGGACATGGAACAACAGACTGGTTCCAAATAGGAAAAGGAGTATGTCAAGACTGTATATTGTCACTCTGCTTATTTAACTTCTATGCAGAGTACATCATGAGAAATGCTGGGCTGAAAGAAGCACAAGCTGGAATCAAGATTTCCAGGAGAAATATCAATAACCTCAGATATGCAGATGACACCACCCTATGGCAGAAAGTGAAGAAGAACTAAAAAGCCTTTTGATGAATGTGAAAGAGAATGAAAAATTTGGCTTAAAACTCATCATTCAGAAAATGAAGATCATGGCATCTGGTCCCATCACTTCATGGCAAATAGATAGGGAAAGAGTAGAAACAGTGACAGGCTTTATTTTGGGGGGCTCCAAAATCACTGCAGATAGTGACTGCAGCCATGAAAATAAAAGATGATTGCTCCTTGGAAGAAAAGTTATGACCAACCTAGACAGCATAATAAAAAGCAGAGACATTATTTTGCCAACAAAGGTCAGTCTAGTCAAAGCTATGGTTTTTCCAATAGTCATGTATTGATGTGAGAGTTGGACTATAAAGAAGGCTGAGCACTGAAGAACTGATCCTTTTGAACTGTGGTGTTGGAGAAGACTCTTGAGAGTTCCTTGGACAGCAAGGAAATCAAACCAGTCCATCCTAAAGGAAACCAATCCTGAATGCTCATTGGAAGGACTGATGCTAAAGCTGAAACTCCAATACTTTGGCTACCTGATGCAAAGAGCTGACTAATTTGAAAAGACCCTGATGCTGGAGAAGATTGAAAGCAGAAGAAGGGGACAACAAAGGTTGAGATGTTTGGATGGCATCATTGACTTGATGGACATAAGTTTGAGTAAGCTCAGGGAGTCGGTGATGGACAGGGAGGCCTGGCATGCAGCAGTCCATGGGGTCTCATGGAGTCAGCCACAACTGAGTGACTGAACTGAACTGAAGACTTCAAATACTATATTGAATAAATGGCAATAGTGACTATCCTTCTGTTGTCCCTAATCTAAGAGGAAATGCTTTCAGCTTCTCACCATTTAGTATGATGTTAACTGTGGGCTTGTCATATATGGCCTTTGAGATGCTGAGGTTCATTTCATTTATTCCCACTTTGTGGAGAACTTCTATCAAAGTTTATAAGTAAATTTCCAGAAGATTTTTTAAATGACTGCATAATTTTGAACTCACAATAGCAATGAATGTTATTATTGATAATTTTCTTTTCTCGTGGCATTCTTGTCTGACTTTGGTATCAGGGTAATGCTGGTAAAGTAATCTTTTTCTTTTCTCTTTTTGGTAGTTTGAGAAAGATTTGTACAAATTCTTCTTTGACTCTTTGGTCAAATTCACCAATTAATTTGTCTTGTCCTGAGCTTTTGTTTGTTGAGAGTTTTTAATTATTAATTCAATCTCCTTACAAGTAAATAGTCTGTTCAGATTTTCTATTTCAGCATGATTCATTCTTTGTAGGTTTTATGTTTTTAGGAATTCATTCATTTGTTCTATGTTGTCAGATTTGTTGTTTAAAATTGTTCATAGCAGCCTCTTACAATTCTTTGTATTTTTGTGGTATTGATTGTAACATCTCCTCTTTCATTTCTGATTTTATTTGTGTTCTCTCTCTTTTTTCTTGGTAAGTCTACCTAAAGGTTTGTCAATTTTGTTTATCATTTCATAGAGTCAACTCTAAGTTTCATTGATCTTTCTTTTTTGTTTTATTTTGTTTTTTTATTTTATTTTTTAACTTTACCATATTGTATTGGCTTTGCCATATATCAACATGCATCTGCCACAGGTATACATGTGTTCCCCATCCTGAACCCTCCTCCCTCCTCCCACCCCGTACCATCCCTCTGGGTCATCCCAGTGCACCAGCCTCAAGCATCCAGTATCGTGCATCAAACCTGGACTGGCGACTCATTTCATATATGATATTATAAATGTTTCAATGCCATTCTCCCAAATCATCCCACCCTCTCCCTCTCCCACAGAGTCCAAAAGACTGTTCTATACATCAGTATCTCTTTTGCTGTCTTGTATACAGGGTTATTGTTACCATCTTTCTAAATTCCATATGTATGTGTTAGTATACTGTATTGGTGTTTTTCTTTCTGGCTTACTTCACTCTGTATAATAGGCTCCAGTTTCATCCACCTCATTAGAACTGATTCAAATGTATTCGTTTTAATAGCTGAGTAATACTCTATTGTGAATATGTACCACAGCTTTCTTATCCATTCATCTGCTGATGGACATCTAGGTTGCTTCCATGTCCTGGCTATTATAAACAGTGCTGTGATGAACAATCAACACACAGAAATCCCTTGCATTCCTATACACTAATAATTAGAAAATAGAAAGAGAAATTAAGGAAACAATTCCATTCACCATTGCAACGTAAAGAATAAAATACTTAGGAATATATCTACCTAAAGAAACTAAAGACCTATATATAGAAAACTATAAAACACTGGTGAAAGAAATAAAAGAGGACACTAATAGATGGAGAAATATACCATGTTCATGGATTGGAAGAATCAACATAGTGAAAATGAGTATACTACCCAAAGCAATTTATAGATTCAATGCAATCCCTATCAAGCTACCAACAGTATTCTTCACAGAGCTAGAACAAATAATTTCACAATTTGTATGGAAATATAAAAAACCTCGAATAGCCAAAGCAATCTTGAGAAAGAAGAATGGAACTGGAGGAATCAACCTGCCTGACTTCAGGCTCTACTAC
>NW_011495058.1:3529357-3534268 GCF_000754665.1 Bison bison bison
CAATGGATTAAAGACAATCTCTTTAACAAGTGGTGCTGGGAAAACTGGTCAACCACTTGCAAAAGAATGAAACTAGAACACTTTCTAACACCATACACAAAAATAAACTCAAAATGGATTAAAGATCTAAACCTAAGACCAGAAACTATAAAACTCCTAGAGGAGAACATAGGCAAAACACTCTCTGACATACATCACAGCAGGATCCTCTATGACCCACCTCCCAGAATATTGGAAATAAAAGCAAAAATAAACAAATGGGACCTAATTAAACTTAAAAGCTTCTGCACAACAAAGGAAACTCTAAGCAAGGTGAAAAGACAGCCTTCAGAATGGGAGAAAATAGTAGCAAATGAAGCAACTGACAAACAACTAATCTCAAAAATATACAAGCAACTCCTATAGCTCAATTCCAGAAAAATAAATGACCCAATCAAAAAATGGGCCAAAGAACTAAATAGACATTTCTCCAAAGAAGACATACAAATGGCTAACAAACACATGAAAAGATGCTCAACATCACTCATTATCAGAGAAATGCAAATCAAAACCACTATGAGGTACCATTTCACGCCAGTCAGAATGGCTGCAATCCAAAAGTCTACAAGCGATAAATGCTGGAGAGGGTGTGGAGAAAAGGGGACCCTCTTACACTGTTGGTGGGAATGCAAACTAGTACAGCCACTATGGAGAACAGTGTGGAGATTCCTTAAAAAACTGGAAATAGAACTGCCTTATGACCCAGCAATCCCACTGCTGGGCATACACACTGAGGAAACCAGAATTGAAAGAGACATGTGTACCTCATTGATCTTTCTATTGTCATGTTAGTTTCCATTTTATTTATTTCCACTCAAGTCTTTGTTATATCCTTCCTTTTACTAACTGTGGGCCTCATTTGGTCTTTTTTTCCAGTTCCATGAGGTGTAAAGTTAGATCATATACCAGGGATTTTTCTCGTTTCTTGAGGTAGACGTTTATCTTCATGGACTTCCTTCTTAGAACTGCTTCCCACAAAACTTTGGATGTTATATTTCTATTTTCACTTGTCTCCAGGTATTTTTTTTTATTCTTTTTTGACCCATTGATTGTTCAGTAGCATGTTGTTTCATCTCCACATATTTGTGAGTTTTCCAGATTTTTTTTCATGTAATTAATTTTTAGTTTCATACCATTGTGGTCAAAAAATATGCTTGATATTATTTCAGTCTTCTTAAATGTATTAAGACACGTTTTGCGGTCTAACATATGATCTATCCTGTGAAATGTTCCCTGTGCACTTGAGAAGAATGTGTGTTCTGTTGCTTTTGGACAGAATGCTTCATATATATCTGTTAAGTCTATCCGATCTAATTTGTCATTTAAGGTCAATGTTTCCTTATTAATTTTCTGAACTTGCTTGATTCTTTGTAGAATAATATATGTAAAAATGAATTCAGATTTTTCTATGTTTTTGTGGAAATTGGCAGAACATAATTACAAAGGCAGAACTTTGCTATATCTTTAATCAGTACAAATTTCTTTTCTCTAAAATAATTAAGATAAATTAATATAAGTATTTAAATGTATGTTTTAGAAATGTTTTTAATAATGAATTAAAGTATCCAGTGAGATAGACATGGTGGGTAATAAGATTATAAAATTAAGAAACAGACCAAGGAGAAGAAAATATATATATATGTGCATATATGTTGTGTGTGAAAAGTAACAAAAAGTATAATTTTTTATATATGATAAATGTGAGGCACCAATGAAAAATACATGGTATTCAAAAAATGCAGTCTTAAAACTTCTAATGGATGTTATTATGAGAACTATACTTTAAGTTCTTCTACATAGATGTGTTTGAGAGGGCCACAACTGTGACTGAGTCAGCCCAGGAATAGAAAGAATAGCAAAGGAAGTGAAACAAAGACCAGTACTTCAGGAATCTCAAACTTAACTTCCCCTCTAAATGGCCATTTTAGATCTGTAAACTCACAAAGAAACTCCTCAGTATTTAAGATAACAATTTTTTTTTTTTAAAGACAGAGGAACCTGGCAAACATATCCTCAGCCAGGAGGTCAAAGTCCACATTAACAGTGATGAATCGTATTTACAGGACGTGCTCTTGCCTTGATGAAAAGGGCACTTCATCTCTCTGCTCCCCTTTCTATCTGTCTAATGATAAGAAAAACATCAAATTCCACTTGAGAGTCATTCCACAAAATATCTCATCAGTCTGCCTCAAAACTATCCAGGTCATCAAAGATATGAAAGATCTGAGAAACTGTCATGGCCTAAGAGGATTCTGAGGAGACATGATGACTGAGGGTCATGTGGTGCCCTATGTGAGATCCTGGAATAGAAAAAGCTCATGAGGAGAAAACTGAGGAAAGATTAATAAGCTATGGATATTAGTTCATGATAATATACTAATACTGGCTCATTAAATGTACCATAAAGGTGTTAATAAAATTATATTTTGTTTTTTTAAAGCCATAATATACTAAATTTTTTAAAGGTTACTGTGCTTAATCTTTTAACCAAAGTGGGAAAATTTAGAGTTCCTTTTTATTTCATTACGTTGTTACAACTCTGAAAATTAGAACTGCTTATTACAATCACCACTGTAATTGCAATTACTGCTTATTACTGGCTTGTTGTTGTTTTGTTGTTCTGTTTTCTTTTGTTTTGACCATGCTGTGAAGCTGGTGGAATCCTAGTTCCCCAAACAACCCAGGCCCCAGCAATGAAAGTGTGTGCCAAGTCTTAACCACTTGCTCACCAGAGAATTCTTAGTTATTTGGTTTTTTAAAATAAAACTAATTTTTGTTGTCATTCAAAGAGAAGATATGTATTGCTGATGCATGTATCATGGGCATTCTGCTAGGAAATGGGGCCACTTGGCAGAAAACACAACAATTTTAATACAAATTAAAGGTGCCATGTCCAAGAGAGCAGCAAGGCCATAAGACAGGCACAGCTTAGACTAGGCATTTCAGAGGAAAGAGTGAGGGAAAATTCTCACAGCACAAATCACATTAAAGCTGGTGGCAAAAATATGCATGTGCAAAGAAGAAGTATATATTAGAAGGAGAAATAGCATGAAAAGTAGAGAGTAAGACAGGCAAAGTGACCCCAGATAAAGCTTAGGACAAAGTGTGGGTAAAGAGAAAAATGAGAGAGAGGGAACTGAGGAGGCAAGGTGGGAAATATAATCAAGAAAGAGATCACAGTGCAGGGTCCTCATGTGTAGATTATCAAAGTAAATGGCTAAGAGTGGATGTTCCAAAGTTGACCTTTCCATAGACAAAGACCCAATTTTAGAATCCCATACAGTCATCCAATAAGCTAGGCAAATATCCCCAAATTCAAAAAATAACACATGATATCCTGGGAAATAAAGTCCTTTTCAGGTTGAAATATAATGGTAATCAGGAGAGGACTGCCTGGGAAAAACAAAGAAAACAGAGGCAGCACCCAGGGTGTAATAGAGAGAACTGTCAGGCTATAGAAAGTGTGGAAGGTAGGCTGGAGGCAAGACGTGTAAGGAAAAGACAAATCTACCTTCACACTATACATTATTAATCATTCAGATGGGCCAGGTGGGTAGAATTATTCTTTGTGTATTGATAGAGAAGTGAAATGCAAGTTGAAAGTGTTGGCTAATCAATTACCTAAATCTGGGAAATAAGATCCAGGAACTTCCAAGTTGTCCCAAGCCTGACTTTTCTGATATAGGAGGGAGAAAGATGAGATCAGTTCAGTTCACTTCAGTCGCTTAGTCATGTCCGACTCTTTGTGACCCCATGGACTACAGCACGCCAGGCCTCCCTGTCCATCACCAACTCCCAGAGTTTACCCAAACTCAAGTCCATTCAGTCCGTGATGCCATCCAACCATCTCATTCTCTGTCCTCCCCTTCTCCTCCTGCCCTCAATCTTTCCCAGCATCAGGGTCTTTTCAAATGAGTCAGCTCCTCCTATTAGGTGGTCAAAGTATTGGAGTTTCAGCTTCAACATCAGTCCTTCCAATGAATATTCAGGACTGATTTCCTTCAGGATGGACTGGTCGGATCTCCTTGCAGTCCTAGGGACTCTCAAGAGTCTTCTCCAGCACCACAGTTCAAAAGCATCAATTCTTCGGTGCTCAGCTTTCTTTACATTCCAACTCTCACATCCATACATGACTACTGGAAAAACCATAGCCTTGACTAGACAGACCTGTGTTGGCAAAGTAATGTCTCTGCTTTTTAATATGCTATCTAGGTTGGTCATAACTTTTCTTCCAAGGAGTAAGCGTCTTTTTATTTCACGGCTCCAGTCAACATCTGCAGTGATTTTTGAGCCCAAAAATATAAAGTCTGCCATTATTTCCGCTGTTTCCCCATCTATTTGCCATGAAGTGATGGGACCAGATGCCTTGATCTTAGTTTTCTGAATGTTGAGCTTTAAGCCAACTTTTTCACTCTCCTCTTTCACTTTCATCAAGAGGCACTTTAGTTCTTCACTTTCTGCCAGAGGGTGGTGTCATCTGCATATCTGAGGTTATTGATATTTCTCCCGGCAATCTTGATTCCAGCTTGTGCTTCTTCCAGCCCAGGATTTCTCATGATGTACTCTGTATAGAAGTTAAATAAGCACGGTGACAATATACAGTCTTGACATACTCCTTTTCCTATTTCCTATTGTTCCATGTCCAGTTCTAACTGTTGCTTCCTGACCTGCATACAGATTTCCCAAGAGGGAGGTCAGGTGGTCTGGTATTCCCATAGCTTTCAGAATGTTCCACAATTTATTGTGATCCACACAGTCAAAGGCTTTGGCATAGTAAATAAAGCAGAAATAGATGCTTTTCTGGAACTCTCTTGCTTTTTTGATGATCCAACAGATGTTGGCAATTTGATCTCTTGGTTCTCTGCCTTTTCT
>NW_011495058.1:3534368-3537759 GCF_000754665.1 Bison bison bison
TGAAATAGCTCAACTGGGATTCCATCACCTCCACTAGCTTTGTTTGTAGTGATGCTTTCTAAGGCCCACCTGACTTCACATTCCAGGATGTCTGGTTCTAGGTGAATGATTACACTCTCCCCCTCAGTCAGTCTATCCTGTCAGGAAACTTTCATACGCCTCTTATCCTCCATCAGGGGCAGACAGACTGAAAACCACCATCACAGAAAATTAATCAATCTAATCACATGGACCACAGCCTTATCTAACTCAATGAAACTATGAGCCATGCTGTGTAGGGCCAAAGACAGACAGATCATGGTGGAGAGTTCTGACAAAATGTGGTCCACTGGAGAAGGGAATAGCAAACCACTTCAGTATTCCTGCCTTGAGAATCCCATGAACAGTATGAAAAGATGAGGATAACTTGTAGCTAATATTTTTCATTAAATTTTTCTTGAGATAATCATTGTAAGATGTAAGGAAAATACTGAGATCATATATACCTTTTATCCAGTTGCATGGATAATTTTATAAATACATGCCAAACTGATTTACAGAGTGACTGTAATGTTTTACATTCCCACCAGCAATGTATGATTAATCCACTTTTCCACATTCTCGTCTACACTTGATATTTTTGCTATTTATCTTAGTCATTCTTAAAAGGGTGTAATAATTGTTCACGTGTTTTTTATTTACATTTTCCTATAGACTTCTAATGTTAAATGTCTTTTCATGGACTTATTTGTCATCTGCACATATTCTTTGGTGACATGTCTTTTCATGTCTTTTGCCATTTCTAATTGGACTATTATTTTCTGTTTCATTTTTAGAGTTCACTATGTATTTAAGATACTAGTCCTTTATCAGATATGTTGTTTGCAAGTACTTTTTGTAATCTGTATTTGTCTCTTCATCTTCATAAGTGGATGCTTCATAGAACAAAAGATTTTAATTTTGATGAGGTCCAACTAGTCAAATTTTCTTCTATTGATTTCATTTTTTGTGTCAAATCTATGAATACTTAGCCTTGAATCCTGAGGATTTTCTCTTATTTTATTTTTTTTTTTCCTGGAACTGTTATTGTGCTGGGTTTAAACTTCAGTCTGTGATCCACCTAGAAATAAATTTGCATAACGTGTGAGACTCAGCTGAGACTCTTTTTTTGTTTTTTTCCTTCTGATGCCCAGTAGCCTTTTTTGTAAAGATTGGCTTCCCAGGTGGTACAGTGGTAAAGAATCTGCCTGCCAGTGCAGGAGATGCAAGAGATGTGGATTTGATCCTTGGGTCAGGAAGATTCCCTGGAGTAGGAAATGGCAACCCACTTCAATATTCTTGCCTGGAAAATTCCAGGTACTGAAGAGTCTGGCAGGCTACAGTCCATGGGCTGTCACAGAATCAGATACACTGAGCATGCACTCACCTTCCTTACATTGGATCCCTTTTTCACCTTTGTCAAAAACCATTCAGATCCCTTTATGAAGTCTATTTCTGGGTTCTAGATTCTGTTCAATTGGTCTATGCATCTGACCTTCTACTAATAGCAATCTGTGTCTATTACTGCAGATTGATAACAGGAACTGATCCCAGGTGGCTCAGTGGTAAGGAATCTGCCTGACAAGTAGGAGACGTAGGTTTGATGCCTGGCTTGGAAAGATTGCCCTGGAGAAGGAAATGCAACCCACTCCAGTATTCTTGCCTGGGAAATCCCATGGACAGAGGATCCTGGTGGGTCACAGTCTGTGGGATCACAAAAGAATCAGAAACAACTTCATGACTAAGCAACAACAACAAAATATTGGGTAGAGGGAATTTTCTAACTTTATTCTTCTTTTTTTAAATAATGATCTGGTAAAGAATCTGCCTACAATGCAGGAGACCCTGGTTCAGTTCCTGGGTTGGGAAGTTCCCCTGGAGAAGGGATAGGTTACCCACTCCAGTATTCTTGCCTGGGGAATCCCCATGGATAGAGGATCCTGGTGGGCTACAGTCCATGGGGTTGCAAAGAGTCGGACACAACAAAGCAACTAAGCACAGCACAATTACTGTAAGGGCTCAACTTTTCTATACAAATATTAGAATAACCTTGTCTGAAGTGAAAGTCTCTCAGTCGTGTCTGACTCTTTGGGACCCCATGGACTGTACAGTCCATGGGATTCTCCAGGCCACAGTACTGGAGTGGGTAGCCTTTCCCTTCTCCAGAGGATCTTCCCAACCCAGGGATCAAACCAGGGTCTCCTGCATTGTAGGCAGATTCTTTACCAACAAAGCTATCAGGGAAAACCTTGTCTAAGTCTACAAAAAACATAGGTGAGATTTTGATAGGAATTTAATTAAATCCATAGATGAGTTTGGGATAACTGACATTTTTACTATGTTAATTTTTCAATTTATGAACATAGTACACTTCTACATTATTTTGGCAGTCTAATTTCTTTCATTTGTATTTGCTAATTTTCAACATATAGAATCTGTATGTCTTATTTTGTTATGCTTATATACAAGTATTAAACTTTTTTAGAAGTTGTTGAGTACTATTGAATTTGAATTTGATTTCTCACATGTTTATCATTAGTATTTAAAAATGTGTGTGGACTTTGTATCCTGGGGCCTTGTTAAACCTACCTGTAATTTTAGGAAGGTTTTTCTATAGTTCTTTTGCCTATGTTTCATAAAGTCAACAAAGTCATCTTCAAACAAGAATGGTTTTACTTTTTTCTTTAAAGTCTTTATGTCTTTTTTTTTTTTTTTTTTTTGCCTTACTTTAGGGTCTAGAATCTGCAGGGCTATGCTTAGAAATAAAAGTGATGAGAGAAAACCACCTTGCTTTGTTTCTGATTTTATTTATTTTTTTTTCACTCATTTTATTTTATTTTATTTTATTTTTGTTTTACTAATTGCTTTATTTTTTTTTTTCAATTTTAATTTAAAAAAATTATACATGTGTTCCCCATCCTGAACCCTCCTCCCTCCTCCCTCCCCATACCATCCCTCTGGGTTGTCCCAGTGCACTAGCCCCAAGCATCCAGCATCGTGCATTGAACCTGGACTGGCATCTCGTTTCATACATGACATTTCACATGTTTCAATGCCATTCTCCTAAATCTTCCCACCCTCTCCTTCTCCCACAGAGTCCATAAGCCTGTTCTATACATCAGTGTCTCTTTTGCTGTCTGGTATACAGGGTTATCGTTACCATCTTTCTAAATTCCATATATATGCGTTAGTATACTGTATTGGTGTTTGTCCTTCTGGCTTACTTCACTCTGTATAATAGGCTCCAGTTTCATCCACCTCATTCGAACTGATTCAAATGTATTCTTTTTAATGGCTGAGTAATACTCCATTGTGTATATGTACCACAGCTTTCTTATCCATTCATCTGCTGATGGACATCTAGGTTGTTTCC
>NW_011495058.1:3537859-3561974 GCF_000754665.1 Bison bison bison
CTTTATCAGGTTGAGGTAGTTCCTCTCAATTCCTAACTTCCTCTTTAAATGGATATTGGATTTCATTGAATTACTTTTGTTGCCAACTGATGTGATTGTTGTTGCTGTTGTTTAATTGCTAAGTCACTTCGGACTATTTATGGTTCCATGGACTGTAACCCACCAGCCTTCCTGGGGCAAAGATACTGGAGTGGGTTGCCCTTTCCTTTTTCAGAGGGTCTTCCCTACCCCAGGTTAGAACCTGTGTCTCTTGCATTGCCAGGCAGATTCTTTACCACTGAGCCACCTGGAAAGCTCATTGATGTAATTATCAATATTTTATTCTTCAGGCTGTTAATATCGTGGATTATATTGATTGATTTTAGAATCTTAAACTATCCTGGCATACCTGAAATAAATCCCATAGTCACAGTGTATACTTCTTTATATTTATTGTGATTCAATTTGCTAATATTTTCTGGAGGAGTTTTACATATAAGTTCATGAGAGTTTTGATTTTTTTTGTATTGCCTTGGAATTTTTTGAGTATTATTAGGGTACTAGGTATAATTAGGATAATAATGTCCATCTAGAATAGTTGAAAAGTACTTTTCTTTCTTTATTTTTTGAAAGATATTATCTAAAACTAGTGTTAATTCTTAATTGAATGTTTGGTTCAAATATCCATTAAAATTATGTTTGCTTAGAAATTCCTTTCTTGGGAGAATTTAATTTCTCTTACAGTTGGAAAATTATTTGGATTATCTACTTTGTCTTAAATGACTTTTGATAATTTGCAGTTTTTGAGAAATTAGTCCATTTTTTTAAGTTATTGAATTTATGAGTAGAAACTTGTTTTCACTGTCACTTTAGAATGGTTTTAATATTTGTGAAGAGATTTCCTTTTTTTACCCGGATATTGATGATTGTTTCTTCTGTTTTTGTCAGTTGTTTTTAGAGGCTAATAAATTTTATTGATGTTTTTTGAAGAACCAGATTTTTGTTTCACTTATTTTCTCTATTGTCTTTTATTTCATTTATTTTTTAGTTTTATCTCTATTATCTTCTTTTCATCTGCTTACATTTTTTGGTTTTTCTTTTCTAGCTTCTTGAGGCAGAAATTTAGACAATTTATCAAGACTTTTCTTCTTTACTAATGTGAGCATTTAATGCTGTAAATTTATGGTTCATACTTTTTAAACTGCATGTTACATATTTTGAAGTATTGTATATTCATTTTCATTCCATTCTCTCACTCCATATATATATGTATACATATATAGTATTCTCTGAGCAATTGAAAAGAATGTATACCCTGCTCTTGTTGAATAGGGTATATATTAGATCTTAATGATTGATTAATCATTTTCTTGAGATCTTTTATACCCTTTCTATTTTGCTATCAAGGAATATAACAGTTACTAGAATTGAGTGTTGGAGTTTCCAACTGTAATTGTAGACTTAACTATTTCTCCTTTTAGCTCTGTCATTTTTTGAGCCATGTATTTTGGGGTTTTCCTATATAATTTGATCATTTACCATTGTGTAATATCTTTCTTTATCTCATCATTTTCTCTGTAGTCTGTATGCTCTAATATTAATATAGTTACTCTTTCATTTTAAAAATTAATGTTTCCATAGTATATCTTTTTCTTTTTTAGTCTACCCATGTTGCTAAATTTAAAATGTATTTCTAATAAACAATAGAGTTTCATAACCCATTTTGTCAAACTCTGCCTTTTAATTGGTAGATTCATGCCATTTACATTTACTATAATTATTGATATGTTAAGGCTTATATCTGCCATTTTGTTATCTATTTTCTATTTGTTTCCTCACTTCTTTGTTCCTCTTTTACTGCTTTCCTCTGGGTTAGTCTTTCCTTTTTAGAGAACCATCTTGATCTATCTATAGTGTTTTTTCATGTATCTCTCTATAAAGATACAATTCAGTTCAGTTCAGTCACTCAGTCCTGTATTTGTGACCCCATGAATCACAGCACACCAGGCCTCCCTGTCCATCACCAATTCCTGGAGTTCACTCAAACTCACCTCCATCAAGTTGGTGATGCCATCCACCCATCCCATCCTCTGTCGTCCCCTTCTCCTCCTGCCCCCAATCCCTCCCAGGATCAGGGTCTTTTCCGGTGACTCAACTCTTTGCATGAGGTGGCCAAAGTATTGGAGTTTCAGCTTCTGCATCAGTCCTTCCAATGAACACCCAGGACTGATGTTCAGTGGTTATTCTGGATACTAAAACATACAATGTGACTTATCACAGTCTACTGTTACTAATGTAACAGTTCATGTTACTAATGTAACACTTAAGTCTTACTAATGTAAAATTTATCAGTTCAAATGAAGTATGGAAATTTTACTTCCATTTAAGTTCCATATCCTTCCCACTTTGAAAACATCATTGTCCTGAGTGTCAGCTGATCTTATAATTTTTGTTTCAGTCATCCTAAAGGATAATTACACCAGATATAGAATTCTGGGTTGGCAATCATTCTTCTGTACTTGAAAATTTTTATGACACTTTTTTCTGGGCTCTATAGTTGCAGAAGTTGGAGAAGGAAATGGCAACCCACTCCAGTGTTCTTGCCTGGAGAATCCCAGGGACGGGGGAGCCTGGTGGGCTGCCATCTATGGGGTCGCAGAGTCGGACACAACTGAAGCGACTTAGCAGCATAGTTTCAAAATAAATTTGCTGTCATTTGCACTGATATTCTCAATATAATGAATAAATCACTTTTCTGGTTGCTTTCAAGATTTTTTCTTTTTCAAGGATTATGATGTGTTGTATGGATGTCTTTGTGTTTATCTTTCTTAGGGTTTGCTCAACTTCTTGGACCTATAGGTTTGTGTCCTTCTCAAAATTTGAGTTTTCAACCAGTGTTTCTTTGAATACTCATTCAGCACCAGTTTCTCCCTCCTTCCTCTGGGATTCCAAGAGGCAAATATTAACTTTTGTCTATTGTTCCATAAGTTTTTCATACCCTGTTCTTATTTGTTTAGTCTATTTTCTCTCTGTTGTTTACATTAATTAAATACATTTGATCTGTATTCATGTTCATCAATTCTATTCTCTGTCATCACTCCACTATCAACACATTTTTTTCTTTTTAGTTATTACGTATTTTAGTCCTATGATCTACAATTGGCACTTTTTATAAATTTTGTGGCTTCCCAGGTGGCTTATGATAAAGAATCTGCCTGCCAAAGCAGAAGACACAGGTTCAGTTCCTGGGTTGGGAAGATTTCCTGGCAAAGGGAATGGTGACCCACTCCACTAATCTTGCCAGGAGAATCCCATGGACAGAGGAACCTAGTGGGCTACAGACCTTGGGGTCACAAAGTGTTGATCACAACTTAGTGACTAAGCACAAACGCATATAAACTTTACTTCTTTATTAAGGCTTTCTAGTTTTTTCTCTATTTTTTATTTTTTCCAAAGACTTTTTCATTTCTTGTTCAATTATTTGTATAATGGTTACATTAGAGTTCCTGTCTTATTCTTAACATCTGATTCATCTTAGTTTCAATGACAATTGTCTTTTCTTATTCAGGATATGATATTCTATTTCTTATTATATTGGATGATTTCATATTTCTCCTGCATACTTTTTCACTTTTTAAAAGGCTCTGGATTTTTTTTTAATTTAGCAGGCAGCCACCTTATTCAGCTTTAGCATATTATTTATCAGTAAAGCACACCTGAGGAATGTAAGACTTGGAACACTGTAATCCATCAGCAACTACTCAAAAGTTTCCACCCTCATTGTCAGTCTCACCTTTCCCATTCACTGCTGTAATTGTAACGTAAGCAATCTGTCAAGACATCAGATCAACTTGTGTGGTACTTCAGCAAATCCAAAGACCAAACTCTGATGCAACTTTCGGGAAGCTCTGAACCTGAACCTACAAGAGATATTTGATGTTCTATAGTGAGACACTGAAACTATCTAGTTTTCCAGTCATGCCATGTTCTGGAAATTTATACCCTCAGTCTTATTTCTTCTTTTCATATGTCCTCTTGAGTCAAGTGAGAAGCAGTCTGCCCACCCCATAGTCCTTGTACCCTCATCACCATGACAGTGAATTCTATACTATGCTGACCGCTTTGCCTACCTAAGCTTTGCCTTCCCTTGGCACTTCACTCTAGGTGGTGATAATTAATGTGACTGCATGCTTGCAACTGCCACTGTCCAATTTTTTCACTGGGGTAAAAGTATAAAATCATCCAATATAATAAGAAATAGGAATAAATTAATTCTTCCTTCAAACCAAATCTGTTTAAATAATAAATCCCAAATTCCCATTTTTGCAGTTCTTTTTAACTCAAATCCCTTCTGAAACAACATATGTTATTAGTGATAGTTCATTTAGAAAAACAGAACCCTTTTTACATATTCTGAGTAAAGAAAGGAAGAAAGTGAAGTCGCTCAGTCATGTCTGACTCTTTGCGATCCCATGGACTGTAGTCTACCAGGCTTCTCTGTCCATGGGATTTTCCAGGCAAGAGTACTGGAGTGGGTTGCCATTTCCTTCTCCAGGGGATCTTCCTGACCCAGGGATCGAACCCAGGTCTTCTGCATTGCAGGCAGACACTTTACCCTCTGAGCCACCAGGGAAGCCCCATTCTGAGTAAAGATATAATTAATACAAGTAATTAAAGACATGTAATTAGTGTTAAGTCTGTTGAAGAAAGTTCAAAAGACTATTTTCTAAAAACCTAATATGCAAAGATTGTAGGGAAACTACTACCAATTACACTAGATGCTCTCAGTGACAAAGGAGATGCTTACCCAGGGCTTTTGAAGTCATTGGAAGTCACCATCAATGACCTCAGTTATTGCCCAAAGCTGATGCTGAAGGAAAATAGCTTCTTCTTCTCTTTTGTCTCCCAATTTATGTGTGGATGCCTTGAAATGTTGACGCATGAGCTGTAGACTCAAAAATATCAATTCAGGATCCACTTCTTCTATGAAGAGGATCATGTAGAATGGGAGGAGTTAGAGCTGTATTTTCAACAGAACATCCAGAACAAGGGACACTGGTCAACTGGTCTCAGGGACTCAGACCCTCACTTCCTCCTACAGCTTCTCTTGCTGAGTTTCCTCCATTCACAGGAAATGCTGACGTTAAATTTTTACCTATTTCACTCTTAACAATTCCTTCCATGCTTTTTAAAAAATTCATATTTGAAATGTAAATTCTTATATGCTTTTTTAAAATTCTCTTTTGTGGACTCTAAAACTCATGGTTTTATACATTATATGCATTTGAAAAATACTAAGGAAGGGTTCTGGTTGAGCTGGACCAATGTACTCAGCCCTCCTCTGGATCTTCCTCTCATTCTTATTTCCTAGGATGATTTTGTCCTGCTTTTCTTCTCAACATAATTCTTTACAAAACTCAATTCTGATTGCTAATTTTTTTTTAACCCTGTAAAGTCTCCTTTGACTCCAACATCCCTTGTCTGACATCAACACTTTCTCCAATCTGACCATTATTTTCCTATTCACACATATTTTGTTTCATTGCCTGACAACGCCTACTCTGAACCAAGTACAAATGAATCAGTTTCTTACAATTAAATATAAATTTGATGTTTCTCCTAATAATACAGACTTTCCTCATTCTTCCTCTCTCAGGGGCATTTCAAACGATCTTTACTGATGTTTGTTTGGAGCCAGACTGTCTTCAAAACACCTACAGTGCAGTAGGAGATATAGACAACCAAAGAGGTACTTACAATTCATCATCAGAGTGCAGTGATTGTGCACAATACAGTGTGTGAAAGACCACAAAGAAGACACAGGGAGTCTGTTGCATGGGTTACAGACACGCAGTCTAGACATGATACTGCCTGATCTGGCTCGTGGTGAGTGTGCAGGGAGAGACACTCAAAGAGAAGATGAGAAACTCACATGGTAAGACAGAGGGGAAAAGAAAATTTAGAATATTCAAAGACTTAAAAGTCAACCAGGATATGCAGAATAGTGGAGTCTCTGCATAAATACTTTATGTAGAACAGCACTTTATATAGAACAGCACTGTGATTTATGAGTTGACACGCTTGTTTTCTGAGTTCTGGTGAAAGCTCTATGAGGACAGAGGCTGTTTTCTTGTCCTGTACATAGTGTGCATGTCCCGGTGTCTGTCTATAACATTCCTAGGAAGCTGAGAACCTGAGCAGAAGAACCAGAGATGCAACTTGTATCTACCCAGTCAAGGCTGCTTTAGTCTCACTACAGGAGCTCTCAGAATTTCAAATTCATAGCACAAATTAGAACACTGAATTTTTTTAATAGCATGGTAGAAGGAACTAAAGCCATACCTTACGATTAAACTATCATACAATTATATACCTTACGATTCAGAAAACTAAGATCATGGCATCCAGTCCCATGACTTCATGGCAAATAGATGGGGAAACAGTGGAAACAGTGGCTGACTTTATTTTTCTGGGCTCCAAGATTGCTGCAGATGGTGACTGCAGCCATGAAATCAAAAAGACACTTACTCCTTGGAAGGAAAGTTATGACCAACCTAGACAGTATATTAAAAAGCAGAGACATTACTTTGTCAACAAAGGTCCATCTAGTCAAGGCTGTGGTTTTTCCAGTGGTCATGTATGGATGTGAGAGTTGGACTATAAAGAAAGCTGAGTGACAAAGAATTGATGCTTTCGAACTGTGGTGTTGGAAAAGACTCTCTTTTTTTTATTTTATTTTATTTTTAAACTTTACAAAATTGTATTAGTTTTGCCAAATATCAAAATGAATCTGCCACAGGTATACATGTGTTCCCCATCCTAAACCCTCCTCCCTCCTCCCTCCCCATACCATCCCTCTGGGTCGTCCCAGTGCATCAGCCCCAAGCTTCCAGTATCATGCATCGAACCTTGACTGGCAACTCATTTCATACATGATATTATACATGTTTCAATGCCATTCTCCCAAATCTTCCCACCCTCTCCCTCTCCAACAGAGTCCATAAGACTGTTCTGTATACGAGACAGCAAAAGAGACACTGATGTATGGAGAAGACTCTTGAGAGTCCCTTGGGCTGCAAGAAGATCCAACCAGTCCATCCTAAAGGAGATCAGTCCTCAGTGTTCATTGGAAGGACTGATGTTGAAGCTGAAACTCCAATACTTTGGCCACCTAATTCGAAGAACTGACTCGCTGAAGAAGACCCTGTTGCTGGGAAAGATTGGGAGTAGGAGAAGAAGGGGACGACAGAGAATGAGATGGTTGGATGGCATCACTGACTCAATGGACATGGGTTTGGGTGGACTCCGGGAGTTGGTGATGGACAGGGAGGCCTGGCGTGCTGTGGTTCACGGGGTCGCAAAGAGTCGGACACGACTGAGCGACTGAACTGAACTGATGTGGTCAAACTTCAAGATTTGTGCTTCATCTTAAAGAATAAAAATAGCTTTTGAAAAGTGTTAATCAAGCAAGTGACATAATAAAATTTGGATTTTATGAAGTGGCACAAATAATACAAAAAATAACTTAGAAGAGATTGATATTGGAAGTATAGGCATAAGGTTGTTCTAAGAGGAATGCAACAACACAGAAAAGATATGAAGAAGTAGAAGAGCAAATAAAGTGAATTTATTGAGGCTGAGGAAGGAAAGCATTTCCAGGAGGGAAAAGTCGATAATCAAACGCAGCAGAGACACGTGAAAGGTAAAGAACATAAAAGTATTAAATTCAGCAGCCACAGGAACCTTCATGACCTTGGTGAGAAGAGCAGCAGTTGAAAAACACAGACAGAATCTTTGCTCATGTCTCCACCTACCATGCTTTTGTTTATTACACATCCCAGGCTCAGGCTTTTATTAGAGATGCCAGAATAGTCATGCTTCACTACTAATGCTAAATTAGATCCACTCTAACAAAGCTTATAATCTCCAAGTAATTCAGTGTCTGTCAAAACAAATTCAACACATTTTAAAGAAAGAAAAATCCAGTCACTCAAGAATGCAACATTCACAATTTCCAGCATTCAACTAAAGCTTAACAGACAGTGATAAATCAGGGAATTGTGGACCATAACCCCCAAAAAAATCAGTTAATGGATATCCTAATTAAAGCATAAATGCCAGCATCAGTGGAATTAGTAGGTAGGAACTATGATGAAGCTATTACAAATAAGTTCCAAAATTTAAAGAAAAGAATGAACAAGTAAAATGCTTGCTTTCAAATATGCAAATACAATGAAATTAATTATTGAATACTAAAAAACAAAAATTTGTTTTATCTTCATCCTTGTACATTATTCCAATTTTCAGAAATATTTTTTTAAAATTGTGCCCCTCAAAGCAGGGAGTTTCTGAGCTGTGAGCACACACGGTCTTTGGCGGGCAGAGCCTGCAGTGCCTGGTGAAGCAGGGTTTTGTGCCCAGATGATCAGGGCCCTCCAAATCTGTTGCTAGAACAGGAGAATGGGCCACAGAGTAAGGTTTTAAGGGGGAAAAGGTCTCTGGGAATGTGAAAGAGCTTGTTGGTGGTGTTAGAGTAGGCCCTGGGCATGGCTGGCTGCTGTAGTCTGGTGCTCACATGACGATCTGGGTGAGCCAGAGATTTGAAGAATGAGATGCCAGGAAGGGTCCTGGTGATGCAGTGAAGTGGGTGGGGGAGTGCTGAGGAGTCAGGGAATGGCAGATGTACCTCAGAGGAGAGAGAGGGGTGGGGCCCTGTGCCCAGGCTACCAACCCTCCCGGTCCACAGGAGCTGTGTGTTATGTGACATGTGTGTGTTTCATCCCCTCTGTTGGGCATGCCCATCTCCCTTCTTCAAGTGTGATCCCCCTAAATCTTCCTCCTTATTCAGTGCACATCACCATCTCGGGGAATCTCTTCCTGACTCTCCCCACCCACCTGCAGCTCCAAGGGTTACACACTGAGCATGCCCCTTCTCTAGAGAATAGCACTCAGTATCTATCTATGGGTCCCCTTACCAGATGCAGGTTCCCAATGCTGAGGAAGATGTCGACAAGTAGCAGGAACACTTCACTATTTGCTGAATTGCCTTGGACTAGAAAATGAAAACAAGGAGAATGGAATAAGCAAGTGTGTGCACGAGAGACAAGGGCTGGGGGCAGCAGAAGAGCCCTGAAGGAATTTCCCCCATAAGACCTCTCAGGGCAGCAAGTCGCCCAGGGCTGCCCAGAGAGTGCTTCCCCTTCCCCCATCCCTGAATCCAGTCCCCACGCCTTCCTCACAGCTGCCAGCTAGGACATCCTGGCTTCAGAAGTTTCAGGGAGGTTTCTCACAGAGGAAACACGCACCACTGCTTGCAGAGGCAGACGCGGCAAGCTCAGGTTTCCAACCTCACTTTTCTCCTGTCAGTTCTAGAGAGGATTTAGTGGTTTGTTTTTTAAAATAAAAAGGCACTGGTGGGTCGGGGGAGCTGGTTGGAGAAAAAGGAAACCTGGATTATAAACAGCTAAATTTCTACTTGTTCTCTTTTCACGTGGCTATATTTTAGAAGGCTGCTCTGGCAGTTGGAAAGATGAGGAATGATGATTTCAATCCAAAGCTCTCAACAGTTCAGCTTGTGTGTGTGCAGCCCCCTGGAGCCAGGCCGGCTGGTGGCTGGTGGGGGAGCAGTGGTGGCAAGGAAGAGGGGGAGGTTCCCCCTCCCCAACTGTCCAGAAGGCACTGAGGCAGGATGCTGGACAAAAAGAAGCCCGCAGCTTGGAGAGGAAGCTTATCCTGTCTCTCTCCAGAGTCTCATGACAGAAAACAACAAAATTCTGTAAAGCAATTATCCTTCAGTTAAAAAAAATAAATTAATTTTTTTAAAAAAAGGATTTGCTAGAACAATGTACAGAAAAGGCCCTTAGAAGGCACAGGAGGGTTCTTGTGCCTCTTGAACTCTTCACACAGGTCCCACGTGACTTGTGCCGCTGGTGTCCAAGTAGGACACGTATGTGTGGAATAGCCGGTGACTGGCAATCTGCATGGTTTATGTTAGACTTAAATATTTGCTGGAGTTTTATGTTGATGTGTAAGAGTGAAGTGGTAATATTAATAGTTGAAAATTGGTTGGCATTTTATCCACAGAAATGCATCTTTTTTAATTAAAATGAACCTTATCGGTGATGTTTAAGTAAAGGGCTATGGAATAGGTGGCCCCACATGGTCCGCCTGCTGCATCTGGGCCATGCTGCTCGCCTGCCTGGTGCATTCATTCATATATGTTCTTTATCAGGTTGAGAAAATTCACTTTCATTCCTAACTTACTAAGTTGTTTTCATGAATATGTCTTCAATTTTGACAAATACTTTTTCTGCATCGTTGATATGATCCTGTGATTTTTCTTTAAATGACTAATATAGTGCATTGCAATAATTGATACATGAATATTGAACCAGACTTTCATACCTGGAATGAATCCCACTTAGTCATAGTCTATAATACCTTTTATATATGGATGAGTTCTAATTGTTAGTATTTTGTTAAGAATTCTTGCATTTGTATTTATATGAGATGTTAAGTCTATAGTTTTCTTTTATGGGCATGTGTACTGTCTGTTTAGTTCTGATAAAAAGGTAATTAATATTAACTTCATAAAAAGATTTAGGAAGTTTCCCCTCCTTTTCTTTTTCTAGAATAGATTGTGAAGAATGAACATTCTTATTGTGAAGAATGAATATTTGTTCTTATTTGAGCATTTGGTAAAATGCTTCAGTGACGTCATCTGGGCCTAGAGACTGGGGCGGGGCGGCGAGTTTTCTAAATGGAAATTCAATTTAACGGTTACGGGGCTATTCAAATTATCAGTTTCATACTGGGGTCAGTTGTCCCAGTTTGTGTGTCTGGAGGAATTGGTTCAATTCTTCTAAGCTGTCACACTTGTTTGTGTATAAAGTTGTTTGTAGTAGTCCCTTATTATTGAATCTACAACGTCTGTGGTGACATCTGCTTGATTAATCCCTAATATAATACAATTTGTGCCTTAGCTCATTAGTTCTGTCAGTCTTACTAGACGTTTGTCAGTTTTGTTGATGTTTTTAAAGAACCACCTCTTTCTTAATTTTCTCTGTTGTTTTTCTGTCTTCCATTTCACTGATTTATTCTGAGGTAAGGATTCTAGCTTCCCCTGCCCTCCATTGGCAGCCAAGGTGGGGGGCACTCCTTTTTTCCTTCTAGGTGGAGGTGGGAATTCTGGCTTCTCAAAAGGCCCGCAGTCACCATGGACTCCTCACTGGCTGCAGTGGGATACCTTATCACCTCACCGCACACGACCCCTGATGATGCTATTATAGGATGGGTGTCCTAATTACAGCTTTGCAGTGGTGAGAGTCCTGACTCTCTGTCAGGCCTTTCTGACACTATTCAGTGAGGAGGGGAAGCAGTGCTGCATGTCAGAGGGGCCGGGATCACATCCGGGCCCGGCATGGCCTCCATGCACACCTGGGAACATGAGCTAGTGACCACCAGCAGAAATGAGCACCCTAGCACCTGCTTGGCCTCCTTTGACACGCACCCAACCTTTCCCTACCCCAGGAGGACCAGTGTCTCTTTACAGCCTGGTGAGAGTGGACACCCAGGATTCCTGTGTGGAGCTTCTGGGATCAGAGGTGGTGGACCTATGATGGTTGTGGGGAAGACAGCTGGAGCTGGAAAGTCTTCTGTGTGCTAGGTTGTCCTTTCCTGGTCCTGTGGCCAGAGACAGCAGGCTTTTTTGGCATCTTATCTGCACCCATTGGTATTTCAGGGGCCCTGGCTTCTTTGGTTCCAAGTCCAGAATAGATGAGGCATAAGAAAGCTCAGGGCCCCGCCAGCATGTTCTTCCTAGAATCTGGAGGCCCCAGGGCAGTCAGCCTACTCATATTCTGCAGTCTTCTTATGTTTGACATATAATGCCAGATTGCTTATTGTATTCAATAGGCATGCTCAGTCACTCCTAGGGCTTTCTAGGTGGTACAGTGGTAAAGAATCCACCTGTCAATGCAGGAGACTCGGGAGACCCAGGTTCAATCCCTGAGTCGGGAAGATTCCCTGGGGAAGGAAATGGCAACCCAATTAATTATTCTTGCCTGGAAAATCTCATGGACACAGGAGCCTGGTGGGCTAGAGTCCATGGGGTTGCAAAACCAGACTCAGTTAGACAATTGAGTGACTGAGTACACACAAAGGAAAGTCCAGGTTTCCTGGACTGGGGGAAGGAATGGATCAGAACCCACTGTGCACATGTACTGAAATAAGGCCTACTCAGCCACTCAGTCGTGTCTGACTCTTTGTGACCCACCAGGCTTTTTGCCGGAGAAGGCAATGGCACCCCACTCCAGTACTCTTGCCTGGGAAATCCCATGGATGGAGGAGCCTGGTAGGCTGCAATCCATGGGGTCACTAAGAGTTGGATACAACTGAGTGACTTCACGTTCACTTTTCACTTTCATGAACTGGTGAGGGAAATGGCAACCCACTCCAATGTTCTTGCCTGGAGAATCCCAGGGATGGGGGAGCCTGTTGGGCTGCCGTCCATGGGGTCGCACAGAGTTGGACACAACTGAAGTGACTTAGCAGCAGCAGCAGCAGGCTCTTTGTAGCCCACCAGGCTCCTCTGTCCATGGGATTTTCCAGGCAAGAATACTGGAGAGGGTTGCCATTTCCTTCCCCAGGGAATCTTCCCAACCCAGGGATAGAACCTGTGTTTCTGGCATCTCCTGCATTGGCAGGCAGATTCTTTACCCCTGCAACATCTGAGAAGCCATTGTATTTATAGGAGGAATCAGAAAAGGCATATCTCCTGCACCTATCCACAGACAGAAATCCCAAGTTCTGCCTCTTAATTTTATATCTGACATTGTTGACACGCTTCAGTTAAAGCTACAATTTTGTTACTTGCTTTCTGTTTGTCTCATGTGTTCTTTTTTCTTTTTCTGACTTATTTTAAATAAATTTAAAATTTGTAGTTGACCATTCTAGAACGGTTTTAGAGACACATAAAAAACTGAAAAGACTGTCCAGGGAGTTCTTCTGTAGTCTGTATTCATCTCCTGCATTAAATCTTACATTAGGCTGATACATTTGTAACAATTAATGAATCAATATTAATAGATTATTATCAACTAATCCCTGGCTTCCCTTTTGGCTCAGACAGTAAAGAGTCTGCCTGCAATGTGGGAGACCTGGGTTCAATCCCTGGACTGGGAAGATCCCCTGGAGGAGGGAATGGCAATCCACTACAGTATTCTTGCCTAGAGAATCCCCATGGACAGAGGAGCCTGTTGGGTTACAGTCTGTAGGGTCATAAAGAGTCGGACATGACTGAGCAGCTAAGCATAGCATCAACTAAGCCCATAGTTTATTATGAGTTTCCAAGTTTTTACCTAACGCCTTTTTTCTTTTCTAAGATCCCACTTAGGATACAGAATTACATTTTTGCTGCCCTGTGTGTGTACTTAGGCTCTTTCTGGATGTGACGGTTTCTCAAAATTTCTGTTTTTGATGACCTTGACAGTTTTGAGGAATAGGTTGTAGAAAGCCTCTCTATTGGAATTAGTCTGATGGTTTTCTCTGCTTCAGTTATGGATGGTAATATAGGAAGAAGATCATAAAGTGCAATTTTCAGCACATTTTATCAAGAGTGCATACTGTCAGCATCATCTACCACTTCTGGGGATCTTGACCAAAGGTGTTTGCATTGGGAGGTCATGCTCGTCAGGTGTCTCCACTGTAAGTTGCCCCCCACCCCTTTTCCATACTGTATTCATTGGAAGGAGTTAATGCTGCTGAGTGCACACTTAAACAGTGAAGATTTATCTACATAAACTATTTGAAATTCTTCTGCATGGGATATTTGTCTCTTCTCCCCCATTTATTTATGTTTCAATCATATATTAATACATGTATGGATACAAAGATATTTATTTTATATCTTAGGCTTTAATCCAACATTGTTTTAATTTTTTGGTGTTGTTCTTTATTGTTTATGTGTTTTATTTTCTGTATAATATGATGTTTTAACATCTTAAAAAAAAAATCTTTTCTGGCTGGGAAGACCTTGACCATCCTGGGTTAACCAATTCCAGTTCTTAGAGATAGCAAAGGTCCTCCCATGCCTGTGATATGCAAACTAATCAACCCAAAGCCACACCTCCTCTATCTGTACTGTGCACCCCAGGAGGCAATATTCATCTGCCTTAAGCATCCCAGGGCCAGGTACCAGGCACTGAGGGACCACTCAGTATCTCAAAGTCTTCAAACTAAGGCACTCCTAAGCTCTTTACTCTGCTTTGCTTACTGTGCCCAAGGAGACCCCAGTCAAGGCTCTGACCTCTGCATTCCCCGGACTCCTGTCTTCTGCCCTCTGGCTACCCTGGTGCTTTCCCTGTGACCCTGCATTGTGTGTCATGCCTTGGGAGAATAGTAAATTTTGTTTTCCTGAGACTCCCTTTGTCTCTTCTTGTGACTGGACCTAGCTGACAATCCCATAAAAGAACAAATAACATACTCAAATCGTTCTAGATTTGACTACTGATTTTTAGATTAATTCTACTGTGATCTCGAGGCAGGAGGTAGATGGGCTCCCGAAAGTAAAGCAACTGGAGATTCATCCCCTGTGGACCAATAGCCCAAGACAAGTGAAGTCACTCAGTCATGTAGGACTCTTTGCGACCCCATGGACTCTATAGCCTACCAGACCCCTCTGTCCATGGGATTTTCCAGGCAAGGGTACTGGAGACTGGGTTACCATTTCCTTCTCTAGACAAGAATACAGAACAGTTGAGAAAGAAGGCTAGGTCCTACTCAGATAGAAGATAAGAGACCACATATTTTTAATTCTCAAAGTCAGGAGAACTCCCTAATGACATATGTGTAGAAGGGCTCCTTGGAGGTCAAAAGCAGAGTGATACTAGGTGATACTAACTACCCATTGGCTTCTTCACTAATACCCATCTTGGCCAATGAAAATGATTGGCCAAAGGAAACCTGGAAGTGACGCCCCGTAAAAGTAACTCAAACTACACTGAGGGTGCAACTCAGGGACTCTCCCTCCGAGTCCATCCATGTGTCTACCCAAACAGATTGTACTCTTTTTTCCTCCTAATAAATACCTTACTTGTTTCACTATTTTCTGTCTTTGTAGGAATTCTTTTCTGCAAAGCCAGAGGGCTAGGGTCTACTGGCTAGGATTCAGTGCTCTCACTGCCACAACACAACCTCAATCTCTGGCCAGGAACTGAAGCCCTGCTTCAAGCCACTGAGACTGAGTCCACCCAAGATCATTCTGAGCAAGTACTTTGTATTTCTATTCTTTTACTCTTCACTAAGTATGCTTTATGGCCTAGAATGTGATTCAACTTGATGAATATTCCATGAGAGCTTGATGAGAGTACATATTCTGCTATTGTTGGATGAGTATTCTATAGATATCAATTAAATCAAATTGATTGATGCTGTTCATTGCTATTAAGTTATTCCCTTCTTGACTTTCTGCCTGATCGATCTACCAGTTACACACAGAAGTGGTAAAACCACCAACTGTAATTGTGAATTTGCCTATTTTCTCCTGCAGTGCTGCCAGTTTTGTCTCATGGATTTTGACACACTGTGGTAGGTGCATGTTTTACATGTTGTCTGTTTTTCCCTTTGCTATATCTTCTTGGAGAATATCCATATCATTAAAAATATTTTTAGCAGTTGCCCCAGAATTTGCTGTATACATTTACAACTGCATTAGGTCGGCTCTCAAATAGTAGTATAGCACTTCATGGAAAACATAGGCACCTTCTATTAGTGTATTCCCAGTTACTACCTCTTTTCTCCATTAATGTTTTGTCAACCACTTCCCTTATGCAGATTATAATCACCCAATGCACTGATAATATTTTTACACTGAAGAAAGTTACCTACTGGATCAATTAAGAATAAGAAAACTACAAGATTTTATTTTACATATATTTAGTCCTCCTATGATTCTTCCCTTCCTTTTTTGTAGATACCAGTTTCTGATTGATAACATTTTTCTTCTCCCTCAGTTCAGTTCAGTTCAGTCCCTCAGTCGTGTCCGACTCTTTGCAACCCCATGGACTACAGGATGCCAGGCCTCCCTGTCCATCACCAATTCCCGGAGTTCACTCAAACTCATGTCCATCGAGTCGGTGATGTCATCCAGCCATCTCATCCTCTGTCATCCCCTTCTCCTCCTGCCCCCAATCCCTCCCAGTATCAGAGTCTTTTCCAATGAGTCAACTCTTCGCATGAGGTGGCCAAAGTATTGGAATTTCAGCTTTAGCATCATTCCTTCCAAAGAACACCCAGGGCTGATCTCCTTTAGAATGGACTGGTTGGATCTCCTTGCAGTCCAAGGGATTCTCAAGAGTCTTCTCCAACACCACAGTTCAAAACCATCAATTCTTCAGTGGTCAGCTTTCTTCATAGTCCAACTCTCACATTTCTTGTAGATAACACTTACTGGCAAAGATTTCCCCAAGTTTTTGTTTGTCTGAGCCTATTACTTGCCCTTTATTGAAAAGTTCTTATATGTCGTAGCTCCACGCTCACTTCTTTGGAGCAATTCTCTCAGGGTTTCTTGAAATACTGCCTCCAAAACCTGTAGTCCTAAAAATTCCTGCCAAACAAAACATAGCTCTCAAATTTTAGATTGTAAATAGTTTTTGGTCAACATTACTTTAGAAGGAACACTTCACTGGATATAGAATTCTAGGTTGCTAGGTTTTTGCTTGTTTGTTTGTTTTCTAACATGTTCAATACCCCACTGGTGTGGTTTTTGATGCACATGTATCACCTCAGACAATTTATTTCTAAGTATTAGACAATGTGTTAAAAGTATCATGTGATTCTTATGTCTGTTCATGTCTACGTAAAATGTTCCCCCCACGTATTTCAATATTTTCTCTTTGCCCTTGCTTTCCTACCATTTGATTATGAGATACTTATGTGCAGGCCTTTGCTATTATTTATGTGGTGTATTCTCTGAGCTACCTAGATCTGCAATTTGATGTCTATCATTAATTTTAGAAAATCTTCACCTGTTTTTACTTCAAATATGTCTTCTGTATCTTTTTCTCTTCTCCTGGCATTTCAGTAACACTTATATTAAACCTTTTGAAATTATCCTTCCATTCTTGGATGTTTTGTTCTGTTTCCTTTTGTAATTCTTTGAATTTAAGTTTGGGGAGTTTCCATTTACATATCTTGAATCTTACTGATTTTTTCCTCCTCCATGTCTAGTCTGCTGATGAGCCCATCAAAGACATTCTTCATTTATGTTATGCTGTTTTTTATTTTTAACATGTCCTTGTGATTCTTAGAATTTCCATCTCTCTGTTTACATTACTCATTTGTTTTTTTATGTTGTCCATTTTTTTTTCCTCTAGAGCCCTCAACATAGTCATATTTACTTTAAATTCCTTGTCTGATAATTCCAAACTCTCTGCCCATCTGAATTTGATTCTGATGCTTGCTTTGTCTCTTCAGACTGTTTCTCCCCCTTGCCTTTTAGACTGGTTTGGAATTTTTTTGTTGTTGTTGAAGCCTAGACATGATATGTCCCATAATAAGAATGGAAGCAAATAGAGTTCTAGAGTGAGATTTCAGTTACTCTGGCTAGGAGTCCAGCTGAATTTAATATTTGCTGTGCCTGCAGGAATCAGAGCATCCATTTCTCCAGGGTCCCTTTTTTTGTCATTCCTGCTGCTTCAGCGTCTCCTTTAAATTTTCTTCTTAAACAGGGTCAGAGCCTTGCAGCTCTTTCAGTGGTAACCCACTGTTATTATATTATATTAGAGCCCTGAGGATGTGGTATTGGGTGTGGGAGAGAGGAAGCATTTGATAATCTTATGAATCCCAGTCTTTTATAGCTTTTGTGCCCCTGGGAAATGACCTTCACAAATTTTCTTCAGTTTTATTTCCTTTTAGACAGGGGGCTGAAGTTAGATCATTGTACTTTCCCTGAGCCTGATAAAGCTGGGATAAATTCCTTCCCCTTGCAGAATATGCCTCTGGATGGAGAACACTTTGGGGAAATCTCAGAATGGTAACTTGTCCCATCTCCCTGACAAAAACAGGAGATGCCTGTTTCCTTGGCTCTTCGTAATGAAAACTTGCCGGGATTCTTGGAGGTAAAACCCAAGGAAGTGTAAGCCTAAGTCTGCAGCTCCCAAGAAGTCCTTACTCCCACTCTCATCTGCGGTCCACCTCCAGAAATTTCTCAAATGACCAGTTTATGGTCCAGTGACTTCTGCCCCAGATGGGCCAATATTGATTCTGGGACTCTGTATTCAACTATTTTTCCCAATTTCAAGGTAAAGTTTCACCCTGTAACCTCACTTCTCTGGTGGACCCAATAAAAATCATTTTTCTGTTTGTACAGCCGTGTGACTGTGTATTAAATATGTGTGTGTCAGTTTTCACACTCTTTCTGTGTTGGAATTGAAAACATTTTCAACATTTTTATAATTCTATTTTATCATTATCTTCATGGACTTAGTAGCTCTGTTGTGTTATTTTGCCATTTTTATGATGGCTGTAGGGTTTATACTATACATCTTCAACTCATCATGATTTAAAGGGGTATTATATTGCTTCATGTAGAGTACTCTTCATGTGGAGTACCATTAGAGCCTTGGTACTACTATTGTTATATATTTTATTTCTACATCTGTGATAAAGTACAGTAAGTTTTTACTACTTGTGCCTCAAACAATCAATTATCTTTGAAAAGGAATAAAAGAAGGAAAACATCTTTGCATTCACTCACGTCTTTTCACTTTCAGTTTATTATTTTGAAGGCCCAGGTTCCATCTGCAGGAAGGCATTTCTTTCTTGCAGTGTGAGTCTGCTCATTATGGGCTTCTGCTCCAATGTGTCAAAACTCATCTTTTTCTCCTTTGTTTCTGAAAGATATTTTCACTGGGTAAATAAAAGCAGTCTATGTTCATGGATTTGCTTTTTTTCTTTCAATATCTGAAAAATAATTTCTCACAGACTTCTAACATGCATGGTTTTTGATGAGAAATCATTCTTAGGAGCTCCATTCCCAACTTTAGCTTTGTTCTTCTGTCAACTTTAGCTTTGTTCTTCTGTATCTAAATTACCTCTTTTTCCTGTCTACTATTAAGACGTTCTCTTTATCACCTATTCTTAAGCAATTTGATAATTGTGCCTGGTGCATTTTTCTTGTGCTTGATAGCTTTGCATCTCCAGGATCTGTGGGATTTATAGGTTTGGAGAAATTGTGGTCTTAATTTTCTCAAATGTTTTCCGTCCAGACCCTTAGTCTGGATATTTCAGTCACCTGTATATTTGGCTGCATGAAGCTGTCTTAGTTCACAGAAACTCTGTTCACATAATTTTTCTCAGTATTTTTCTCTATCCTTTAATTTTAAATAATTTTCTGTTAGTTTCTCACATTGTTGTAACAAAGTACCACAAACCAGGTAGCTTAGAAGAACAGAAAGGTGTTGTTTCTCATTTCTAGAGGCCAGAAGCTGGAAGTCAAGGTGTCAACATATCCAGACCACTCTGCAGGTTCCAGGGGATGTTTTGTCTTGCATCTTCCAGCTTTTGGTGTTGCCAGCATCCCTCGATATTGAGAGAGTCATTTCCTAGGCAGGTTGACAAAAAGTCTGGGGTTCCCAAAGAGGAGAGAGGGATCTGGGTTTCTCAAGTAGGAGGAAAAGACAAACGCTTTTTTTTTTTTCTCTACATTCCTTAGTCTTCAGTTCAATTCCTATCAGTCGCTCAATCGTGTCCAACTCTTTGCGACCCTATGGACTGCAGCAGGCCAGGCCTCCCTGTCCATCACCAACTCCCAAGGGTTTACGCAAACTCATGTCCATTGAGTCAGTGATGCCATTCAACCATCTCATTCTCTGTGGTTCCCTTCTCCTCCTGCCTTGAAATTTTCCCAACATCAGGGTCTTTTCAAATGAGTCAGCTCTTCGCATGAGGCGGTCAAAGTATTGGAGTTTCAGCTTCAACATCAGTCCTTCCAATGAACATTCAGGACTGATTTCCTTTAGAATGGACTGGCTGGATCTCCTTGCAGTCCAAGGAACCCTCAAGAGTCTTCTCCAACACAGTTCAAAAGCATCAATTTGTTGGCACTCAGCTTTCTTTATAGTCCAACTCTTACATCCATCCATGAACACTGGAAAAACCATAGCCTTGACTAGATAGACCTTTGTTGACAAAGTAATGTCTCTGCTTTTTAAAATGCTGTCAAGGTTGGTCATAACTTTCCTCCCAAGGAGTAAATGTCTTTTTATTTCATGGCTCCAGTCACTATCTGCAGTGATTTTGGAGCCCCCAAAATATAAAGTCTGCCACTGTTTCCACTGTTTCTCCATCTATTTGTCATGAAGTGATGAGACCGGATGCTATAATCTTTGTTTTCTGATGTTGAGCTTTAAGCCAACTTTTTCACTCTCCTCTTTCACTTCCATCAAGAGGCTCTTTAGTTCCTCTTCACTTTCTGCCATAAGGGTGGTGTCATCTGCATATCTGAGGCTATTGATATTTCTCCCAGCAATCTTGATTCCAGCTTGTGCTTCATCCAGCCCAGCATTTCTCATGATGTACTCTGCATATAAGTTAAATAAGCAGGTGACAATATACAGCCTTGATGTACTCCTTTTCCTATTTGGAACCAGTCTGTTGTTCCATGTCTAGTTCTAACTGTTGCTTCCTTACCTACATACCAGTTTCTCAAGAGTCAGGTCACATGGTCTGGTATTCCCATCTCCTTCAGAATTTTCCAGTTTATTGTGATCCACACAGTCAAAGGTTTTGGCATAGTCAATAAAGCAGAAATAGATGTTTTTCTGGAACTCTCTTGCTTTTTCCATGATCCAGCGGATGTTGGCAATTTGATCTCTGGTTCCTCTGCCTTTTCTAAAACCAGCTTGAACATCTGGAAGTTCATGGTTCACGTATTGCTGAAGTCTGGCTCGGAGAATTTTGAGCATTACTTTACTAGCATTTGAGATGAGTGCAATTGTGTCATAGTTTGAGCATTCTTTGGCATTGCCTTTCTTTGGGATTGGAATGAAAACTGACCTTTTCCAGTCCTGTGGCCACTGCTGAGTTTTCCAAATTTGCTGGCATATTGAGTACAGCACTTTCACAGCATCATCATTTAGGATTTGAAATAGCTCAACTGGAATTCCATCACCTCCACTAGGTTCATTCATAGTGATGCTTTCTAAGGCCCACTTGACTTCACATTCCAGGATGTCTGGCTCTAGATGAGTGATCACACCATCGTGATTATCTGGGTCATGAAGATCTTTTTTGACTAGTTCTTCTGTGTATTCTTGCCACCTCTTAATATCTTTTTCTTCTCGTAGGTCCATACCATTTCTTTCCTTTATTGAGCTCATCTTTGCATGAAATATTCCCTTGGTATCTCTAATTTTCTTGACGAGATCTCTAGTCTTTCCCATTCTCTTGTTTTCCTCTATTTCCTTGCACTGATCACTAAGGAAAGCTTTCTTATCTCTTCTTGCTATTCTTTGGAACTCTGCATTCAAATGGGCATATCTTTCCTTTTCTCCTTTGCTTTTCACTTCTCTTCTTTTCACAGCTATTTGTAAGGCCTCCTCAGACAGCTATTTTGCCTTTTTGCATTTGTTTTTCTTGGGGATGGTCTTGATCCCTGTCTCCTGTACAATGTCGTGAACCTCTGTCCATAGTTCATCAGGCACTCTGTCTATCAGATCTAGTCCCTTAAACCTATTTCTCTCTTTCATTATATAATTGTTAGGGATTTGATTTAGGTCATACTTGAATGGTCTAGTGGGTTCCCCTACTTTCTTCAATTTAAGTCTGAATTTGGCAATAAGGAGTTCATGATCTGAGCCACAGTCAGCTCCCGGGCTTGTTTTTGCTAACTGTATAGAGCTTCTCCATCTTTGGCTGCAAAGAGTATAATCAATCTGATTTCCGTGTTGACCATCTGGTGATGTCTATATGTAGAGTCTTCTCTTGTGTGAAAGAGGATGTTTCCTATGACCAGTGCATTCTCTTGGCAAAACTCTATTAGCCTTTGTCCTGCTTCTTTCTGTACTCCAAGGCAAAATACGCCTGTTACTCCAGGTGTTTCTTGACTTCCTACTTTTGCATTGCAGTCCCCTATAATGAAAAGGACATGTTTTTTTGGTATTATTTCTAGGTCTTGTAGGTCTTCATAGCACCCTTCAACTTCAGCTTCTTCAGCATTACTGGTCAGGGCATAGATTTGGATTACTGTGATATTGAATGGTTTGCATTGGAAACAAACAGAAATCATTCTATAGTTTTTAAAGACTGAATCCAAGTACTGCATTTTGGACTCTTTTGTTGACTATGATGGCTATTCCATTTCTTATAAGGAATTCTTTCCCATAGTAGTAGATATAATGGTCATCTGAGTTAAATTCACCCATTCCTTAGTCTTAAACCACATAAAACATTTTTTTTCTTTAAGCCTGGAGCTGATGATTACACAACAAACAACTCAGTTTAAACTCTGTACTAAGGATTATATAACAACAATGTATCCTTCTTGAGGACTGTTTCTTCTTCCTGTAAACCTTCTGATTAATCCTGATATCTTAGAATGTATATTAGAATGTATATTATGTATATGTGGGTCTGGTAAAATCTTTCTATTGTTAAATTCTAATCCTGTTATGTTAAAATGTAAGTTGTGGGAGTGGGCCTGATAAAATTTTTACAACCTTGAGACATTCTTTTGATTTATTGTAATAACTAATTTAAAAAGTACATAGCTCCCTTACTAAAGACTAGTGAGTAGGGAACTCTCAGCTTCCTTCTGATATCTGTGTCAGAGGCTTTCTCTGCCCCTCTTCACTGTAATAAAACTGCCACACAAGAGCCCGGAGTGGTCAAGCCTAGTCTCTGGTCCCGAAGCTAAATCTGCTTTGGAGATCATGAATCTGACATGTTCACCATAAGCTCTCAACATCCTTATCGTTACTACTCAGCCATAATAAATGAAATAATGTCATTTGCAACAACAGGGATGGATCTAGAAATCATCATAGTAAGGGAAGGAAGTCAGAAAAAGACAAATACCATTTGATAGCAGTTATACAAAGAATCTAAAAAAAAATTATACAAATGAGCTTATTTACAACACAGAAACAGACTCACAGACATAGAAAACACACTTAGGGTTACCAAAGGGGAAAGGCTGGGGAAGAGAGAAAAATTAAGAATGTGGGATTAATGTATGCATACTACAATATATAAAATAGATAATCAACAAAGACCTATTATATAGAACAGGCAACATCATTCAATATTCTTTAATAACCTATATGGGAATAGAATCTGAAAAAAATTATATATATATATATATATATTTAAATGAATCACTTTGCTGTACACCTGAAACTAAACAACATTGTAAATTAAATATGCTTCAATATAAATTTTGAAAAGGAAAATTATATATATATATATATATAATGACATAGGCATAACAGAGAGAACTCAGATGGGACAACAGGAATAAAACAGAATCTAAGAAGATCCCCACCCATAGTAAGCTAGGTTTTATTCCCTAAAGGGGGAAACCATCTGGCTGTGCTAGAAGAATCAGGTTGGAGGGCAACCAACAAGTACAACTTTGTTGATCTGTGATGTCCATAAGACATCTGGTGCTGTGCTTAGTCATTCAGTCATGTCCAACTCTTTGCGATTGCATGGGCTATAACCCACCAGGCTCCTCTGTCCAGGGGGATTCTCCAGGCAAGAATACTGGAGTGGGTTGCCATGGCCTCCTCCAGAGGATCTTCTAGTCCCAGGAATCGAACCAGAGTATTCTGCATTGCAGGCGGATTCTTTACCAGCTGAGCTACCAGGGAGACCAAGACATCAGGAGGAGAGGCCAAATATGAGGCTGTGGGAATACCATGATAGTGTGATCACTGACCTAGAGGCAGACATCCTGGAATGCAAAGTCAAGTGGGCCTTAGGAAGCATCACTACACACAAAGCTAGTGGAGGTGATGGAATTCCATTGAGCTATTTCAAATCCTAAAAGATGATGCTTTGAAAGTGCTACACTCAATATGCCAGCACATTTGGAAAACTCAGCAGTGGCCACAGGACTGGAAAAGGTCAGGTTTTATTA
>NW_011495058.1:3562074-3562284 GCF_000754665.1 Bison bison bison
CATCTTTGCATGAAATATTCCCTTGGTATCTCTAATTTTCTTGACGAGATCTCTAGTCTTTCCCATTCTCTTGTTTTCCTCTATTTCCTTGCACTGATCACTAAGGAAAGCTTTCTTATCTCTTCTTGCTATTCTTTGGAACTCTGCATTCAAATGGGCATATCTTTCCTTTTCTCCTTTGCTTTTCACTTCTCTTCTTTTCACAGCTAT
>NW_011495058.1:3562384-3565081 GCF_000754665.1 Bison bison bison
TATCAATAACCTCAGATATGCAGATGACACCACCTTTATGCCAGAAAGTGAAGAAGAACTAAAGAGCCTCTTGATGAAAGTGAAAGAGGAGAGTTGAAAAAGTTGGCTTAAAGCTCAACATTCAGAAAACTAAGGTCATGGCATCCGGTCCCATCACTTCATGACAAATAGATGGAGAAGCAATGGAAACAGTGAGAGACTTTACTTTCTTGGGCTCCAAAATCACTGCAGATAGTGACTGCAGCCATGAAATTAAAAGATGTTGCTCCTTCAAAGAAAAGCTATGCAACATAGACAGCATATTAAAAAGCAGAGATATTAGTTTGCCAACAAAAGTCCATCTAGTTAAAGCTTTGGTCTTTCCAGTAGTCATGTATGGATGTAAGAGTTGGACTATAAAGAAAGCTGAGTGCCAAAGAACTGATGCTTTTGAACTGTGGTGTTGGAGAAGACTCTTGAGAGTCCCTTGGACTGCAAGGAGATCCAACCAGTCCATCCTAAAGGACATCAGTCCTAAATATTCATTGGAAGGACTGATGTTGAAGCTGAAACTCCAATACTTTGACCACCTGTACAAAGAACTGACTCATTTGAAAAGACCCTGAGACTGGGAAAGATTGAAGGTGGGAGGAGAAGGGGATGACAGAGTATGAGATGGTTGGATGGCATCCCCAACTCGATGGATGTGAGTTTGAGTAAGCTCCAGGAGTTGGTGATGGACAGGGAAGCCTGGCTTTCTGCAGTCGATGGGGTCGCAAAGAGTTAAACACAACTGAGCAACTGAACTGAACTGAGGGATACAGTAGGAGCTCAAAAGGCAATCTGCTCTGACAATACAGGTTTAGGCAGCAATATATAGACCATAATTGGGAATGTAAAGAGGGAAATTATTAATCATTCAGAATATGGCTGTGAGTGTGGGGACTGAATTAACATCGGCAGCAGTAGAGGCCCAGACTAAGTCCTGCTACGTCCATGTTCAGATGAGGTAACCATAAACAGTCAATGCAGGGCATGATGAAAACAAAAGAAATGCGCCAAATAAAATCATTATTAAATCTTGTTTGAAAGCATAACTGATGTCTGTAAAGTAAAATCATTTTTAAAAGGAACACTGCTGCTGCTGCTGCTAAGTCACTTCAGTCGTGTCTGACTCTGTGCGACCCCATAGACGGCAGCTCACCAGGCTCCCCCGTCCCTGGGATTCTCCAGGCAAGAACACTGGAGTGGGTTGCCATTTCCTTCTCCAATGCATGAAAGTGAACAGTGAAAGTGAAGTCGCTCAGTAGTGTCTGACTCTTAGCGACCCCATGGACTGCAGCCTACCAGGCTCTCCGTCCATGGGATTTTCCAGGCAAGAGTACTGGAGTGGGGTGCCATTGCCTTCTCCAAAAAGGAACACTATTTCCAATTAAATGAGCAGGATGGATGCTATCTGTCACATAGAGGAATTTATTACGGGAACACTTTTCCATTTTGCAGAGCAGAAGGTGTGAGTGGGCTGTATTCTGGTGATAATTTAAGGGAATATGTAGGAGTTGTACTTAAGCTTTCAAAGTTCAGCTGTCCTTCAGTGAGTGACCTCATGGAGCTGACAGCCTTCCGCCACAATTTTATGAGGGAATTATTATTCCTAGTGCTTAGATTTGGACACTGAGAATTAGACCAATTTTATATCCTGAATAAGTGATGGAATCAAGCCCAATGAACTAGAAAAGCCTGTGGTTTTCCTACTGGACTGGGCTACCCCTCCATTCTGCTCCCAAGCCATCCTATCCACTTCAAGGAGAGTAACCACAACAGTGGTGCATCAGATCCTAAGAAGACAGCCAATGGAAGAAGCTAGAATTTCTCTCCCTTGCTTTTGGATGACAATGATTTGATCTAGAGTGGATGATGCGATCCTCCTGGGAGGCAGGTGCCTTCACAATCCCCACTGATGTTACTCTTTTATTAACCACCCTGGACTGCCAGTTCATTGACACTCCTCTCAAAGAAAATAATAATTCAGCTGGAAAAAAAAGAGCAGTCAGTATACATGATTTCAGTTCCTCATAAAGGAAAATGAAAGCTACGTTAAATGAAGAAAAGGTGTTTTCCTTGAACAGTGGTTTGGCAACAGCTTGAAAAAGAACTTTCATAATGATTTGAATAACTGAACACACCCTCCTTGATACAAGATAATTGAACTGATAAGCTGAGATTATGTAACACTAATTTGCTCGGCCCTGAGTAATGTATAATACATGTTCTCCACCCTTTTTGAAAAAAAAAAATTTAGAACAAAAATAGGAGCTTTGCAAAAGAAAAAAAATCAAAATTAACTTGTTGATTGTGACCTTAAATGGATGTCAAAGGATCTTGTCCTAAATTGCAATGTGTACAATTTTACATAAACAGTGTCCTTGAATATTTATTGTTTTTCAAGTCACCCAATAGAACATTTTCATTTGGCTCATAGGCATCAAAGGCTTTCTTAACCTTTCAGTTCAGTTCAGTTCAGTTCAGTCGCTCAGTCGTGTCCGACTCTTTGCAACCCCATGAATTGCAGCATGCCAGGCCTCCCTGTCCATCACCAACTCCTGGAGTTCACTCAAACTCATGTCCATCGAGTCAGTGATGCCATCCAGCCATCTCATCCTCTGTCGTCCCCTTCTCCTCCTGCCCCCAGTCCCTCCCAGCATCAGAGTCTTTTCC
>NW_011495058.1:3565181-3592181 GCF_000754665.1 Bison bison bison
CTAAAGTATTGGAGTTTCAGCTTCAGCATCATTCCTTCCAAAGAACACCCAGGACTGATCTCCTTTAGAATGGACTGGTTGGATCTCCTTGCAGTCCAAGGGACTCTCAAGAGTCTTCTCCAACACCACCTTTGGCCTTTCATAAAACTTCAGATAGAGATGAGGGGCTGAGGGGATTAAATAGACCATCTCATTAAATCATTGCTGAAGATTTGGTTTAATTATTAGAGCCATATTCTCCATTCTTGATGAGTCTAAATAAAGATATAATTTATTTTGGGAGTTGCATTAAATATAAATATAATTTAAAGGCAAGCAAATGAGATGAAATGCTTCAAAGCCAACAGTATAATCTATAACAAGCAGAAGAAGCAATAAATATGGTGATATTTATTTATTTACCTTTAGCGAGTGTAACAGGATAAGAAATTAAAGGTCCAAACAAGGCAATACTTTCAGTATATGCTAAAGAAAATGTTTAAATAATATTTTTAAAATAATATTAAATTTCCTTTAAAATTATTAAATATTTTTTAAATGATATATTTTAAAATACTCATATCATATATTTTTTAAATTTTAAACAATGCATTTTTGGAAATGTACTTTTGCCTGGTGGCTCAAGTGGTAAAGAATCTGACTGCAACACAAGAGATCGAGTTCCATCCCTGGGACAGGAAGATACCTTGGAGAAGGGAATGACTACCCACTCCAGTATTCTTGCCTGGAGAATTCCATGGACAGAGGAGCCTGGCAAGCTACAGTTCATGGTATTACAAAGAGTTGGACATGTGAGCAACTAACACTTTCAGTTTTTGAAATGTATATTGATGCTATAAATGAGCATGCAGGTGGGGAGAACTTTATGCAGAGGATTGCTTTGGAAGCAGCTCACCCTCTCTCACCAAGGGAGAGGACAGTCTCAATGGTGATGCCAGAATTGAGGAGTTTCCTGAGACATGGGACCAAGTCCCAGACAAAAGCAAGGAAGTCGGTCTGTCCTCTTAATTTGACCCTGGGGTTGAGGAGGGGCCTGCTGTACCAGATCCATGAATTATTGCTTCAGATAGAGATGGGGGTTGATCCATGAATTATTGCTGCCCCATCATCATGATAAGATTTCCCACTTAATTAATTCTCCAAATACCTTAGGCTATCATTTGATAAGTTAAACAATCAGAGGAGAACTCCCAGGGAGACATCCACAGTCTCCTGCACCACATTTGAACCCACATGCTCTGTCCCCTTCCTGTGGCCAAAGATCCCTGCTCTCTCTTCCAACCAGCACCACATCCCATCCTCCTTCCACTTAGACACCTACCAGCAATTCTCTCCTCTCTTCTATAAGACCAGTTGTTTTACATACACTCTCTTCAATGTAATTATCATCAGTATAAAACCATGGTATCTTTCACATCTTTGAAAATGAAACTTGCTCAGTCGTGTCCGACCCTTGCAAACCCATGGACTGTATTGCTGAGTCACTTCAGTCATGTCCGATTCTGTGTGACCCCATGGACTGCAGCCTACCAGGCTTCTCCATCCATGGGATTCTCCAGGCAAGAACACTGGAGTGGGTTGCCATTTCCTTCTCCAATGCATGAAAGTGGAAAGTGAAAGTGAAGTCGCTCAGTCATGTCTGACTCTTAGCGACACCATGGACCGCAGCCCACCAGGCTCCTCTGTCCATGGAATTTTTTGGGCAACAATACTGGAGTGGGGTGCCATTGCCTTCTCCATGGACTGTATAGTCCATGGAATTTTCCAGGTCAGAGTAATGGAGTGGGTAGACTTTCCCTTCTCCAGCGGATCTTCCCGACCCAGGAATCAAACCAGGGTCTCCTGCATTGCAGGTGGATTCTTTTTTTTTTTTTAATATAAATTTATTTATTTTAATTTGAGGCTAATTACTTTACAATATTGTACTGGTTTTGCCACACATGAACATGAACCTGCCACGGGTGTACACGTGTTCCCCATCCTGAACCCCCCTCCCACCTCCCTCCCTGTACCATCCCTCTGGGTCATCCTAGTGCACCAACCCCAAGCATCCTGTATCATGCATCGAACCTGGACTGGTGATTCGTTTCATATATGATATTATACATGTTTCAATGCCATTCTCCCAAATCATCCCACCCTCTCCCTCTCCCACAGAGTCCAAAGACTGTTCTATACATCTGTGTCTCTTTTGCTGTCTCGCATACAGGGTTATTGCTACCATCTTTCTAAATTCCATATATATGCATTAGTATACTGTATTGGTGTTTTTCTTTCTGGCTTACTTCACTCTGTATAATAGGCAGATTCTTTACCAACCGAGTTATGGGTTTCACATCTTTAAACCCATATAAATGTGCACACCCACAGGGCACACACGATTCACCTTTCTGTGATGGCTGTCTCCCTATTTCTCTGCTTTTCCTTTAAGAGGATGCCCCAGGCCTTCTATTCCACCAAATGCAATGCCTCTCTTCTCGTTTTTTATTACAGTCCAGTTGTTCTCAACAGGCCACCAAAATTACTCTTACATAGGCCACGAATGATGTTACATTGCTAAATCCAATCTAGTTTTCATTTCATGGGCCATGTTTGACACACAATCATTCCCTCCTCATGAGAATACTTTCTTCTGTGGCTTCCAGGAGACGATGCTAATCTTACAGGGAATAAATGCCTGTTTTGTGCACAGCTCTATATTAAATACTTCAAGTGATATTTTTAGAACAAAAAACGTATTTACTGCTATCAACCTATAGACTTGCTAGTGATGACTCACTAACTGGCCCTTCTCAGGATGCTTTGTGGGGGAGAAAAATCTTAACTTTGGTTAAAGATCAAAGTATTAATAATTATTTTTGACTTGGAGAATAATTTCTGACTTGAGAATCTCTTTTGCAAATTAAAATTAACATAAAATTCTCTACTTTCAAGGAGTCAGGAAAAAATGATTAGATCTGGCTTCAGTTTTTATATAGCAGCTTGGGAAAAATATCTCATACTGAATACTTCTAAATGACAGTAATAGATAAAAGTAAGATTGATTTATTTATTTGGCTGCACTGGGTCTTCATTGTGGCATGCAAACTCTTAGCTGCGGCATGTAGGATCCAGTTCCCTGACCAGGGATCGAACCCGGGCCCCTCGCATTGGGAGTACAGAGTCTTAGCCACTGGACCACAGCACTGTTTATAATAGCCAGGACATGGAAGCAACCTAGATGCCCATCAGCAGACAAATGGATAAGAAAGCTATGGTACATATACACAATGGAGAATTACTCAGCCATTTAAAAGAATACATTTGAAACTGGAACCTATTATACAGAGTGAAGTAAGCCAGAAAGAAAAACACCAATACAGTATACTAATGCATATATATGGAATTTAGAAAGATGGTAACAATAACCCTGTATGCGAGACAGTGAAAGAGACACAGATGTATAGAACAGTCTTTTGGACTCTGTGGGAGAGGGAGAGGGTGGGATGATTTGGGAGAATGGCATTGAAACATGTATAATATCATATAAGAAATGAATCGCCAGTCCAGGTTCGATGCATGATACAGGATGCTTGGGGTTGGTGCACTGGGATGACCCAGAGGGATGGTACAGGGAGGGAGGTGGGAGGGGGGTTCTGGATGGGGAACATGTGTACGCCTGTGGCAGATTCTTGTTGATGTATGGCAAAACCAGTACGATATTGTAAAGTAATTAGCCTCCAGTTAAAATAAATAAATTTAAATTAAAAAATAATAAATTTTGGCACACACAAAAAAGTAAGATTGAGGTTTGATGACATTCCGTAAGTCATGTTATCCAGCTTACTGTTCATGACCCCTTTCATACCTTTCCAATAAAATAAGTATGGACTCAGAAAATCATGCATTTAATACAGGCCAGTGATGTCAAGGAGAAGGCAATGGCACCCCACTCCAGTACTCTTGCCTGGAAAATCCCATGGACAGAGGAGCCTGGTAGGCTGCAGTCCATGGGGTCACTAGGAGTCAGACACGACTGAGCGACTTCACTTTCACTTTTCACTTTCATGCATTGGAGAAGGAAATGGCAACCCACTCCAGTGTTCTTGCCTGGAGAATCCCAGGGACGGCGGAGCCTGGTGGGCTACTGTCTATGTGGTCGCACAGAATCGGACACGACTGAAGCGACTTAGCAGCAGCAGCAGTGATGTCAAATAGAAATGGAGCCTTAAACCACATCCCTCCTTCTGATTCAGTCCTGACCTCAAAGACAATATCTTTAGTCTCCATAGCAGAGAAAGAGACTCCTCTGGATAGCTTGGCCCTTCCTATCTTGTGTCATGGGCTTCCCTGGTAGCTCAGCTGGTAAAGAATCTGGCATCAAAGCAGGAGACCCTGGTTCATTTCCTGGCTTGGGAAGATCTCCCATAAAGGGGATAGGCTACCTATTCTAGTAGTCTTGGGCTTTCCTGGTGGCTCAGATGGTAAAGAATCTGCCTGCAATATGGGAGACCTGGTTTTGATATCTGGGTTGGGAGGATTCCCTGGAGAGGGGCTTGTCAACCCACTCCAGTATTCTAGCCTAGAGAATCCCCTGGACAGAGGAGTCTGGTAGGCCACAGTCCATGGGGTCACAAAGAGTTGGACATGACTGAGCGACTAATCACAGCAAAGCACAGCCTATGTCGTGTGCAAGGGTAGCCGTGACTGCTTTCAGTGTGAGGTGGACTGTAATAGTAAATGTGTGTGTCAATTTTACCAGGCCAGTGTCCAGTCATTTGTTCAAACACCTGTCTAGATGTTGCTATGAAGGTATTTTTCAGAGATAATTAGCATTTAAATTCAATAGAGTTTGAATAGCATAGATTACCCTCAATAATGTCAGTGGGCCTCATCCAGTCAGTTGAAGACGTTAAGAGCAAAGACTGCTTCCCAAAGAAGAAACTCTATGTTAAGACTACAAGATAGAAACCCTCTCTGAGCTTCCAGCCTGGTGGATTTCAGACTCAAACAATAACTTTTCCCTGAATTTCTAGCCTCCCAGTCTGCTTCACAGAATTCAGATTTGCTATCCCCCCAATCATGTAAGCTAATTCCTTAAAATATGTATCTCTTCATTTCATTCCCTGCTCCCCCCCATTTTTCTCCCTTTATTTCTGTCTCTATCTCTTTCTCTCTCTTTTTTTTCATATACAGGATGTATCTGTGAGTGTATATATATGTACATAAAAGAGTCAGATACAGCTGAAGCAACCACGCATTCATGCAGGCTACAGCTAAGACAGAAATACTAATAGACATTTATTTAGCCATTAATAAGAACTCTACTAGTACAGCCACTATGGAGAACAATGTGGAGATTCCTTAAAAAACTGGAAATAGAACTGCCTTATGATCCAGCAATCCCACTGCTGGGCATACACACTGAGGAAACCAGAAGGGAAAGAGACACGTGTACCCCAATGTTCATCGCAGCACTGTTTATAATAGCCAGGACATGGAAGCAACCTAGATGTCCATCAGCAGACGAATGGATGAGAAAGCTGTGGTACATATACACAATGGAGTATTACTCAGCCATTAAAAAGAATACATTTGAATCAGTTCTAATGAGGTGGATGAAACTGGAGCCTATTATACAGAGTGAAGTAAGCCAGAAGGAAAAACATAAATACAGTATACTAACGCATATATATGGAATTTAGAAAGATGGTAACAATAATCCTGTACGAGACAGCAAAAGAGACACTGATATATAGAACAGTCTTATGGACTCTGTGGGAGAGGGAGAGGGTGGGAAGATTTGGGAGAATGGCATTGAAACATGTAAAATATCATGTATGAAATGAGATGCCAGTCCAGGTTCAATGCACGATACTGGATGCTTGGGGCTAGTGCACTGGGACAACCCAGAGGGATGGTATGGGGAGGGAGGAGGGAGGAGGGTTCAGGATGGGGAACACATGTATACCTGTGGTGGATTCATTTTGATATTTGGCAAAACTAATACAATTATGTAAAGTTTAAAAATAAAATAAAATTAAAAAAAGAACTCTAAAAATGCTTTTCCAAATAATTTTGGACACACCAAATAATATAAAGATACTAAGGAGAGTTTTGTTTACTTTCACCCAGCTTTCCCTATTGTCAACATCTTACATAATCAATAAAGCATTACTAAGTGCTAAAACATTAACAGTGGTAAAACAAAATTAACTGAACTACAGACTTTATTCAGATTTCCTCAGTCAGCCCGTGAAACCCATCATCTGTTTAGGATATCCCATCCCATTATACGTCGTTATGACCCCATGGTCATTTTCTTTTTTCAGCCACATCATACACACAGCTTGCAGGATCCTAGTTCCCTAACCAGGGATTGAACCCTTGCCCGCTTCATTGAAAGCAAAGAGTCCTAACCACTGGACAGCAGGGAATTCTCGTGACTCCTCAGTCTTTTGAAAGACAAAAAAATGCACCAGATAATTAACATGATTTTATCCTGGCAATGGCAATGGCAATGAGAGAACATGCATTAAGGAGGTCTGTCTAAAAAGAGAGTGGAATCAGGGGTCTTCTAGAGGCAGGTGGACAGAGAATCATAATCATCACAGAAGGGTGGAGGCGAGCCTTATCTCAGAATACAGGAGTGGGCGAGTGGGTTTCTGGGAACAGGGGTTCAGGGGAAGCTCATCATTGTCCCTCATCTGTGATCAGCCCTCTGCCTTTCCTCATTTATTCTGACCTCAGCACTCTTGAAGAGTACCAGTCAGGTATGTGGTAGAATGTCCCCAGTTTGGGTCTGGTGTTTTCTCATATCAGACTGAGATTTGAATTTGGAGATAATGACAGTGGCAACATGCCTTCCCATCAGAGCTTATTGGGGTCTGTGATGTCAACACAAGTTGTCACTATGATGTAAACTCAATTATCTGATTAGAGGTGAGTCTGCAGGTATTCCCACTGTAAAGTTACTATTGCTTCCTTTTATTAAGCATGTTTCTGTTGAATTCCAGTTTTTCTCCAGGTACCACATGGGCTCTGAGGATTCAGGTTTGAATGAAACCTGCTCATTTCCTTCTATAGCTCATACAGTCCCCCGGGGATGGAATTCTCCCAGGCCTGGGTTTACACTAGAATTCTGATTACACAAGGGAAAACCCACCAGCAGATTTCTCCCAAATGTGATGGCCATTAAAGATCCCCACAAGGTCCCTTCTGCCATTGCAATCAGCACCAACTGAAATCAACACTCTGTGCTGGATTTGCAAGTTGGTAAATTTTTAGTACATTTTAAGGGTAGAAAGAAGCATTTTTTTAATATTTTTTTATTTTAATTGAAGGCAATTGCAATATTGTGATGGTTTTTGCATATATCAACATGAATCAGCCATAGAGGTACATGCGTCCCTTCTCTCTTGATCCCCTCTTCCATGTCCCTCCCAACCCTATCCCTCTATGTTGTCACAGAGCACTGGCTTTGGGTTCCCTGCATCATAAATTGACTATTTTACATATGGTAATGTATATGTTTCAATGCTACCCTCTCCTTCTGTGACTATGTCCAAAAGTCTGTTTTTCATGTCTATGTCTCTTTTGCTGCCCTGCATATAGGTTCATCAAAACTATCTTTCTAGATTCCATATATATGCACTAATCAAAATCAAAGAAACAAAGAAGAAAAAATGATACCTTTGTGTCCGTCTGTAGCAGGGGAAGCATGGGCTCTGGGTGAAGGAGGTGGGTTTCCAGTGAAATCACAAGTGGAAGAGAGTGGAAGTGGAGGTGAGAAAGTTCACTGCAGAGAGGCACAGACCCAAATTACTGTTTTCAAGTGTTGAAGAGTCCTTGTGCATAAACAGGATTAGGTTTGTATCATAAAGAGAAGATCAAAAGAGAGGAGAGCAAGCTCTCGGGTAACATGTGCACCATGAAATAAAAAAATTATAGAGTCCAGCCTCCAAAGACCTTGTAAAAGGCTCTGCCTGTGGCACCTGTCACCTGGACCCCAATGTGGCATCCTGGGCAGGGGTCCCCGCCCTCTCATACTGCCATGGGGTCACACTGAAGCTGGAGTGTGCTCAGAAAGGACCCCTCTTTCCGTGAGCAGAAACTTCCTTTGACTAGACCTCCACATGTAAAAGGGAGTTATCATGAAAATTAAATAAAATAGAAAAAAGGAAAGAGCAAGAACCCAAACAGGAAATTTGAGAGACACTCCTGGTTCATTCCCACCTCACCTCCCAGAAGCAAGCTTTCCCCAAGCTGCATCATTGTTTATTTCCAAGTGTTTGCTTGTTGCCCTTTCCAGCCTAGTACATCAGCCTAAGACTGGGCAGCCCACAGAGACCCTGCACTAGCCTGCCTTCCTGTCCTGGGCCTGAGCTCTGTGGAGCATCCACAATGCTCTTTGTAAAGGAATATCTGACCAGCATGCCCTCCCCCACCCAGGTATCCTCCAATGCCTATGAGATTACATCCCATCTTCCTGACGAACCCCTGTGCCCTGGACACCTCTCCATTCTCCTCAGTCACCCCCATTCCTCTCTGGCTTCCCGGCCGCAGCAGTAACTCACATGATGTCCCCTCCCCACCCACGCTCCCCCCACCAGGCCTTCCATCACTTGGTTCCTGCTAGTTGGAATACCTGGCTGAGCCCCTGTTTTCTGGGCTTATTCCTTATTACCTTTGAAGGACTTCCCCTGGTGTCACCTCAACCAGGCTCTCCCCTCTGCTCAGCTCTGGGTCATTCTGCTTAGTGTGGCCCACATATCTGTCAATCATCAGCCCTGTGAGAGCCTGGAAGTGTCACTTCTCTGAGCTCCAGTTTCCTCATCTGAGATATAGCAGGGTAATCATGATAAGCGCTTTTGGTGGTGAGGAAACAATCCACCTACAGTGCTTGCAGACAGCCTGGCACTCACTGAATAGAAGGAGCTCATCATTACTCCTAGTGTTCTTGGTAGTGATCATCATTTCTTTCTGTGACTGTCCCCCACTTGGGCTGTGAAATCCTAAAGGGCAGCACCTGTACTGGAGTCATCTTTGAATCTCCATCAAGTAGCACAGTCCTCCCTACACTGTTGCTTTCAATAAATATTTAACAAAGGAAGATGGAAGGAGAGTAAGGGGTAAGTTATATTCTTTTCCCAGCACTGTCAACCAAAGTCCCTCGAACGCTTGATACAGATTAAAATTGATTTCAAGTGGAAATGAGAATCATTGACAAGCGATGCTGATCAATATTGAAAGTATGTGAGTAGGTCCAACCTAAAATCTTAAGGAATTAAGGGGAAAGAATCAGGATAGAAATAATTGCTAAGCTCTGGTTTTCTTTAACAATGTCTTTCCATAAACATTTATTTTAAAAATAATGAGGCAGTGGAAGAACTTCTGAATGGAAAAAGCTCTGTTATGCCAGAAATGCCAAAAGATTTCTAAATTCTAGACCTTCTCTCAAGAAATGTCTCAATCACTGTAAAAAGAGCTTTTGGAAAATGCCTGTGTTCATCCAGACATTCCTTGATGCTAAGAACAACTTCAGGTTCCTGTCTGACCTTTTGTTTCAGGTTTCCTATAGAGAGAATGTATTGAAGAATCTGCAAGCCAACGTGGCTACCAACCAGAGGGGCCAACCTGGGTAGCCATCACAGTGGGCCACGCTCTATCAGGTAGAGAACAAGTGGGTTCCAAGAGAAAGCCAACACAGGGCTTAGTCCTTCCATAAGAGGTGTTTCACTCTGCAGAATCCACCCCATATTGCGATTAAGTAGGGCGTCCCAGGATCTAAAAAACAAACAAACAAAAAAAAACACTTCATTTCTGCGTATTTGATTTCTATAAAAAATTTCCAATTCAATCGCATCAATATTTAATAAGCAGTTGAAAACAGCATCATAAGATCTACATTCTCCCTCACTTTTTAAACAGTTCTTCTCTCTCATCAGGGTAGTACCATGATCTAAATATTCTCTTCCTTTGCACCACTGTTTTCTCCTTTACATTGAAAACCCATGAGAGAATTTTTTTATGTTCTCTGCCTCAGAGTTTTGTCCTTTCATTCTTTATCCCGTTAGGCTAGATTCTCTTTCTTCCAGTGGAAGTGTACTCATCAGGATCACTAATAAATTCAACTTTATTAAACTAATGGCATATTTTTCATCTTTAGTATACCAGGCCTTTCAACAGCCATTGACACAAAAGTAGATGGAGCGCTTTTTAAGAAAACACTTCCTCTGCCTGACTTTCCTGACCCCATAGGCTCCTGGCTTTCTTGTGTCTCATGCACCTGTCTCCCCAAATCTCCTTTCATTCTCCAAGGACACTCACTCCTCTAACATCAGCCCGATGAGCTGACAACATCCGCATTGATGCATCCCTGCCAACATTTCTTCTGTGTTAAGGAGACAACTTCTTATTGATTTCTCCATATTTGGATAGTAGCTGTCAGCCCTCCTGTCTCCAACATTGAACTGTTGTTTTTCCAAATGTCTCACATGAGCTCCTGCCCCTAGGTCCCCTGCAGTAGTAAAACCACTCTCCAGCTGACGTGTTCTCAGGGTCTCCTCTCTCCCTCCAGACTTCCCACCTTTAACCCCCTCCCACAATGAACCCTCTGGGTCACCAGGCTCCTTGGTAAAAACCTCTTTCTGTACTCCCTGGATGACTATACATAAACATGCCTCAAAATAACACCTTTCAATGATTTCTCATCCTTTACTAGAATAAAATGCAGTTTGGATCTTTCGATATTTGAAGAATGCTTCCATTTGACAACTGCATGTCAAATTTACTGATGTAAGTTATTCCTAATATTCCCTGAATATCTTTTTTACTGTCTGTTGGATCGCTAGTGGTGCCCCGTTTTCATTTCTATTGCTGTTTCTCTTCTCTCTCTCTATCTCTCCTTCCCTCCCAGCTAGAGATTTCTCACTTTTATTCATCTTTTCAAAGCACTGGCTTAGAGGGGTCTCACCGCAGGTGGTAGGTTATGGCATCTCCTCTCCTCCGTGCTCTGAGGCCAGCCCAGCCCCAGGCACTTGCAGATCCTTTGCTCTATCCTCTCTCCAGATGTCTTGCTGTCCTCCTTGCCCATCATATTTTTCCCAGTTCTGTCCACATGCCTGTGTCACTCCATGAAAATCACTATGTAGATGCACAAGAACAAAATAAATATGAGAAATCTTGCAATCAATAAAATGCTACTAAACATTGTTAATGAAATAAAAAATGTCCCCTGCCATATCTTGTTACAGACGTCAAGGCATCACATTATAGCCTTCCGGGAGGGTGTGCCCTGAGGGAACTCAGAATGGAAATAGGATGCCAGCCATCAAGCTCTCAGCTGCTGCAGGCACCCCCAGTGGTGCACCCTGAGGAGACTCAGGATGGGAAAACAGGATATTGGCTCCAGATAGCTGATGTGCATATCAAAGGAATGATTTCTATGAGCCCAGACATTTGATTTTACCCTACATAGAAGAATGCTTACATTCATTAACTTGAGATGTCTGGTTTTCTTACTTAGTAGGAATCATTTGATGTTCTGTTTTTTTGTTTGTTTGTTTGCAAAAATTTCTGTATATCCTGACTCCTCCCTTACTTCTGTGGAGCAGTCCCTCAAAACTCTCTGAAAGGCTGTATCCTGGCCCTAATTCCTTAGTTTTATTTGCTGAATAAAACATAATTCTCAACTTTTAAGTTGTGCATTTGTTTTAGTTGACAATATCAAGGATAATGGGGCTTCTGGAACTGGACATTTCTTTTTTCATCCATTCCCAGTGCACCCTTGAGGCTCATACTCATTGTCAACTCATCCACATGATCTTCCCAGATTCAAGCCACCAGAGGAGGTCTTTGCTTCTTGGAATGGGTTCGACTCCCAATTATGTGTCTCAGGACAGCATTTTTGTCACTCAAGTCCCACTGGGCTGTCTTTTGCACAGGTGTTGATTAATTTGCTCTGTGTACAGCTCTGCAGAGCTGCATGAAAGAGCAAAGAAAGAAGAGAAAGATCAGTGCTGTCAGACTAATGGGCTTTGCACCTGTGGAGTCACTTGGGATCTATGTGACCCTGAGTACAGTCATCCTCTTTGTGCCTCAGTCTCCTCATCTGTGAAATGGTCACATGTACCCACTTGGCAAGGTGGTTGTGGAGTCACTGAAGTGGGAAAGCCCTGATGCAGGTCTAACATGGAATAGTCAGCTTTTCACACTGGACTCAGGCACATCGGTCTCCCTGGCTGTGGCTGTCCTTCCACCCATCCCCTCTATTCCTAGGCCCTGGGGTTGGAGTCCTAGGCTTGCACCACAACTGTGCACCTTATGCTGAAACAGTAAACAGTATTTTTCAGGAAAATGAAGAAGATGATGGCTTCTCTGCAGTTGCCACTGTCACCCTCCCCTCATCTCCCCGTAAGGCCCATGTCCATGGCTCTGCCTCCAGCCCACTTGTGCCCTTCTCTCCATCCCTCTGACTTCATGGATGGCTCCTTCATCTTCTTCAGTCAGGCAACCTCACAGATTGGGGGTTAGAAGTGCTGGTAAGAGTACCCCTGCTCTGAGGTTAACAGCAACCTCATGGGAACCTGGCAGGCAGGAGCCAGGCCTGGAGAGCTAGTAGGAAGGGGCTGGACCTCTCGGACTGAGCAGGCTTCAGGTTCTCATTTGCCCCTTCAGTAACTGAATTTCATGAAAGTTATCACCAGTAGTGACACAATTTCTTCCTCGGCACTTCCTGCTCGCTTGGTTCCTACAGAAACCCTACTGATTTTCCTGACTTTGCAGCTCAGATACTAAAGAAATGGTAGGGGAAAGAGGGAGGGAAGGCCAAAGGGCTTGCTTTCTGCCATCTGTACATGGGCAGGGCCCTCAGGGCTACTGGCCAGCTCAGACATCAGTAGGCCTGTCCAATTTCTAGGGTCAGTGCACGCCCACTGTGATCTGTGTGGTTCCTGGTACAGAACAAGACACCTTTGATTAAGGTAAAGTCCAGGCAGCATCATAATTGACCTAATAAGTCATGGAGGTCCTTCTGCCATTGTGCTTACAGTCAGCTACTCCTGGTTGGAAGGGGAGGAGTCAGACTGTGACACTTTGGTTCACTTTCACCTGAGGCCAACAAGGACAGGAGTTGGACATGTGGGACGGTGGGTCAGGGTGCACTCCAGGGTCACAGATATGTCTGAGGGACAGATGCTACAGGGAACACCTGTTTTCACCTTCTACATGCCAGGCAAGGTCATCGGTGCTGAGGATACTTCGGAAAGCAAGAGACTACAATCCCCACCTTCCTAAAGCTCACATTCTAGTAGGTGAGACCCACAGTAAATGAGGTTAATATCCGAAATGTATAGAGGACAGGAGACCAGGTAGATTCAAGGAAGAAACCCATGAAGGAAGGGAAATTTAGGAAGGCAGTGAGCACTTGGCAGGGGTAAGGATTAGTGATAGAAAGGTGGATGGACAAGGCATCTCTGAAAAGAGCCTTCTGAAATGTGGAGATGGCAGGCACATGTTAGCAGGAGACTTTGGGCAGAGGGGATCTGGCAGGGACTAGGCAGAGCCCAAGCAGGACTGAGGGGACCTCCACAAAAGATGACGGACATGACCTGGGAGCAGGGAAACCAGATGCTGCAGAGACTACAGGTCCTCCTGGCTCTACTCCGTACTTTGAGCACAATTCTCATTTCCCAGCCCAGGAGTGACCTGGTCAGAGTCACTTTGTCACATGATCAGTGATGCATATGAACACAAAGCTTTCAGCTCATTTAAATGGAGTCAAGAAACATGGTGACCTGGGAAATTATAACTTTGTTCCTGGTAAACTATGACTTAATCCAAATTCAGATGATGGGTACCCAGCTCCAAGGCCCCCTGCCATGCAAATATCTATTCAGAGAAATCTCACCTCTTCTAAGGAGACTTCCACAAACCCAGAGGCCCATTAGTCCCCCTCTCAGTTTGCAGAAGAGGCAAGTCCTCTTTTAACACTTGCTCTGAGATTCCCCATCTCCTCCCAGCATTTCCAGCCTGGAGAAGGGGGAGATCTTATTCATAAACACAGAAACATCCTCCTCTACATCCATCCAGTTAATGGGTGGGATTCACAGCCTATATCCTGGTGCTCCTGGGGGACTGCCTGGTGTTCAGAGGCCCCCCATCATATCAAACTGTTTTATTTTTGAGTGACAGAAAAAAAAAGTGGGTCACTATCCAGCTGTATAGAATGAGAGGAAGAGATCAAACAGCACTGGGAAGAGACATTTCAGACAGGCTGCAGGAACCACACCCTCCGTCTCCCATCATATCCCTCTGGTGGAGCTACCGACCTTGGAGGATGAAGAAATCCCTGTGGGGCAGGGATTCAGGGAAGGGGCACGTCAGGTATTTTCTAAGAGCTGTGCTTCAACTAATTCAGTAGTAACAACAAAATTCATTTCTGGAGACCCAGATAATCTATATGACACTAAAATTGTGAAAGGATATTCCAAGAATAGTGTGCTACATGGTTCTAATAATCGTGGGATAACTGTTCTATATTAAAACCTAGTTGTTGTTTTTTAGGGAAAGAAAAGACTGTAATTGCAACAGATGAATGAAACATGTTCATTAAATATTAGGCAATGGAAATGTTGACACAGTCATTACAGAAGAGCAGCTTCCTCAGAGAACAGTGAAAAACTCTGGATTTAAAGACAGAAAAGCCATTGTTTTCCACAGAGGTGGAAATCTTGGTATGTTAAAGTCAGATAAAAAATCATAATGGAAAGTATTGAAAAGGATACATAATTTTAGCAGCAAAAACATGCAATTTTTAACAAAGATGTATAATGAACAATATTCATTTTCTTGTGAAATACACAGGCAATACTAATGAGAGAGAACAATAGGAAGAAAGGATGATTCAAAGATGCTGGACTATGATAATCGTGAACTCAGCACAAGGCATGTCATGGAACCCATTGATGGAGCAGCTGAAGAGTCTTTTCAATTGGATCCAAAAAACCAGATACCAGATTATCCCTCATGCAGGATTAAGTAACCAACAAAATCCTACTGAGAACCATATTCAATGGTAGTGCTAGTGGTAAAGAACCCACTTGCCAATGCAGAAGAAGTAAGAGACACAGGTTCGATCCCTGGGGTTAGGAAGATCCCCTGGAGAAGGGCATGGCAACCCACTCCAGTATTCTTGCCTAGAGAATCCCATAGACAGAGGAACCTGGCAGGTTACAGTTCATGGGGTCACAAAGAGTTGGACACGACTAAAGTGACTTAGCAAGGCATGCATGATAAACCATAATGGAAAAGAACATAAAAAAGAATGTATATATATTATAATTGAATCACTTTACTGTAGAGCAGTAACGAACAAAACATTGTAAGTCAACTATAAGTCAATAAAAATAAAATAAAAACAACAATAAAACAAAAAACCAAGATGTCAGGTGGGGCCAGACTGCCTCGGATATGACAGCCTTCTCTGGCGGCAGATCAATTCAGTGCTATCTTTCTGAGGAGAACCAGGCTTTTTCCACCGTAAGCCTAAGTCTTGACTCTCTTTCAGTCAAAACAAAGGTTGCTATAAAGCACAGGCAGCTCAGCTCAGCGCTCTGTGATGACCTACATGGATGGGATGGAGGTAGGATGGCAGGGAAGCTTAAGAAGGAAGAGATATGTGTATGCATATGACTGATTCACTTTGTCATACAGCAAAAATAACACAACAAGGTAAAGCAATTATAGTCCAATAAATAAACAAAAGTAATTAATACAAAAAAGAAAAAAAAGAATGAAGTCAATTTCTCAGACCTGAAGCTTCATAACATGTGCTCACCCCTTAGACAGAGCAATGTGACACCTTTCCTTACCTTCTGAGATTTCCTTTAATTTCCTGCTACTTTATTTTTAAAGTTTTCTTTTCTCAAAGTGTTTAAGAACTCTTTTTCTCCTTTACTCTTGTCTCTGAGGTGACTAGCAACACCTCTGCATGGGGGGAGGGACATGGGACTAAGGATGCATCTGGGGAGGGCAGCCTTCCACCCCCTGCATGTGGCGGCCCCAAAGGTTGGTGAATTGCTGCTTCCTTGGTTCTCACACCAAGGAAAGCATGTAGGATGGTATCAACCCTCCCCTGTGTGGGCTACCAGGAGGACTAAGTGACTTCACACACGCACAGAAGGGAAGAGTACGAGCATTTGCTATGAGGATGGAAACGATCGTGGTCACACAAGCCACTGGGTGAGAAGGAGACAGTGAGCGCTTCTCGCTGTCTCCAAGGATCCAGGCTTGCACGTGAGGATGGGGATGGGTACTCCAGAGAAAGGATATCCCAAGAGAAAGCAGGAGGATAAATGCGAGCCTCGGGAGTCCCAGGTGGGCAGGGCAGGTGGGCTAGATTCTCCCTTCACTTCTCCAGATACTTATTATAAACACCACACAAGGCTGCTATATTACAGTTGTGATCCAACAAATCAAGGCCAGACCACAGCCATCCTGGAGGGTTACAGACTCTCACTCGCCAGGAATATTGCACTAAATACAAGAACCCAAAGTCAGGTTGATTTGGAAGGACGTGGGTAGTGACTGCTGTTGGCATAGAGGGCCTATGGCGAATGGGGTTTCTCATGAAAACAGAGTGAGAAAGGCCAGGAAACACTGGGGATGAAAAGGCTCAGGGATGAGAGGTTAAAACTGAACACTGTTGGTCCTGCCCTGGCCCTGCTGCAGAATGTATACCTGGTGATGATGTAGAAAGTTCCAGAGCCCCACAGGCTGCTGCTGGGCTAAGTGACAAAGCCAGTCATTCAATGACTGAGGACCTGTCTGTAGGATCATTTCTGAATAAAGGAGCAGCCACACACCCACACACTGATTCCACCAGAGGAAAATAGTCTTGGCCCCCGGCTGCAGCATCACACTGAAGCCTAAACTCAGAAGGGCAGTGGGTGCTGGGCCCGGGGTCTTGGATCCAGAGCAGGACGATGGTGCTAGAACTCTGAGGTCAGTGTCCTGGTTATCCAAGAAGCGCCCTGAAGACTGTGCTGTGAATGGGCCTTTGTCCCACATTCCCCTGGCCCATTCCCCCCTCAGCCACAAGGAAAGAAGGGATGGCCTGCCTCCTTGTGGGTGAGTCCTCATTACCTCCCAGCACAAAGCTTTCCTTTCTAAAACCCAATTACGTAAGCCTCCACACTGGCTCAGGGGCCCCCAGACTTTCACAGGAAGATCAGATAACAAGGGCGCTCAGCAGAGGGCCTCCGATGAGAGAGGGCAGGCCGGCCAGGACTTTAGTTGTCAAAGAAGACATTTCAAGGTCACTAGAATCCATTGTTCTGCTCCGACAACATCCTTCCTCCTTGCTGAGAAAGCCTTTCTCTGTCTGAGGCCAGCAGATCCTTGTTCATAAGAGCCCCTCGGCTCCTTAGTGAGTCCCCGGGGGTCATGCTCACCACTCCAACCTGGGTGCTGGACTCCTCCACCTTGAGGGGCCCAGATCATATCTCAGAGGGTCTCTGTCTCAACCTGTCTCTCTGTCTTGATCTCTGTCTGTCGTTGTCACTGGCTCTGTTTCTCCTCCCAGAAGAAGATTCTCTAGCAGATTCATTAGAATCTCTTCTCAAGCAAAGGCTAAGAATCCCTGCTCCAGCCTCTGGAAGCAAATGCATGGTCATCACAGCTCTGGAGTGTCCTGGATTGGGGGTCTGTTGGGAGGGGTTAGCCGTGGACCATGCAGACCAAGGAGAAAGTGCTTGATGGAAAATGTAGATGTCAATCTTCACAACACCAGCATCAAAAGTGTGCTAGTCACTCAGTCGTGTCCAACTCTTTTGCGACCCCCGTGAACTGTAGCCTGTTGGGCTCCTCTGTCCATGGGATTCTCCAAGCAACAATACTGGAATAGGTAGCCATTCCCTTCTCCAGAGGACCTTCCCAACCCAGAGATCTAACCCAGATCTCCTGTATTACAGGCAGATCCTTTACTGTCTGAGCCACCAGTGAAGCCGCCAGTTTTTTGCCATCAAGAAACTCAGCAAATTCCTAACCTTTGAGCTTCAGTTTCCTCATTCATGTAATGGGTGTGCCAATGGTTCACAGGACACTTACGATCATCAAATAAGGAAAAGGGAGAGGTGTGAACACCTCTGTGAGTTTCTATATGGAGTAGAGTCTCTGCAGTATTGACAGAACCCCCAAACCAAACTAACCTGCTGAGGAGCTCAGCATGAAAGGAGGAGTCCTCTCAGGCTCAGGGGACTGCATGCCAGGAGTGAGGGATGCTGAGGGCATGATGCGTCTGGTGCTGGGGTCCCAGGCTGGGAGCTCAGGGAGCTAAAACGAGGATGAGATGGGGTCTGCACAGAAGGCGGAGTTGTACCTCAGGGTAGAAGGAGATGTCCTATCAAGGACAATAGAAGAGAAGCAGCACGGGGCAGGAGCACAGGACCAGGCAACCTCCCAGGACTGGGAGGAGGAGGGGCTCCATCCTCGGGGTCACAGCGTTGTCCTCTGGAGCATGCGCTGTAGGAGGTCCGCTCAGCCGTCTTGCTGCTCTGGGCCCCATGCATTTGGGTGCGGTTCTTCATCCACCAGAGTGTTGAGAGCTACCTGGTGCTGATGGCAGCAGATGGAAAGAAGCAATCCTGATCACTGTCACCTTGTCCTAGTTTGCTTTCCTGTCCTAGATGTTTATCAGTAGCCAGATAACCATCGGGAGAAGAGATCAGCGGAATTTGCTTCCTGAGGGTAACTAGCCCATCATTTGGTTGCTTCCGGTGTCAGTGCTGATGTAAGCAGCGCAGCCACATCTCATATCTGCCCCTTCATGACCACGCTGGATCCAGGTGTCTGCTCAGCCCTGATTGACAGCCATCTGTGTGGTCTTGTGATCCCGTTCACCAGGGTAGACATCGTCCGGATTGCTGCCCAGCTTTCTTTGGGCTGATTTGTGCTTTGTTTGCTTAGTTTTCCTGAAGCAAAGAGGATCTTAGCTCCCGTTGCCTGGACTTGGAAGCTGCATAACCGGAAGTTACTGAGGCCTGAAAATGTATTAACAATGACTTTTATTCTCTGTGTTCTGAGCCCTTTTGACATCTTGGGGCTTTGTTGACCCTGGAGGGATAGCCCTCTGAGGTTTAACCAGTTCCTAGAGAGTAAACAATTCTCCAGCAATTGTGTCTTTTATATTTGCAAACCAACCAATACAGAGCCTACAACCCACCCCCAGCCACCTTTTCAATCAGATTCACAAACTCTGGTTCACTTCCCCCTGCCCTAAAACTGGAGGGCCAGACAATTTGGGACATCCTGATGCCCCCAGAGCCCATGGAAATTATTCACACCAGCCAGTCCTGAGCCTGCGGGTCTACATTGCCCGCCCCTTGCAGCAGAAGCCATAGTAAAGGCAGTTGCCCTATTCCCTCTTTTCCTCCATTCCCCCTACAACTAGCCCTTGGTGCTTCCCTGTGTGACCCTTACTGCTGTGGCATGTCCCTTTGTCTTGGGATCTGTGAGTCTGTGAGTCTCTGTTTTCTGTGGCACTTATCTCTTGATCTGTCATCCTTACCATACCTGAATAAAATCAATGGTGTGTATGTGTGTGTTAGTCATTCAGTCATGTTCGACTCTTTGTGACACTTTGGACTGTAAGTCTCCAGGCTCCTCTGTCCATGGGATTCTCCAGGTAAGAATACTGGAGTGGGTTGCCATGCCCTCCTCCAGGGGATCTTCCCAACCCAGGATTCAGACCTGCATCTCATGTGTCTTCTGCTTTGCAGGTGGATTCTTTTAACTGCTGAGCCATTAGTAACTGTAGTCAAGACTACAGAAAGCCCTTCAGCCCCAGCCCCACCCCACTGTCTTTGGACTAGCACTGACTTTTGTTGCTGGTGTTGATGGGTGCAGACAGCCTAGGGAGGCCCGGGTGTCCCCACTGCCTCTGCCCATTTCCTGCTTTCACTTCTCTTCCCTTGGAGCAGACCCCTCATGGCCTTCCCCACCTCCCCAGTTTCCTGCTCCCAACATCCTCAGTCCTGCCCCTGGGCCTCTGCCACCAGCTGCTCTCCTGTGGCTGTCTGGCTCCTATGCTGTTTGTCTCCTGAGAGTCTTGGCTGGTGACAAAGGGAGTGACACTAGCAGGCTTGTAATGGGAAACCCAGAAATGGTCGACTTCCAGCTGGTGCCATGTCAGGGCTATGTGGGGAGGCATGTGTTCCCGAATACAGATTTCTGTCGCCACCCTACCTGGTGGTAGCTTCTCCACCTGGGCCAAGGTGAGGCCTGGGGGTGCAGGGAGCACAGAGCAGGCCTGTAATGCTGGCCTGCCCCCTGGGCACTACTGCCCACATCTACCTGGCCATCTCACCTGGCCCACACCCTGCCTGGCCTGCAGCCCCAGCCCACCTCTCTCCTCCACAATTAATCAGATATGTCTGCCTTGAGATATGATCCTGGCTCCCTTGAACAAGAGCAGGATCTTCCATCTGAACTCATTGCCCTCTGTCTTTGAGTACAACTTGGGTTTGGGAACCATGGCCACATCTCAAGGCTGGAAGAGAGGAGCCAGGAGGGTAAAGTCAGTGTGCTTTGGATGGAGGGCAGAGCCAGCTCCACCTCTAGCTCTGTCTCACGTGTCCTGGGAAGAGTCTGGCTTCCTGGAGGCACCCGTTACATTCCAGTCACGCGTTCCAACTTGGTCGGTATTCTCACTTTCAGCGCTCCATAAAGTAAACGGACACCATCGACGGCCACAATTCCCATCCCACTCCCACGCTGGGTGTGCAGGGGGCTGAGCCCTAGAGAGTAAAGCCAGACAGCCCTCCTCAAACTTTGGCTGCAACAAGACTCAGTTTCCTCAACTGTCCTACAAGCTGGTGGGAAAGGGGCATCCCCAGGCTTTCCTTCTGGCTCATACTCTCCCAACTTTGTCCTGACGTCACATAAGCACTGGCCTCCCTGTGGTGTTCACAATTTCCATCCACTGGGAGGGGTTGAGAAGACCATTTTTCAATGTAATCTGTGCCTTTTTCACAAATGTGTCTTCTTCTGCACATCACACATCCCTTCCCAGCACTGCCTACTCCTCCCCAACAGCTCCTGCTCTGCTGAAATGGTGAGGCCCAGAGACTTTCAGGGAATCACCTGGGATTCTGCAGACTAGATTCAGCTCTGCTTGATCCCGCACATCAGTCCTTGGAGCTCTGCCAAGAGCAAGGCTCAGCCTTGTCCCAGAGCCATGCGGGCAAGGGCTGTACCCTGTTGCTGCTCCTAAGGCTCCTTGGGGCCCATATAAGCCGTGACAGTCTTGCTGGCTGCATGCCTCAGGAGGAGGCTCCATGTACTCTGACCCCTGCACATTTCCAAGGAGCTGGTGGAGGAGAGAGACAGAGGAAGCACTGGGTCAGGACGGTGGGGAGAAGGGTAGGATTTAGCAAGCAGCCTGGGAGCACCAGCACTGTTTCTGGAGTTGGGAATACAGGGACACAGATATGGCTTCTGTGGGATATACGACATAAATTGGGGGTTTGGGGCTGACCTTAGGAAACAGACACAAATGGTGAAATCAAAATTAGGGCCAGTATCCCAGACAGGGTAACAATCTAGAGTTCCATTTGCTTCCAGATAACCATCTGGGTGAGCAAGAGGTAGGAAGTCCCATCCTGGGGCACCTGCATTTCAGGGGAGCAGACAGCAAACACAGACATTCAGGGAATCTTGCTGAGGAGGGAAAGTAGTGGGGGTCTCAAATTTGGGGACACCTGTGCAGGGGGGCATTATCCCAGGGGAGGAGCCTGGGCAGAAGGCAGAGCAGATGGGGAACCCAGACTGTGGCTGATCAAGGTAACTTCGGGTGTCAGGCCCAGAGGCAGGGTGGAGAGAGGGAGGGAGAAGAGGCAGGGGAGGGGTGGGTTAAACCGAGGGCCTGGGGGACCATTGAAAGAGATGTGGAGGCAGGCTTGATCTGACCCAGGTCTCATACCCCCACCTGTCCTTCTCTAACTTCTTACCCCTTCTGTATGTCATCCATGCATTCCATTTTCATAACTCGTAGACACGCCCCACATCCCTCTTGACCATGAGTTCCTGGAAGGGTCAAAAACAAATTCTGAATATCCTACACTCTGGCAAAATGCCTTGCATGTAGTAGTAGCTTATGAAAGATTTCTATGAAAAATACTGTTTAAAAAAACTATGTGTGTGTGTGTATAAAACTGAATCATTTTGCCGTACAGCAGTAATTAACATAACATTGTAAATCAACTATACTTCAAGGAAAAAAACACTAAACTAAAACAAGAATTCAAAAAAGAAAGGTTTCTATCAAGAGAAAAATGTACGAACACTGTCCTGAATCATCCTCTCATTCGCTCTTTTTTTCTTCCGAACACTTATTCAGAAATCATTTAGGTTGGAAGACATTTCTCCAGGCAGTTTCGTGCTGTGCAAATTCCTGAAGATAAGTAAAGGCGTTATCTTGACTCTCTTCAGAGGGAGGCCACAAACACTGATTCCACTGGCTAAGGCATCTAAAATACCTCACGCCCTGGGCTGTATTCAGCAACTAGCAATTTTATTTGGCATCTTCTAGAGAAGCAGCAAAGACTCTGAGGACTCCAGGGTGGGGTGGAACCGGCCACTCCACGGAGAGGAACTTGAATGGGAGGCGCTGTCGGGACTTGCCTCAGTGCAGCCGGGGTCAGTGCAGGAGGCGTAAACCCTATGGTCCCCAGCACACTTAAATAAATGGGAGATAGAAATGCAGTGTTTCTGATTTCAAAGTTCAGAAGATACTTCTCTGATTTATTATTTTTTCCCCAAATAAAAAGATGCGGCTGCAAGTGCAGAGTCAAGGACAGAGCAAGTCAGAGCAGCCACAGTGGGCATCCTGGGTCCTGGCCATGTTGTCCCCCAGTGCTTCCCACAGCCCGGCCCTCCGGCTCCACAGGGACCTTGTGGAGGGCAGCACAGGAAGCAGAAAGGAAGCCAGATTCCTGTCTATAAAGCTGGGCTGTGAGGGAACAGAGAGCCCCGTGAAGGGGCCTAGGGGCTGGCTGAGTGTGTGTGTGAGTGTGTGTGTGTGTGTGTGTGAGTGTGTGTGTGTGAGTGTGTGTGAGAGTGTGTGAGTGTGTGTGTGTGTGAGTGTGTGTGAGAGTGTGTGTAGGTTTTAGGAGCTGAAGCTAGAGCCTGCTTTTCTGTTATGGGTAAAGGGCAGCAGAATATAGGCATGGCCAGGAGAGTCAAGAATGGATGGAATGTGTGGAACGATGCAGGCTTCTGCTGCTTTTCCCAACCCTCTGACTTGATAGATGCCACCCAGGCTGCCCCAGGTGATGTCAGAGTCCATCTTCTTTTTCCCCTCTTCCCACAAGTGCTGAGTTCAGAGAAGCACCTGACACCCCACCCTCCATCAGCCTCTGCTTCTAGGGGATCCAGCCAGATGCAGGGACATTTCCTCATGTCAAGGATAAAGGGAGACTTCTAAAAGCCTCAGAGCAGGCAGGAAAATTCATTATCTACAGAACAATGAGAATAAAGTGGGCTCAGCCGTCAGCCACAGAGTGTTCTGGAGGAAAATGTTTGCAAACCTAATACTCCTGACACAGCCTCACTGGAGCTCATCTGTGGTGGGGCGAAGGGGGAGGGGGGAGTGAGGAGGAGGGGAAGGGAGGAGGGGGAGGAGGGAAGACATACATACAGAGTCTCAGGAAACTTACCAAACACAAAGCCTTTCTAGAAACATTATTCAAGATCGTAAACCAGCAAAATGAAAGTCATTCTAAAAGGAGGGCAACAAAATTGGGTGGAAGAAGCAATCCAGGCAGATTCACAAACCATATTGTTATCTCTGCATAATTACTATTGCACAATGCAGAAAAGAATCCAAGGCTAAATCTTCAGATAAGCTGTTTGTTAGTGTGAACCTCTTAGAGCAAAATGTAGGGAGAGTGGGGAAAAGGGGGCAGGAAGGGTGGGAGGGGGAGAGGGAGGCAGGATAGAGGAAAAACAAGAAAGGAAAATAGAAGGATGAAGAAGGTTTCCAGGGAGAGGGAGGCAGGCGAGGAGACGAGAGGACGGGGGGCAGGTGTGGAGGAGCCTCCTAGAGCTTCTAAAGCAGACAGAGTTACAGGAGAGGTGATAGCAGTGCTTTTGTGTCTTGCATTAAGGAGAGTCCTGACAGAAAAAGTGTGCCCTTCCTGTGACCTTCCAGCCTTGGCAAAGGCACCCCAGGACCCAGGTGGAATGAGCAGACAGGACACATGGGCAAGAGAAGGATGCCCACCGCGGGGGAGGGGTGGGAGGGGGGAGGCAGCCAAGTTCCTTCAGCCCCCGCCCCCCTCCCCACTCCCAAGCCCTGCACCTTCTCCCCCAAAATGAAGTTGCCCCTTTATCTTGTCCTGAGTGCAACTGCTCACAGCGATATCCACTCCTGGGATGAGCCTCACAAGGGTCCCTCACATTAGCCTGGAATCAACCATGAGGGGCTGACACCTTTCAGAAAGAGGGACAATCTAGAATTTTCTACTGGTTTTACCCTGCCCAGGTGTTCAGAACAAAATCATTATAAATAGCCACACATTTGCAGAATGGCTTCCTCTTGCAAATGGGTTCTTTCTCATTAAAATGTCCATATTACCTTAATTTCCCTGAAGGAGCCAGGGATACACTCTATGGTGTGACGTGGCACATCCCTGTCTCATGCTGACCTGGCTTTGAAGAAAGTCAGAGAACACCACGTGAGAGGAGAGACCAGAAATACCCGCTGAGACAGAGGTAGGAGTCAGGGTGTAAGACTGCCATGCTATATGAACTCAGCCTGAATAATCTTCATGAAAGTCCTTCTCTCTCAGCCAAACTTGGGCAGAGCAACTCCTGGTGCCCGCTGATTCATCTGACGCAGACTCAGGACTGTCATGGACCCTGTGTGGTTTTATCTTGTCCCATTTACTCAAAGTGGTCATGGATCCTTAAAAAGAAAGGTGACCAATGGCTGTGTGTCAGTAATATTTCATCCCTGCCAACTGGGGTAACCTAACACTTCAACTCACAAAACCCAGATGTCTGACAACCACAGGAAGGATTCACCATCATCCACAGCTTGGAGGCGCCTTATCTGATGACTGTGGGATTCCCTCAGGCTAGGGGAGCAAGCAGATGAGTGCACTGGTGTCCTGTGAGCTAATGGGGAAAAGAAAAAAGTCACAAAGTCACAATGCAGTTCCTGTACTCAGGGTTTGCGCAATCTTTGGAGTACATGCATGCATGCTCAGTCATGTCGAACTCTTTGCAACCCTATGGACTGTAGCCCACCAGGCTCCTCTGTCCATGGGATTTTCCAGGCAAGAATACTGGAGTGGACTGACATTTCCTACTCTAAGGGATCTTCCTGTCCCAGGGATCAAATCTGAGTCCGTTGTGTCTCCTGCATTAGCAGGCAGATTCTTTACCACTGTGCCACCTAGAAAGCTCAATCTTTGGAAGGGGGGAGTCAGATGGGCAGAATTAACCCTAAAGAGAGACAGATGGGTAGAGAGATACAAAGAGAGATGTTCTAGGTCAGCTCTTCTCTGATCTGAGCACCTAAATGGACCAAGAGACTGAGAAGGGTTTAGGAAGCTTCAGGGATCCTACACAACCAGCCAACACAGCCCTGTAAGACCCAGAATGTGCTGGAAGCCTCATGTTTCATTTCAGAAAGGCACAGGGGCACCAGAACCTCACCAACAGCTGGAGCTCAGAGCAAGATAAGTGCAGACTGACACCTGTGCTACTGTAAGGCCTGGGGAAAGGAGCTGACATTAGGCCTCCATTTCCTCATCTGGAAAATGGGGATATAAATAAGAATAATAGTAATAGTAATAAAATACCTTCTCGCAGGGGTTGATGTATCAGAACAGTTCCTGGTACACAGTGAGCACCGAGTGTGTATCTGTTAAATAATCCAAGATATGTAGACACGGTTTCTCACTGGTTGAGTCATTCTTCCCAACCGTATCCTATGCCCAGGCCTTTGAGGAGTCTGCTCATCCAAGTCTTGCCCAGGCACACTCCGTGCAGCTACAGGTGAGAAGTGTACTCTGTTTACCTCTCCATAGGCTGATTCCAAGCATGTTTGTGGGATCAATAAGCATTTGTTAAAAAAAACACTAAAGCAAACTTAAGCAGGTATGTGGAATTTTAACGTGTTGTTTGTACTGGAACTCCCTGAAAGATGATACAGTCTGCAATGTTGCACTGATTTTGCTCAAGAGCAGGTAAAAACCACCACCAGGAAACCCCCATACCTCATCACAATCCATGATGGATGAATTCAGAAAGGCCAGGTACTCAACTGGGCCTGTGGAGGCAGGGGATGTTGGAGAAAAGGAGACCCATGTACCCTGTTTGTGGTGCTGCAAAGTAGTTCAGCTGCTATGGAAAATAATATGGAGAATCCTCAAAATTTAAAAACAGAATGACTGTATGATCCAGCAATTCTGCTTTGGGGCATGTATAAAAAAATGTAAACACTAACTTGAAAATACAAGTGTACCCCCATGTTCATGGCAGCATCATTTGCAATAGCCAAAACATGGAAATTAATAATATTCCATAATAAATATGTGTGTCCATCAGTGGATGAATGGATAAAGTTGTGGTATAGATGTAAAATGGAACATTCAGCCATAAAATTGAGGAAATCTTCCATTTGCAATAACACAGTTGGACCCTGAGGGCATTATGCTAAGTGAAAGTCAGAGAAAGACAAATACTGTGTAATTTCACCTACATATTGACTCTAAAAAGAAACAAAACCACAAACACATAGAACAAGAGATCCACTTTGTGGAAACCAGAGACGGAGTGTGAGTGTAGAGGGGGAAAAGGGAATTGGGGAAAGGTGGTCACAAGGTATAAGCTTACAGTCATAAGATAAATAAGTACTAGGAATATATTCTTTGCAGCCAAAGATGGAGAAGCTCTATACAGTCAGCAAAAACAAGACCAGGAGCTGACTGTGGCTCAGACCATGAACTCCTTATT
>NW_011495058.1:3593274-3593866 GCF_000754665.1 Bison bison bison
GAACTGGACATGGAACAACAAACTGGTTCCAAATAGGAAAAGGAGTACATCAAAGCTGTATATTGTCACCCTGCTTATTTAACTTATATGCAGAGTACATCATGAGAAATGCTGGGCTGGAAGAAGCACAAGCTGGAATCAAGATTGCCGGGAGAAATTTCAATAACCTCAAATATGCAGAAGACACTACCCTTATGGCAGAAAGTGAAGAGGAACTAAAAAGCCTCTTGATGAAAGTGAAAGTGGAGAGCGAAAAAGTTGGCTTAAAGCTCAACATTCAGAAAACTAAGATCATTGGCATCTGGTCCCATCACTTCATGGGAAATAGATGGGGAAACAGTGGAAACAGTGTCAGACTTTATTTTTCTGGGCTCCAAAATCACTGCAGATGGTGACTGCAGCCATGAAATTAAAAGACGCTTACTCCTTGGAAGGAAAGTTATGACCAACCTAGGTAGCATATTCAAAAGCAGAGAGATTACTTTGCCAACAAAGGTTCATCTAGTCAAGGCTATGGTTTTTTAGTGGTCATGTATGGATGTGAGAGTTGGACTGTGAAGAAGGCTGAGTGCTGAAGAATTGATGCTTCTGA
>NW_011495058.1:3593966-3612212 GCF_000754665.1 Bison bison bison
CCTCATGGGAAGAGTTGACTCATTGGAAAAGACTCTGATGCTGGAAGGGATTGGGGGCAGGAGGAGAAGGAGAGGACAGAGGATGAGATGGCTGGATGGCATCACTGACTCAATGGACGTGAGTCTGAGTGAACTCCGGGAGTTGGTGATGGACAGGGAGGCCTGGCGTGCTGCAATTCATGGGGTTGCAAAGAGTCGGACACGACTGAGCGACTGAACTGAACTGAGGATATAACATAAACGCCATGACCAAAGTTAACACTGCTGCATGAGATATAGGATATTTTTTTTAAAAAACTCCTAAGAGTTCTCATCACCAAGAGTATTTTTCTTTTCATTTTATCTCTATGAGATGACGGCTATTGACTAAATCTATTATGGTAATCACTTCATGATATAAGTAAATTGAACTACCATGCTACACATCTTAAATTTACACAGTGATGTATGTTAATTATTTCTCAATAAAACTGAAAAAAAAAAAAAGAATACCTATCCTTTGGAGAACTCTTACCACCCCGGACTTTAACCCAGGACTCTGAGTTCTACTACTATATACTATATGTGTTTTTGTAGCTCTAGCATAAGGGCCGGCACAGACTAGATGCTAAATAAAGTAAAAGAAGAAAGTAATGCAAATCTAAATACACACAGAAAGGAAACCAGAAAGGAAAGCTGGAAGAGCTCAGGACACAGTGAGGTGCAAACTCAATGTCAGTGGAGCAGTCAGGGTAGCTAGCCAGCATCGGAAATACTAAGGACATGGTTAAAATCCAGGTCCAGGTTCTAGCAGTTGGGACACGAGAGCATAAGTAGGCAGCTCCAAGCCAAACCACATCTATAGTCTTGGCTTTGAAAAACTGAAGGGCACTCCTTAGTCTTGGGATGCAAGGAAACTTTGACTGTAACTGGAAGTGGAAGAGGTTAATCTGCTTATTACTAGCTGCATCCCCTTCAGGGAGCGGGGTAGGGTGGCTTAGTCTCTCTAGGTCTCAGCTTCTAGTTTATGAACTTGGAATCAACTTGAGAGAACACAATGTAGAAAGATTCCTGGTATAGGATAAGTTGTCTCTACTGCAGCCCTGCCATTACTTTTGGTGGGACCCAAGAGCGTTTGGGGCCAATGGGGGTGGAGCAGGACCCAACAGCTAGCAAAGTTCATGATTGGAGGAGAGAAGAGAAAGACACTCCAGTATGAAGTAAACTCCTCCCGCCTTGGTTCCTGGACTGTCTGGAGAGATCCCATTTGAAGAGAGGAGTTTGACCTCTGACTCCATTTGCTTGTGTTGCTCAAGGATGAATGGATGGGGATCTACAGGAAGAGAGGTCATTGGGAAATGACTGCAGGTCCCACCTGTGTTTCATAGGCCACAAGGACGCTGAAAATGATCTAGAATGACCTGAGTTGACATCTCAGCCTTGCCAGCCATTATCTTAATTCACATGTGATTCTGTTTTAAGCACACATTTGCCTTCCTCCTTATTCCAAAATTGGAACCATTAGAGTTGCATTATTAGTCATTATAAGATATTTGCATGCTTGTTTGTTGAGTTTTTAAAAGCTTTTTTCTTTTTAATTTATGGGGACATTCTGATATTGCACTAAAATGTAATATTATACAACATGCTAGAAAAACAGTCTTTAAAATATTGCTCATTCTCTCTCTTTTTTTTTAAATTTTATTTCATTTTTAAACTTTACATAATTGTATTAGTTTTGCCAAATATCAAAATGAATCCATCACAGGTATACATGTGCTCCCCATCCTGAACCCTCCTCCCTCCTCCCTCCCCATACCATCCCTCTGGGTCGTCCCAGTGCACTAGCCCCAAGCATCCTTGGTGGACTATGAATGTGCTTATGAAAGGTTCTCATCCACAGATGAATGTTAGTTACATTTAGGGTGAGGCCACAGTGGTGTTCTGGAAAGAACCAGAACTTAGACCAAGGGAACAAGTTCTTTTCTTGGTTTTGTGATCTGAATGGAGTCTTGTCATCTCCATATTCAATTTCTTCTACCATAAATGAGAGTTTAGACAAGCTCAAGAGATTTTAAATCATGGTAAGCTGGCTAATGGTCCCCAAAGTTGTCAATGCACTGTTCCTCAGAACATGTGAATGTAGCCTTCTAAGGAAAAAGGGGCTTTGCATGTATGATTAAGTGAAGGGACTTGAGAGATTATCCTGGGTTATCTGAGTGGGCCCAGAATAATCACAGGTATCTTTATAAAGGAGAGGCATGAAACCAGAGGAAAGAGGAGACAGGGTGGGGATGGTCAGATGCAGCCACAAGCCCAGGCACAACTGCAGACTCTACAAACTGGATGAGTCAAGAAACAGATTCTCCCCTGGGGGCTCTAAAAGGATTCAGTCTTCTGATACTGTGATTTTTTTCTTTATTTTTGACACTGTGATTTTAGGCCAGTGAGACCATATTGGACTTCTGACTTGTAGAATTGGAAGAAAATAAATTTGTGTTACTGACTCGATGGATGTGAGTCTGAGTGAACTCCGGGAGTTGGTAATGGACAGGGAGGCCTGGCATGCTGCGATTTATGGGGTCACAAAGAGTCGGACACGACTGAGCGACTGAACTGAACTGAACTGAAGCCATGAATTTTGTGATATTAACAGAGCAATAGGAAATTAACACACAATTTTTCTTCTTTAGGCTGTAACATTATCCTAGGAAAGAAAATTTTATTAACAGAATAAAATGCCCATATTTCACAAGGACAGGGATTTGTAATTGGATTTTCCTCATAGTTATCTGTTATGGTAAGTGTAAAATCTGAAAATTGACTTATCATATTATTGGGATTACTGAAAGTAATATTGTATGGCTATCTCTTTAAAGCAAATAGTTAAAATTATACTTTGGTTAGGCAGTAAATTTGATCTGAGAAAAAGGGAAAAAAATAGAAGTATTAAGTGCCAAGTACTATCAAGAGCACAGCAAATGCCTCAACATTCATTCTTGACCTTGGCGTATCATTACTTAAGAACATAAAATGGCTCCCTGGAGAATATAGTCCAGCCTTCTCATCATCATGAATGATGAGCTCCAAGAAAGGTGTGAACAAGGCGTTGAATGTTCTCTCAATTTAACAAATGCTGAATGAGCTGCTCTACTCCAGGCTCTTTGGAGCCTGCCAGAGGCTAGGAAAAGACCAATAAAAAATAAATATCTCTTAATTTCAAGTTAGTCTGTTAAGTCTAAGAAGGGAATCAGATATGCTAAAAGACTATCAAAAAACTCAGAAACCACTTGGTCAGTTTCCCAGCTACATGAGCTGACAGCATTTGGATACAAATGAAATCACTTGTTTTGTTTCCCCAGCAAATCCCATTAGCTCCAGCATTCCAGGATTTCACTAAGAGGGATCCCATCTTGTGAGACCCAAAATGCCACCTCTAGACTCTTCTCCAGTTACTGGTTGGGGCATAGACTTGGATTATTGTGATATCAAATGGTTTGGCTTGGAAATGAACAGAGATCATTCTGTCATTTTTGAGATTGCATCCAAGTACTGCATTTCAGACTCTTTTGTTGACCATGATGGCTACTCCATTTCTTCTAAGGGATTCCTGCCCACAGTAGTAGATATAACGGTCCTCTGAGTTAAATTCACCCATTCCAGACCATTTTAGTTCGCTGATTCCTAGAATGTTGACGTTCACTCTTGCCATCTCCTGTTTGAGCACTTCCAATTTGCCTTGATTCATGGACCTGACATTCCAGGTTCCTATGCAATATTGCTCTTTACAGCATCGGATATTGCTTCTATCACCAGTCACATCCACAACCAGGTATTGTTTTTGCTTTGGCTCCATCCCTTCATTCTTTCTGGAGTTATTTCTCCACTGATCTCCAGTAGTATATTGGGCACCTACCAACCTGGGGAGTTCCTCTTTCAGTATCCTATCATTTTGCCTTTTCATACTGTTCATGGGGTTCTCAAGGCAAGAATACTGAAGTGGTTTGCCATTCCCATATTCTGTCAGACCTCTCCACCATGACCTGCCCATCCTGTGGCCCCACAGGGCATGGCTTAGTTTCACCGAGTCAGACAAGGCTGTGGTCCGTGTGATTAGATTGACTAGTTTTCTGTGATTATGGCTTCAGTGTGTCTGCCCTCTGATGCCCTCTCACAATACCTACCATCTTACTTGGGTTTCTTTTACCTTGGACATGGGGTATCTCTTCACGGCTGCTCCAGCAAAGTGCAGCCACTGCTCCTTACCTTAGATGATGGCCGCTCATGGCCGCCCCTCCTGACCTTGAACATGGAATAGCTCCTCTCAGCCCTCCTGTGCCCCAACCAGTAACACTGAAGAAGCTGAAGTTGAACAGTTCTATGAAGACCTACAAGACCTTTTAGAACTAACACCCAGAAAAGATGTCCTTTTCATTATAGGGGACTGGAATGCAAAAGCAGGAAGTCAAGAAACACCTGGGGTAACAGGCAAATTTGGCCTAGGAATATAGATTGAAGCAGGGCTAATAGAGTTTTGCCAAGAGAATGCACTGGTCAGAACAAACACACTCTTCCAAAGACACAAGAGAAAACTCTACACATGGACATCACCAGATGGTCAATATCAAAATCAGATTGATTATATTCTTTGCAGCCAAAGATGGAGAAGCTCCATACAGTCAGCAAAACCAAGACCAGGAGCTGACTGTGGCTCAGATCATGAACTCCCTATTGCCAAATTCAGAATTAGATTGAAGAAAGTAGGGAAAACCACTAGACCACTCAGGTATGACCTAAATCAAATCCCTTATGATTATACAATGGAAGTGAGAAATATATTTAAGGGACTAGATCTGTTAAGTAGAGTGCCTGATAAACTATGGATGGAGGTTTGTGACATTGTACAGGAGACAGGGATCAAGACCATCCCCGTGGAAAAGAAATGCAAAAGGCAAAATGCCTGTCTGGGGAGGCCTTACAAACACCTGTGAAAAGAAGAGAGCGAAAAGCAAGGAGAAAAGGAAAGATATAAGCATCTGAATGCAGAGTTCCAAAGAATAGCAAGGAGAGATAAGAAAGCCTTCCTCAGTGATCAGTCCAAGGAAATAGAGGAAAACAAGAGAATGGGAAAGACTAGAGATCTCGTCAAGAAAATTAGAGATACCAAGGGAACATTTCATGCAAAGATGGGCTCAATAAAGGACAGAAATGGTATGTACCTGACAGAAGCAGAAGATATTAAGAAGAGGTGGCAAGAATACACAGAAGAACTGTAGAAAAAGGATCTTCATGACCTAGGTAATCACGATGCTGTGATCACTCACCTAGAGCCAGACATCTTGGAATGCATAGTCAAGTAGGCCTTAGAAAGCATCACTACGAACAAAGCTAGTGGAGGTGATGGAATTCCAGTTGAGCTATTTCAAATCCTGAAAGATGATGCTGTGAAAGAGCTGCACTCAATATGCCAGCAAATTTGGAAAACTCAGCAGTGGTCACAGGACTGGAGAAGGTCAGTTTTCATTCCAATCCCAAAGAAAGGCAATGCCAAAGAATGCTCAAACTACCACACAATTGCACTCATCTCACATGCTAGTAATGCTCAAAATTCTCCAAGCCAGGCTTCAGCAATACGTGAACTGTGAACTTCCAGATGTTCAAGCTGGTTTTAGAAAAGACAGAGGAACCAGAGATCAAATTCCCAACATCTTCTGGATCATCAGAAAAGCAAGAGAGTTCCAGAAAAACATCTATTTCTGCTTTATTGACTATGCCAAAGCCTTTGACTGTGTGGATCACAATGAACTGTGGAAAATTCTGAAAGAGATGGGAATACCAGACCACCTGACCTGCCTTTTGAGAAACCTATATGCAGGTCAGTAAGCAACAGTTAGAACTGGACATGGAACAACAGGATGTTCCATGTCAAAAAGGAAAAGGAGTACGTCAAGGCTGTATATTGTCACCCTGCTTGTTTAACTTATACGCAGAGTACATCATGAGAAATGCTGGGCTGGAAGAAGCACAAGCTGGAATCAAGATTGCTGGGAGAAATATCAATAACCTCAGATATGCAGATGACACCACCCTTATGGCAGAAAGTGAAGAGGAACTAAAGAGCCTCTTGATGAAAGTGAAAGAGGAGAGTGAAAAAGTTGACTTAAAACTCAACATTCAGAAAACTAAGATCATTGGCATCTGGTCCCATCACTTCATGGGAAATAGATGGGGAAACAGTGAAAACAGTGGCAGAGTTTATTTTTGAGCTCCAGAATCACTGCACATGGTGACTACAGCCATGAAATTAAAAGACACTTACTCCTTGGAAGGAAAGTTATGACCAACCTTGATAGCATATTCAAAAGCAGAGACATTACTTTGCAAACAAAGGTCTGTCTAGTCAAGGCTATGGTTTTTCCAATAGTCATGTATGGATGTCAGAGTTGGACTGTGAAGAAAACTGAGCACTGAGGAATTGATGCTTTTGAACTGTGGTGTTGGAGAAGACTCTTGAGAGTCCCTTGGACTGCAAGGAGATCCAACCAGTCCAACCTAAAGGAGATCAGTCCTGGGTGTTCTTTGGAAGGAATGATGCTAAAGCTGAAACTCCAGTACTTTGGCCACCTCATGTGAAGAGTTGACTCATTGGAAAAGACTCTGATGCTGGGAGGGATTGGGGGCAGGAGGAGAAGGGGAAGACAGAGGATGAGATGGCTGGATGGCATCACCGACTCGATGGACATGAGTTTGAGTGAACTCCAGGAGTTGGTGATGGACAGGGAGGCCTGGCATGCTGCAGTTTATGGGGTCATAATGAGTCAAACATGACTGAGCGACTGAACTGAACTGAAGGAATTTGTTAATCACTTAGAAGATGGGGAAATACAGTGGTGTTGGGTCCAAAATATTTATCATCACCCTAATGAGATGCAGTGGTCAGTGAGTGTTACAAGATGAAGCTCCAAGTCTGGGCTGAAAGGCACATGTGTGGATCATGAGCATGGAGCTGAGGTTGTCATATAGACACAGTGACAGCACTTAAGGGGGCAGCACATTTCCAAATGACTCACAAGTCAGAAAAGAATCTCAAGAGTAACTTTAAAATATTCCAAAACAAATTAAAATGAAAATACAATTTAGCAAAATTTGTGAGATGCAGCAAAGCACTGCTTAGAGGCAAACATCACATTGATGCATATATTAGAAAAGAAGAAATATCTAAGATCAATAATCTACCTTAGGAAAGCAGTAAATAAGAGGAATTTATGTATATAGCAAGCAGGAGAAAAGAAATAACAAAAATTAGTGCAGAAACCAATAAAGTTAAAAACAGGAAAACAATACAAAAAAAAAATCAATGAAATCAAAAGTTGATTCTTTGAAAAGATAATTAAAATTCATACTCCACTAGCCAGTCTAATCAAGAAAAAGAAGAGAAAACACAAATTACTAGTATTAGAAATAAGAGAGAAATTATCAATACTGGGCCCATGGATGCAAAAATGCTAATAAAGGAAAAATCCAAAAAGCTCCATGCCCCAAAATTTGATATCTTAAATGAAATGGACCAATTCCTTGAAAGACACAAACTAAACACACACACACAAGGAGATATAGGTAACCTGAAATTCTAAAATCTATTAAGTTGATGGATTATTATAAACTTCCCCCTAAAGAAGAGTGTCAGCCTCAAAAGCACCAAATTGTTTCAATGGTGAATTCTGTCAAACATTTAAGAAAGTAATTATACCTATCCCCTACAGTATCTTCCCGCAATAGAAGCAAAAGGAACACATCCTAACCCATTTTATGATATCAGTATTTGCCCACTACCAAAACTATATCAAGATATTACAAATAATTTATAGATCAATATTTCCCATGAAATTGGACACAAAAAATCATCAATAAAATACTAGCAAATCAAATTCCAAAATGTATAAAAAGAATTATATAACACAACCAAGCAAGATCTATTTCAAGTATGCAAGACTTGTTCTACATTCAAAAATCGATTAATTAACCATTAATTAATGTCCATAATCAACTAGTGTATAATCTATCATATCAACAAGTTAAAGAAGAAAATTATTTTTTTAATTTTATTTTATTTTTAAACTTTACATAATTGTATTAGTTTCGCCAAATATCAAAATGAATCCACCACAGGTATATATGTGAAAATTATTATATTATCATAACAATTGCTGCAGAAGAAGCATGTGAAAACATTCAACACCCATATGTGATAAATATCCTTAAAAAACTAACAATAAAGGGGAATTGTTTCAACCTGACATAAAACATTTATAAAAACTTGCAACCAACATCTTACAGGCCCATTAATAGTAACCAATGCACCATGGGTATGTAAGATGTTACTAACAGAAGAAAAGGATATCAAGTAGATGACAAATCTCTACTCTCTATGCAATTTTTCTGTAATACAAAATTATACTAAAAATAAGCTTATTTTTTTTTTTGAAAGAAGGTGATATGGTCCCTTCTTTAGTAGAGAAGAGAAGTATTATCATAGCTAATTATTAAGCAAGGCAAACATTGAATAGGAATTGTTCTGTTGGCCTTCAGTGGTGGAATTCTAATCAGCTTGGGAAAACAAAGTTGAGAAATTTTCAGTTCAGTTCAGTTCAGTCACTCAGTCATGTCCAACACTTTGCGACTCCATAAACCACAGCACACCAGGCCTCCCTGTCTATCACCAACTCCCAGAGTCCATCCAAACCCATGTCCATCAAGTCAGTGATGCGATCCAAACATCTTATCTTCTGTCGTCCCCTTCTCCTCCTGCCCTCAATCTTTCCCAGCATCAGGGTCTTTTCAAATAAATCAGCTCTTCGCATCAGGTGGCCAAAGTATTGGAATTTCAACTTCAACATCAGTCCTTCCAGTGAAAACCCAGGACTGATGTCCTTTAGGTTGGACTGGTTGGATCTCCTTGCAGTCCAAGGGACTCTCAAGAGTCTTCTCCAACACCACAGTTCAAAAGCATCAATTCTTCAGCACTCAGCTTTCTTTATAGTCCAACTCTCACATCCATACATGACCACTAAAAAACCATAGCCTTAACTAGATGGACCTTTGTTGGCAAAGGTCTATCTCTGTTTTTTAATGTGCTGTCTAGGTTGATCATGCTTACTCCTCCCAAGGAGTAAGCATCTTTTAATTTCATGGCTGCTATCACCACCTGAAGTGATTTTGGAGGCCAGAAAAATAAAGTCTGACACTGTTTCCACTGTTTCCCCATCTATTTCCCATGAAGTGATGGGACCGGATGCCATGATCTTTGTTTTCTGAATGTTGAGCTTTAAGTCAATTTTTTCACTCTCCTCTTTCACTTTCATCAAGAGGCTCTTTAGTTCCTCTTCACTTTCTGCCATAAGGGTAGTGTCTTCTGCATATTTGAGGTTATTGAAATTTCTCCCAGCAATCTTGATTCCAGCTTGTGCGTCATCCAGCCCAGCGTTTCTCATGATGTACTCTGCGTATAAGTTAAATAAGCAGGGTGACGATATATAGCCTTGATGTACTACTTTTCCTTTTTGGACCATCCTGTCGTTCCATGTCCAGTTCTAACTGTTGCTTACTGACCTGCATATAGGTTTCTCAAGAGGCAGGTCAGGTGGTCTGGTATTCCCATCTCTTTCAGAATTTTCCACAGTTTATTGTGATCCACACAGTCAAAGGTTTTGGCATAGTCAATAAAACAGAAATAGATGTTTTCTGGAACTCTCTTGCTTTTTTGATGATCCAGTGGATGTTGGGAATTTGATCTCTGGTTCCTCTGTCTTTTCTAAAACCAGCTTGAACATCTGGAAGTTCATGGTTCACGTATTGCTGAAGCCTGGCTTGGAGAATTTTAAGCATTACTTTACTAGCTTGTGGGATGAGTGCAATCGTGTGGTAGTTTGAGCATTCTTTGGCATTGCCTTTCTTTGGGATTGGAATGAAAACTGACCTCTTCCAGTCCTGTGGCCACTGCTGAGTTTTGCAAATTTGCTGGCATATTGAGTGCAGCACTTTCACAGCATCATCTTTCAGGATTTGGAATAGTTCAACTGGAATTCCATCACCTCCACTAGCTTTGTTCATAGTGATGCTTCCTAAGGCCCACTTGACTTCACATTCCAGGATGTCTGCCTGTAGGTGAGTGATCACAGCATCGTGATTATCTGGGTCATGAAGATCTTTTTTATACAGTTCTTCTGTGTATTTTTGCCACCTCTTCTTAATATCTTCTACTTCTGTCAGGTCCATACCATTTCTGTCCTTTATTGAGCCCATCTTTGTATGAAATGTTCCCTTGGTATCTCTAATTTCCTTGACGAGATCTCTAGTCTTTCCCATTCTGTTGTTTTCCTCTATTTCTTTGCATTGATCACTGAGGAAGGCTTTGTTATGTCTCTTTGCTATTCTTTGGAATTCTGCATTCAAATGGGTATAGCTTTCCTTTTCTCCTTTGCTTTTTACTTCTCTTCTTTTCACAGCTATTTGTAAGGCCTCCTCAGACAGCCATTTTGCTTTTTTGCATTTCTTTTCCATGGGGATGGTCTTGATCCCTGTCTCCTGTACAGTGTCATGAATCTCCATCCATAGTTCATCAAGCACTCTGTCTATCAGATCTAGTCCCTTAAATCTATTTCTAACTTCCACTGTATAGTGATAAAGGATTTGATTTAGGTATATACCTGAATGGTCTAATGGTTTTCTCCACTTTCTTCAATTTCAGTCTGAATTTGGCAATAAAGAGTTCATGATCCAAATCACAGTCAGCTCCCAGTCTTGTTTTTGCTGACTGTATAGAGTCTCTCCATCTTTGGCTGCAAAGAATATAATCAATCTGATTTCGGTGTCAACCATCTGGTGATGTCCATGTATAGAGTCTTCTCTTATTTTGTTGGAAGAGGGTGAGAAATTTTAAACTCTGTATAAAAATTCAAAACACAGCTAAAGGAAGTTAAATAAATGAGCTTGGGAGCAGGACATGCAGTCGCCAGGAGCATTATGCAAACATGAAACATGGGAGTCCTTGCCCACATGGTGCCTCACCCATAGGAGGGGTGCCGGGCTGTATCTGTGCTTCTGTGCTCATCTGTGAAGTTCTTCCTTAAAAAGACCATTCCCAGGCCACCCATGGTGATGTTAATTCAGTAGGTCTGCAAGGGGACCCAGGAACTTTTCTATTTAAAGTGGGTGTACATTTCAGTCCCAAGCCCTTCTGTTTAGATGTTTACAATCACCATTCTTTCAAAGAAATTATTCAAATAGTGGTAGAATCCACATCCACATCCTTTTCTCCTGATGGGAACTGAGGAAGCCATTTCCCGGTTGGGCATCCTAGACACATATGACTCACTTGTCACTTCCCTGTTACAAACAATGCCCCTTCCCTGTCGTTTAATGAATGTGATTCCAGGCACTGATCTCATTTGAACAGTTTCCTCTATGTTTGAACAGCTGCCTATTTGTCATTGTCAACATTTCACTCTACCTCCATATTTCAACACCCTTGCTGGAGTCACAAGTTCATGCCTGTGAGCTACGTGGGGATTGATCTTTAAGCTGGTGAGAATGACCCTAGAAGTAGATTATTTTGAGTGAAAAGTGTAGCTCAGAAATAAGACTTGCATTGAACCATTGTGCTTCAAAACCTCAGTGGGCATTTAAATTCTGTGGATCTTATTAAAATGCTGAAGGTTTTTTAGGAGGTCTAACATGGTGCAAAGATTCTATCCCCAGGTGTCTTGGGTATGCTTGGTCTCTGAGTGACCATGACGTGACCTTTCCAGGTGATGGGGTAATGTGTCTCTGACATAAAGCAATAGCAGCTCCAGGAGAGTGAATCTTAAGTTACAAAGGAGCACATTATCGTTTCTCATTGAACTTTCTATAAGACAGAGAGTTGAGCTTAGAGGATTGTGTGTCTTGGTGTGAGAAGACTAAGTCTTCACATGGAGCTCAGAAATGATGAAATGGGAAGAAGGACATAACAGAGCATCAGAAGAAGTTCATCATTTCCTCCAGGGAATCTTGCAGGCTGAGCAGATGCCACAGGAAGGTGTCTTCTCCAACAGCCCCTGAGTAACCAGACAGACTTTCTAGACAGGCCCCTGTCCTGTGAGGAGTTCAGAGATTTGGGAGACACTCTACTTCCTGGAGGGGACTAGGCTTGTAACTACTGTTTAATTGTAAGATATGGCTTTAGTCTCTTCAAGCATGCTATTAAAAAAATCAGTGTTCTAATTTGTGCTATGAATTTGAAATTCTGAGAGCTCCCGTAGTGAGACTAAAGCAGCCTTGACTGGGTAGATACAAGTTTCATCTCTGGTTCTTCTGCTCAGGTTCTCAGCTTCCTAGGAATGTTATAGACAGACACCGGGACATGCACACTACGTACAGGACAAGAAAACAGCCTCTGTCCTCATAGAGCTTTCACCAGAACTCAGAAAACAAGCGTGTCAACTCATAAATCACAGTGCTGTTCTATATAAAGTGGACAACATTTACTCAACAGAGATTTTTCTGACTGCCTACAATATGCCAGTCACTTTCTAGACACTTAGAATTAATAAGTGAACTAATAAATACTCAGTTTCAGTTCAGTTCAGTCAGTCGGTCAAGTCTGACTCTTTGAGACCTCATGGACTGCAGCATGCCAGGCTTCCCAGGCTGATTCTGAGAAAGATTGAAGGCAGGAAGAGAAGGGGACGACAGAGAATGAGATGGTTGGATGGCATTACCAACTCAATGGACATGAGTTTGAGCAAGATTTGGAAGTTGGTGATGGACAGGGAAGCCTGGTGTGCTGCAATCCATGGGATCACAAAGTCAGACAAAACTGAGCAACTGAACTGAACTGAAAAAAATAATCAACAAGAGAAAATCTATGTCCTCATGGAGTTCACCTTCTAATGGGAGTGTTGGTTAACAAATGCAAGGAATAAGTAAATGATATACCACACACCCATGAATATGTGCTATGAAGACATAGAGCAAGATAGAGGTTTGAACTCTAGAAAAAATGCAGAGAAAGAGAAGAAGGGTCAGGTCCCTGTTAACAAGCTGTCTGGAATGGCTTTCTGGATAAAGTGGCATCTGAGGTGGGTTTTCAAAAAAGCCAAATATTTTAAAATGCTTCCAGAAGACCAGAAGGACCAAAGCATGTCAGCCAGAGAAGAGCATAGCAAAGACTCATGGAAAACCTCCCCTGTGCTTTCACATGCATCACCTTCATTTATAGCTCAGGAATCTGAGATTATTAAAGAGAAGAGCTGGGGAAAAGCAGAAACTGCAGATGGAAGGGGTGTCCTGACTTCACCCAGTCCTTCCTCCAGGGCCCAAGTTTGTACTTACTTTAAAGAAAAAGATTCCTGCCGGGGTCCAGCCCCGGTGGATCCAGGGAATTCGAAGCGGGGATGGCGTCGGCGAGGATCAGGAAACAACTGCTTAATTAAACATTAATTAAGGATATAAAGAGTAATAGAATAAGGATAGCTCATTGAGGAAATTTCAGTGAAGAAAAGAGGCTGAATAATTCAGCCAGAAGGTGAGAGAAAGAACGACATGGGGAGACCAAGTTTCGGTGAACAAGGCCCACACTTTATTTTCCAAAGTAGTTTTTATACCTTAAATTGTGCATAGAGGATAATGGGGGAAGGGGTGGAGTCATGCAAGGACAGCAGCTCCTGGTCCTAATCGAAGCCAGGCTTTCTTCCTGCAAACTTATCATATGCAAAAGCTTAGGTGATTTGCATCATTTTCTGGCCCGGAGGCCTGTTAACATTTTAAGACCCTTTCTTCAGAAAACTTATTTTTCTCTAAAGGTGATTGGTCAGGAGCCACCCTCCAAAAGCATTAGATAAAGTTGCATTCCTACAGAGCAAATGGTGGGCTATAACAAGAAAAAGAATTAACTCAAGGGTCCCAGTTTACAAACATTAAAGCTACTACTTACACCAATTCTATTAATCAATACACTGCCAGGGACACAGCAGGTAAGGGATATGGAAACTTAGCAGCAAACATTGGCCCAACAAGTGAAAATCCCTTCACCAATACAATTTCTAATCAATCTTTTAACTACTCAAAAGAATCTGTGTTTAGACAGTTTAGAACATCTCCTGCCTCTCACAGTTGGGAGGCTCTGAACAATCACATGTGGCCGGAAAAACCTATTCAGGCAGGCTAGAGGATTTCCAAAGGAGTTTGTAGGTTAACACTGTCACACCCAGGAATTATTAACTGGAACTGTAAGCTAACTCTTTTTTCAGAGAGAGGTAGTGGGGGACAGCCCCCCGTAAAGTCAGAGGTGTAGGTGAAAGCACAAAGCAGAAAGTAGGCAGACTCTGGTTTTGGGGGTAGATGCTTGAGACTTTCCAGGGGGACTCCTGAAGCTCGATCCCGCCTTTGCGTATGCCGAGCCTCCTTCCTCATGACCTTTGTCATGGACGGAGTTCCTCACGCTGGCTCCCGGCAGTGATAGAATTCCAGTTGAGCTATTCCAGATCCTGAAAGATGATGCTGTGGAAAGTGCTGCACTCAATATGCAATATGCAATATGCACTCAATATGCAATATGCCGGCTCCCGGCAGACTCCTACTTAAGTATTAAAGTTCTCTTCATTTAAGAGAAAAGGATAGGTTATATATAACAACCAAGCAAGATTTATGAAGAGCCTCCCATGTTCTCTGCAGTATTATTCACAACAGCCAAGACACAGAAGCAACCTATGTGCCTGTGGACAGATGACCGGATCAGGGAAGTACTGTATATACCGACAGTGGAATGTCATTCATCTTCAAAAAAGAAAGTCTGCCATTTGCTACAATGTAGATGAATCTGGAAGAAATTCTCCCAAGTGAAATAAACCAGACACAGGATGACAAACACTACAAGGCACCATGAAGATAAGAAATATAAAATAGTCAAAATCAGAGAAGCAGACAGTGGAGTGGTGGTCACCAGGGGCTGGGGGAGGGGAAGTGGGAAGTCTTAGTCTAAGACAGAGTTCAGCATATGCAACATGCATAAGTCCTAGAGACTGATGGCACAGAGTCTATAATTACCAACATCGTATCATACACAAAAGAATTGCTAAGAAGGTAAGTCTTATATTGAGTGTTCTCATCACAAAAGAAAATAATAGCAACTAAAGATAGTAGAAGGAAATTTTTGGAGGTGATGGTTGTGTTTATGGCATTGATGCTGATGATGGTCTCATGGTTGTATACTTACCTCCAAAACCCATCGAATTGTGTACCTGAATTATGTACAGTTTTTTGTATGTCAACCATACCTCAATAGCATGGTTCATTAAAAAAATTAGGAGAATGATCACTTGCTACATTTATATGAAATTTGGGATGAAACAATTTCATAATGAATACAGACAAGTCCAAAGTTAATAACAAGATTGCCTCTCTGGAGGAGCAAGTTCAGTCCAAACACTAGGTACTTATCGTGGGGCTTGGCAAGTGTCTTCCCTCTAATGTGGCCATCATCTGAGGGGTGGGCAGGCCCTCTGTGGAGATGAACTCATTGTCATCATGAACTATCAGCCCTCTGATGAAGATGGTGAGCAGGGTGAAAGCACAGGCTCTATCCAGGGTCAGCTCCACATACCAGAACAATCATGCACATTGAAAAATCTAGCTGACTGTAGCTGAGTGTGTGGCAGCCTCTAGATTAAACATCATGATGATTCGATTTTCAATTTTCACTTTTCTTCTGGATGTTTTCTCATTGCCTATCCTCAACCAAATGGGAGCACATTTATTTGCTAAAAAGTAAATGCTTTCATTTGAGGAAACACATAAATCTTATTTTCCTTTACAAGGATATATGTCTATATGTCTACATAGAGTTGTACCCCAAAAGCTAAATAAGAAGCTAATCAGCACCAGACATCACACCAGGCTAGGAGCATCTCTTAAATAACAGACAGCATCCTTTATCCCGGTATCCAGCCTTTAGCACAGACAGAACCTGGACTCCACTGTTCTCAGCCCAGAGGACACAGGAACTGAGAGTAGTGTTCCTGGCATGGGAATGCTGAGAAAGGCAGACTGAATAAATCCACACAGCAGACTGCAACGTTCGCTACAGCCAAGGGCCTGTATGAGACACCTGAGGATGGAGTGGTGGGGAGGTACTCAGCTAGGAACAAAGAGCTGCAACTGTGGCAGAAGAGAAAATGAGGAAGACTAGGTAGCAATGTGTACCCTTACTATTTAAGCAAAAACTGGTAACAAACTGATATTTCCTTTTTTTTTTCAATTGTATAAAAAACATGCTTATCTGAGAAAAATTATAGGAGTTGTTTTAAGATGCAGAAATTATAGGTGATTTCTGGGAAGGGCTTAATCTTTAACAGAGGGTATGTTTTAGTTTTAATATGCAAGAAAAAGTGAAAGTGTTAGTCACTAAGTCATGCCCGACTCTTTATGGCCCCATGGACTGTAGCCCATCAGGCTCCTCTGTCCATGCAATTCTCCAGGCAAGAATACTGGAGTGGTAGCCATTCCCTTCTATAGGGGATTTTTCCAATCCAGGGATTGAATCTGAGTCTCCTGCATTACAAACATATTCTTTACCATCTGAGCCACCAGGGAAGCCAGAAAACTACAAATAAAAATGTTAAAGGTACATTAAAGTATATGAAGAAGATTTAAGGTAGAATTTTGTACCTTTCTCACAATTAAGACAAATTAGGCCACTTTGGCCAAAGAGAATGCAGAGCACTTCTTTAGAGGATTTCAAGATGAAAACCGTGTTCTCATCTGGGTAAATTCTGGTGTCTTTCTGTCCAGAGTTAAAAGCACACTCTAGATGCTATTTCTAGATGCCCCGCTAATCCGTGATTTCCTGAGTAGTCAAGCCAATTCTCTCAGGTTCCAGGAATTAGCCAAGCCATGGAGCAGACAGAAGTAGCTCCTTCCGTATAAGACCTGTCTTCACGCCCCTGAGAACTTGCGCGCTAAGAAGCAGCATCCTCTGTACGGCCTCCGGTTCCGGGAGATCGTGGAGCAGCTGTGTGTGCGGGAAAGTCCAGAGTCCTGATCTGCATCCAGGCTACCTCCCGCCTTCTGGGCAGGACCACATCCCCACGCCAGCCGCCGGCCCCACACGTCAGAGTCGGGATGAAATGAGTGTTCCCACAGTAGCTGTGAAGAGCCGTTCTGTGAGCCGTGACATGAAACAGAAATGTGGGCGGTTCGTGAAGTCCTTGACGTTTACGGGATACGGAGGATGCCAAAACATTTAAGCAGCATCTAGGGACTCGGGCTCCTGGAAAAACAGACGTGTGTATTAATAATTCTAATGAAAGGAGACCAAGGCTCTGACAGAATGGAAGGGTCTAGAGATGGCATTGTGAGGGATGGGAACAACAGTAGCTGTGGATGGTGAAGGCAGTGACAAGGGTTTTCTGGAGCTGAGAAACATAAAAATGCCTTGAAAGTAGAAAACTAAAGGCATAGCTTAAGCAACAGCAAAATCTGGGACTGGATCTAGAATGTGTGATGGATGTGTGGTGAGAGGAGAGGTCAGACAGAAAAAGGGACCAGACTGAGTAGGGCTGAGAAGCAAGTCTGGATTTCATCCCACCAGAAATGGGGGGCCACGGAAGGCTCCTAAGGAAGGGCATGGCCCCTTTGGCAGGGGAAGGGCTGTCATCTACCAGGCACTGCTTTCCCAGGTGATTCTTGTACGCTCTTTTATTTGAATTCAAAGAACATCCAGCCTTCGTGGTGACGTTCCAGCTAAAGTTTGCACAGCCCTGATCACAGATGGAAAAATCATACCCCCTTGTTTAAGTAACAGGTTCTTCAACTTGAAATATGACAATTTTTCTCAGTGTTCCACAGAGTAAACTAAACTATCAGGGTCTCAGCTCCAAAATCTGGTTCACTGCAAGCCTTCTTAGAATTAAAAAGCTAAAGAAATTGTGTTATCAATACACCATATGTACTCAAAACAAGCCTTTGAGGAAGAGCATGATCTGGCCTGCAGAGGGAGGGTGATGCCCACAGAACCCCCACAACGTAGTCACTATGCATTCCCAGCCCAGAAGGGTGACTGCATAGGATGCTACAGAAAAACTGCCTCAGAGAAAGTTCACTGTCCATGGAGGTGGTGACCTCAATTTCCCAATCATGCATCGGGAGGGAAGTGCCTCCTTCTGGCGTCTCTGTGACTGAAGTTTAACAGCCGAGTGACCGTCCCCTTCCAGCCACCCGCAACCAGGTTGG
>NW_011495058.1:3612312-3613769 GCF_000754665.1 Bison bison bison
ACCAGGTTGGGGGGGGGGGTGGCCCAGAGGACATTGGATCCTTGGACCGAACAAGGAAGAGTCAGCATTCTGCCTGCCCACCCCATCTTCCCTAAGACGTCACTTTCTATAAGCACAATAGCCAACTTCTGGACAAGGTTTGAATCATGATGCCAGAGGCTACGTGAGAGTAAATTCAGATAAATACACTGACAGTTGATGTTGGAAGGTGTTGTGAGCCAAAGGAGGACCTGAGGCAGGGAGAAGAGAGACGAGCTGACGAGCAGATGTGTCCTGGCCACCTGACTCACCAACTGTATTTGCCCCACTGGCTTTTCTTAGGAAAATTACAGGTATACCTGTGGCGGATTCATTTCGATATTTGGCAAAACTAATACAATATTATAAAGTTTAAAAATAAAATAAAATTTAAAAAAAAGAAATGTTTAAGTATAAGGAGAGAATACAGCACAAATGTTCCATTATGCAGTGCTCAATTCAGTCACACAAATCCTTACTGACAGCTGCTCTGGGCATGCGATAGGGGTACCTCCTCGGTTCAGTGGACACAGGACACACATGTGTGGATGCCCACATTGCACAGGAGAACACTCATGTACACACTACATGCATGTATACATACACACTTCAACACTATCTACTGTGCCAAATAACAAGCTTTGTGTCATTGTCATCACACCCCCATTTATACTCCATGTGTGGATTTGATGAAGCTGTGAGGGGCAGGCAGACGCAGGAAAGTGAGGTGACCTCAGGGGTGGTGCGTGGAGGATGGGGATGAGGGTTGCAGCCTGGGAGTACCCAGCAAGTGGGAGTCCTGTGACGGCACCTATGTCCAGCCCTGGGAAGGCCCCGGAGGGCAGGTTTTGTTTTGCTCTGGTAATGCATTTGGAGAGTAGGTGGCAACAGGGAATATTTCACATTAATGTGTGATGTGTTTTCAATCATTAGAGCAGTTCTGAAATGGATGAGACTTCTCAAAATGAAGAGGTACTTACTCACTTTGGGGAAATTCCCAAGAGCAGTCAAATAGCCACCGGTTGGGCTAGAGCTTCCAGCACTAAACAGAGCACAGGGGTCTCCAGGAGGCTCCGCCCTCCCCCCAGCTGCCTCTGATCCCTGGGAGCTCACTCAGCCCAGAGTCTGAAACTGTGAGCAGAGAATCAGGCAATGTCAGAGCAGGGCAGGCCATTGGAAATAATTCACGTTATCTGTCCCATTTTACAGATGGGAACAATGAGGCGTTGAGAGAGAAAAGGGCTTGACAAAAGTTATAGATAGACCGTGTGCATTTATGTTTGTGAATATTTTATAAATATGTGTGTATATTAAAGTATTCAGTTCAGTTCAGTCGCTCAGTTGCGTCCGACTCTTTGCAACCCCATGGACTGCAGCACGCCAGGCCTCCCTGTCCATCACCAACTGCCAGAGTTTACTCAAACTCATGTCCATTGAAT
>NW_011495058.1:3613869-3633123 GCF_000754665.1 Bison bison bison
ATTGAATCAGTGATGCCATCCAACCATCTCATCCTCTGTCATCCCCTTCTCCTCCTGTCTTCAATCTTTCCCAGCATCAGGGTCTTTTCAAATGAGTCAGCTCTTCACATCAGATAGCCAAAGTATTGGGGTTTCAGAACATATTAAAGTATAATTTACATCAAAAAAAAGTGCAGGTCTTGTCAATGAGCCACTGCCACCCGCGCATCATGACACAGAAGCGCTAGCTATGCTGCCTCCTCCACAGGCCCCTCAGGGACAGCTGCTCTGTAGGCCACCTATACCACTGGTCATAAATGGAATCATACAGTGTGATTCTCAGCATCACATTTGTCTTATTCATACAAGTTGCAGGAAGGAGTAATTTGTTATTGTTCACACTGCATTGTATTCTATTGTAGGATTATAGCAAAGTATACACATCCATTACACTTTTCAGACATTGGGTCCTTCCCAGTTGGGAGTTAGTGTAACACTGCTAGTGTAAGTACTTGCAATGTCTTTGGTGATTAGATATATGTATGCTTGGTGATGGACAGGGAGGCCTGGCGTGCTGCGATTCATGGGGTCGCCAAGAGTCGGACACGACTGAGTGACTGATCTGATCTGATCTGATGCTTGGTGAGTGTATATTTTGAAGTGCAACAGCTTGAGTCCAAGCATGTGCATGTGTTCATCTTTAGTAGATATTAACAAAGAGTTTTCCACAGTGGTGGCTTTGATCTGCGTGCCCCCTGCAGTCATGCACTTCATGACCCAAATACAGTAACATGTGAACTTTCAAGTTGGGAACTTTCAAATACGCAAACGTGCATTCACACGTCCAATCACGTAAGTTAGTTCACATGTCTGGTATACCTTGTCACATGTGTGCATCCTCTACAAGTGGCTGTGCGTTTGTGTTCTTTGTTGTATGGTGTTGCACAGAGTACATTAGAACAGGGTCTTTATTTCAAGCCCAGGATGTCTAGAAGCAAATGTAAAAGCAGTGGTGATATAGACGGTACTACTGTACTTCTTAAGGTACTGTACTGTAAGAGTAAAACTGTTTTCTTTATTTTTGTACTTGCTTGCATGTTATGTATTATTTGTGTGAAAAGTATTATAGACCTACTAGAAGCATGTATGCTAAGTCGCTTCAGTCATGTCTGACTCTGCCACCCTATAGGCCATGGCCTGCCAGGCTTCTCTGTCCATGGGATTCTCCAGGCAAGAATACCGGAGTGGGTTTCCATACCCTCCTTCAGAGGACCTTCTCAACCCAGGGATAGAACCCACAACTCTTATGTCTCCTGTACTGGCAGGGGGTTTCTTTACCAAGGGCACCACCTGGGAAACCCATAAACCTATTACAGTACAGTACTAGGTAGCTGATTGTGTTAGTTGGGTACCTAGGCTAACACTGTTGGACTTACCAACAAACTGGACTTAACAAACGTGTTCTCAGAATGGATTTTGTTCATATGTAGGGGGCTTACTATAGACCCCGGGAGGCCTGGCTTTCCTGTGATGTCTCTGTGATCCAAAAAGGTATTTTACTTCTTGGCACATCCACTCTTTCATCAGATGTGTATGAAGGTGCCTTCTAGCCTCAATTTTTTTCTGATTCTGGAAGGCGTATGTTTATGACTGTTTGGGTACTGTAGAGAGATTACAAAGGTACATCTATGCTGGTGGTATGCATCAAGATTTCGCCTCAAAATGCAAGGTTTTCTGATTATCTGAATCACTCTGAAAATAATGATGGAATTAAAGAGATAATAATTTTACTGCAATGAATAGTAAAAAATATAAATTTTTGTTTTAAAAAGGTTGTTTCTGACAATCATGTGAAGAACAAAGTAAAGCAATTCATTACGCTTGAGTATTTTAAGTGTTGACAGAAAGCTGTACTTAAACAGGAAACATCAATAGTTATAACTCTAAGGCCAAGTATTGTGATGCCTTTGGGTTAGAAGCCCAATTTTGCATAACAGCAACATGTGTAACTGCTGTAAAAGGGTCAATCAGGACCTCATGCTTATATCTTGTATAAAAAAAAATGACAGCTTTTTACATAATCAGTCAAGAAAATCTACTACCTCCTCCCAAAGGGGGAGAATAAATGACACCTAAATATATTCAGACTTTCCCCAGCTGCCTCCTTATTTTTGACTGTTGGAGAGGAAGCAGACAGCTTCATGGAGAAACTCGCACTACAATGGAATCTTAAGGAAGTGTAGAATTGTTACAGACATAAAGAAGGCAGCAAACACTACAGTCAGAGCTGGGGGGGCAAGGAGTGGGGGCGAGGAAGAGGCTGGATGTAGATATTCCAACTGTCCATCTAAGTGAGAGTACAGGGAAAGAGCTAAGAGGGACAGGCCTTTCTGCGTCGCCAGACAGACCTGTGTAAACAACTGGAGAACTTGGTTCCAAGACTTTGACAGAATTCTGGGATTTTTAATCACCTTTCTGGGTCAGTTAACTTTGTTCCACTTCACATGTTTTCCCAAGAAGCTTTCCAATGGGATTCTTAATAAAGAAAAAGGTCAAGAATTCTTGGCAAGATAGGGTAGCAACATGTGTCACTCTACTTAGCGTTCTCTGAGATTGCTTCTGAGATGAACAGTAGAATGTACAATATAGAAAAATCTTAAAACAATGTTGGAAATGACCTGCTCACATACCAGAGACAGTGAAGAATGACTGCCTGATAAATCACATTGCAGGCCCAATGTGAAGGACTTCCAGGAGGGTGAATGTAAAGCCAGAAGGCTGTCAAGGAAGGTACTAGAAAAAGCTCTCTGACATCCATGAGCATGGAGGGGAGAAGGTGGGTGTTTGCAAAGGGCTGTGAGACGGGACATCGGGACACACTAGACATGCCTTCTTGTCTCTATGATAGAGAAGTATGGACCCCACCAGGCAGTGCACATCTCAGGATCCTGGCTGACTGTCCCAGCCCCAGTGAGCAGAGGAAATGGCACACCAGGACCCTGAGGGGATACCTGCACAATTCAGAGATGACAAATGCTCTGTCTCAGCTCCCACAGTTATAACCCACGACTAAACATTACCAAATTCATCTCCAAAATGGTGGAAAATAAAGACAAAAAGAAATTGCTGTTAAGAGTTACACTCATGCATCTAAAGAAATGCTACCTGATGAAAACATTTTTCCCAGGAAAGCAGGGAGTTCCTAATTTTGTTCTCAGCAAAGAGGAACACAAATATATTGTATTCACCCAATTAGGACAAGTTTTCAGGAGGAGGAAAAAATAAAAATTAGGGCTCAAATAGTGAAGTAGACAAAAACAGCCATGATAATTAGAAATACAGAGGCAACACAGAGCTGAGTAGACAATGTGAGGTATTGAGTTATTAGAATAGAATGCTAACATGAAGATTTCATGCAAAATGTGGAGGAAGATGGATGAATATATGAACATGGTTTGGTAAAAGCCATGGAATAAGGAGAATGGGTCTGGGAAAGCTATGACACTTCCATCATGAAAGAACTGAGAAATGGAGCCAAATCCTTAATCAGAGAAATGAAAGCAAAATTTCTGAGCCAAAGAAAGAGTCAAATACGAGGTACAGGCTGAATTCTAAGGGAAAAAGAGACAAGCTTGACAGTTTCTAAAAATAATGAAAGTGTACGGATGAAGGAAAGACCCTGATCCTGAGAAAGATTAAGGATAGGAAGAGAAGGGGGCAAGAGAGAATGAAATGGTTGGATGGCGTCACTGACTCAATGGATATGAGTTTGAGCAAACTCCAGGAGATAGTGAAGGACAGGGAAGCATGGCGTGCTACAATCCACGGGGTTGCAAAGAGTTGGACACGACTTAGTGACTGAACAACAGTACAGATGAAGAAGAAAAACTATCTACAAAATAAATATGCATTTGTCTTCAATTCCACACGTTTGTAATAAAAAAAGAACATGTTTAATATAATTTTAAAGAGAAACTATTTTTACTCTAGAATTTGTTTTCTGGACAAGTTTGCAATCTTGAATAAAGACAAAAGAGTGGCACTTTCAGTTACCCAGAGTATAGAATATCAAGATATATGCACCCTGAGAATTGTTTCCTGAAAATAAACACCAGCCAAGCAAAAGATTAATCAGGGCACAAAACTCATGATAGTGAGTGTTAAAAAAAAATTAGTTGTGGCAAATATCAAAGCCAGTCAGTTCTAGTATCAATACTTGCCATAAATTTTAGTTGAAATTCTAATGTAAGGCACGATATAGTTTTTATAAGAGAAGTTAGTGAAAGAAAAGTGAAAAAGTGAGTTTCTCTGGTTTCCCAGATGGTAAAGAGTCTGCCTGCAATGCAGGAGACCCTGGTTCTACCCCTGGGTCTGGAAGATGCCCTGGAGAAGGAAATGGTAACCCACTCCAGTATTCTTTCCTGGAGAATTTCATGAACAGAAGAACCTGGCATGTTCCAGTCTATGGGGTCACAAAGAGCCAGTCAGTTCTAGTATCAATATTTGGTATAAATTTTGGTTGAAATTGTAATGTAAGGAGCAAAATAGTTCTTACAAGAGAAATTAGATAATGTTAAAAAAGACAAGATAATACTTAAAGCTGACCCCAGTAGAACAAACTTGGAGAAGGAAATGGCAACCCACTCCAGTGTTCTTGCCTGGAGAATCCCAGGGATGGGGGAGCCTGGTGGGCTGCTGTCTATGGGGTCGCACAGAGTCAGACACGACTGAATCGACTTAGCAGCAGCAGCAGCAGCAGTAGAACAAACTATATGAAGAACTATAATGGAAATCATTATTGGGGGAAATTAAGAAAAATAATAGCTTGTTAACCTATTCATTTTATATATTGGTCAGATGGAGGAATTTAATGTAAACTGAATGATTATTAACACTGGGCATTAGAGGGAAACTGTGTTCAGTATTAAAGTTGAAAAGAATAATATACAGAATGTTAGAGAAATGTATGAGAAGAGACATATTCCACAAATAAGCAAACACAGGTGGTCATGGAGAAAGAAGATAAAGATTGAATAGTAATAATACAGCAGGCATTTATAACAACAAATGGAAATGTGCTATATTCTCCCATTAAAAATGATTTCATATTGAGGCAAAAATAAAATCAAATATCATTTATAAACTATATACACAAAAAAGAAAAATATATAACAGATAAAAATTATTATTAGATATGGTAGGTTGCATTGATGTTGCTATTCAGTCACTCAGTCATGTCCAATTCTTTGCAACCCCAAGGACTGCAGCATGCCAGGCTTCCCTGTCCTTCACCATCTCCCAGAGCTTGCTCAAACTCATGTCCTTTGAGTCGGTGATGCTATCCAGCCATTTCATTGTCTGGCATACCCTTCTCCTCCCACCTTCAATCATTCCCGGCATCAAGGTCTTTTCTAATGAGTCGACTCTTCACGTCAGGTGGCCAAAGGATTGCATCAATAGTCCCAAATCTCCTGCACAAATTCTAACCATGCTGTCTGCCATGTAAAGATGCATGTTCTCCAACTCTGATTCCCTATAACTTCCCAAATCCAGGCTCAGTCATGTGACTACACTCTTGGTCAAAGAGATTCTAGCAGATATGACATGAGGAGAGCCTTGTAAATTGCTTGTTCCCTCTTGTACTCTGCACTCACCAGGAGAAGGACTATGCTAGCCCCTTGGTTACAGAAGAGAACAACAGACGTGTGCAGTGGCCCACTCCAAGCTTCACTTAGACATGCTCAGCCAACGCTCAGCTGATCCCTGGAACCATGAGAGAGCCCAGCCAAGACCAATATAGAAGAGCTAAAGCCCCAGATGAAGGCGAAACATTGTTATTGCTTCATGCCACTGAATTTTTGTGCTTCATTGTCCAGAGAAAGCTAATTAATCAGAGTCTTTCAACTGCGGTATAATACTGCTGAGTTTTGGAGTGGAATAATTTTAACACCATTAACCAATAGAATCTGATACTTATAGAACACTCCACCTAGCAACAATAGAACACAAATTATTTTCAAGCACATGGAACATTCACAAAGACAGCATGAGAGAGATATTTGTGATGATGGAACTATTCTGTATCCTGATGGTAGTGGGCTTCCCTGGTGGCTCAGACAGATGGTAAAGAATCCACCTGGAATGTGGGAGACCTGGGTTTGATTCCTGGGTTAGGAAGATCCCCTGTGGGAAGGCATGGCAACCCACTCCAGTATTCAAGCCTGGAGAATCCCATGGACAGAGGAGCCTGGTGGCTACAGTCCTTGGAGTCTCGAAGAGCAGGGCACGACTGAACAGCTAAGCACAGCACATCACAGTGGTGGTTACACAAATCTACACATGATGAAATGGCATAAAAATACACACACACACAGACACACACACAGACACACACACAGCACACTAGTAAAATCTGAATAAACTCTGTGGGTTGTTCCAATATCAGTCTCTTGGTTTTGATGTTGTACTGTAGTTACATAACATTAACAACGGGGGAACTAGGTGGGAACACAGATGCGTCTGTACTATTTTTGCAACTTTCCTTAAAGTGAAATTGTAATTACTTGTAAATAAAAAGTAAAGACACTGTGTGCTATGGTTCATGTCCTATATAACCTAATGAAATTTACAAACCAGAAGACCAACAAAAGCAAATGTAACTTTACTTTTATGCTAAAATTAATAATAGGAGTCTTATTTGAAATACACTTGGATTAGTGCCCATTACTCTGCATCTTCTTTTAAATGGCTGATTCCAATTAAATTAATGCTTCCCAGCAATACTTCAGTCTTAAACAGAAGCACAAATTTGGTCTTTGGAAACATAAGGCAATGCTGGAAAATAATATTTTTTATCCATGTAATCCAAAATATGATTACATTTTTATTTATTCATTATGTATTGTCAAAATGAAGATGACAAAATAAAAAATTAATTTTTAGAAATCTCTCAAAATTCTGAGAAAAACTCTGACTCCAATTAAAGAAACATGCAATGTCAGATCCAGCTCAGCTGTATCACTGGTGTATGGTACACTCTTATCCAGTTTAGCACTGTCAGCCTCCAGTGATACCCCAGCCTTTGACAGAGTGACAGATTAAAACATAAAAAATAAAAAGGACAGGAAAAAAGTAATGTGCAAAAATGCTCCCAAGATAAGCAATACAAGTTTCTAAAACAAGATACAAGGCTAGGTGCATTCACTATAAACCCTATTTTTGTTTTCATATGTGTGTGCAATTAGGGGTCAGAATATAATCAACTGGTGTGTGGATAGTGGTTTTACCTACATAGTGGTATGATATTTTATATTTATTTTTGTAACTATTTCTTTTGAAATTTTATATTTCTATCATAACTATCCATGGTTTTCAAATGCCTCCTAATGAGCATATATTACTTTGACTCAAGAATCGTATTTTTCAAACAAATTATGTGATGACTGTTCTTTATGTTGTGGTAGCTGACACACCACCTTTCCACACTGGACTTTCACAGCCCCGTGCTTCAGAATGTCAGCATTCCTGCTTACATTTATTTTGGGGGGAAAAAATGCTTCACAATTTGTAATGTGGTAAGGTAATGAAAATACTCTTGGGGTTGGAAAAAGACGTATAAACACAGCCGTGGAGCTAAGATTTCCCATCACCAGCAGGGCAACTGTTTCTGTCCAACGAATCCTTAAAGCATGTATTTTCAAGAGAAAGAAAAAACGGTTTTTTTGCCATTTTTTTAAATGGCAGAAGAGTAGCAATGGAATGCCTCCAGTCCTAGGGGGTTCTATCAGAACTGAGAAGTCTCTCCGACTTGTGAGCTAACTCCCAGGTTTTCTATTCAAGTGCATTTACATTTCTCGTCGCAGTGAATGAGTCTATAGGAGAAATTTAACTCAGTTCCGCATTTTAACCTAGCAGTATGGTTACAATGGAGACACTTGAGGAAAAGATGACAACTCCACATTGTTGACCAAATGCATCCCTTAAACTGTTTTCCAAGTCTCTGAGAGACAGTGGGGTGTTGGCAACTGTCTATCTTAACAGAAATTGGAGCTCTCCAGGACATGCGTTTTCAGCAGATCCTCGCTATAGCTGAGCTCTTGGGATGAGTGTTTAAGAAGGCACCTACATTTTAATGGAATGAATTGTCAGAGCTAGGCCAGCTGAGCCACATCCCTGAGAACCAAGCACAGAAAACCTGCCCAGAGGAACACAGAGAGAATCCACAGTGGGTGGTTTAACATGGTCCCCCATGTATGTCCACCTAACAGATCACTAACAGAGCTGTTCCTGGAGAAATGGCCACAAAACAGAGCCTGATTTAGTTGATGAAAGGAGGGTATTTCTCTAATATTTTTTTATTGGATTTACTAAAACTGAGCCTAAAAATCTAAACTTGATACTGACAACAGACCACATGATAGCCCTTAGATTTCTTATGTATAAAATAAGTGTGAATTTCCCATTGAATCACTTCTCAAAGGTGGGGATAGTTCCTAAGGATGACCCTAAATCAGGAAACCCATGTCTTTGGCTTGGCCATGCAGAAAATCAATAGTCCACCTTTTCCTTCCCATGTGCCTGAGCTAAGTGCAGAGTATCTGCACAGAGAACAGCCTCCTTTCCTCATCTCCATGCACCTCACACACTCACTTGATCCACAGCGTGTGGAAAGGTGGTGAGGGATGAGCTATGGGTTTGGGTTGGGACACCCTGGTTTCCCCATCAATACCTGCACAGTGTTGAGCATGTTCCTGAGCCAGGATGTTCTCCTCATGGAACAGGGAATATACATCATGTATTCATTTTCTATGCTGCTGCCTGCTGCAGAAACAAATTACCACAAACACAGCAGCTTCAAACAACACAGATGCATGATTTTATAGTTCTACACATCAGAAGTCTGGTACAGGTCCCATCAGTCTAAAATTAAGGTGTCAGCAGGGCTGTGGTCCTTTCCAGAGGCTCCAGAGGATATTTCCTTGCTTATTTGGATTTTTGGCAAAATTCAGTTCTTTGGATGTTATGGAACTGAGGTCCCATTTCCTTGCTGCCTGTCAGCGGAGAGTTGTTTCTACTTTCATCCTTTGGCTTGTGGCCTCTTCCTCCATTTTCAAAGCCAGCAACAGCCTTATGAAGCTGTCAGATTCACTTGTGGTGAAATAAAGGGGCCAAGAGAATGCCAAGGATCCTCTGGTCTTTGTCATCAGAACCCTGCTGATCCAGGGATCTGTTCTGTGCTTCTAGAACTAGGTTGGGGGAGAAAGAAGCCCACTAAGAACTGATCAGCCATGAAATATGACATGAGTCTTGAGGGGTGGTGTGTCTACCTGAGCCAAGCCCATATCCTCCCAAGCTCCTAAGGAGAGCCCCCCAAAATACTACAAGTGGAAATTCCATTTCTGCATGATGCTGCAATGATGGGTACCCAAAGTGTACATGCATGAACATCAGTGAGCTGAAAATATTAACCACCACTGGATTTTGAATATAGCCTAATTTCAAAGGGAACTTATTCCCAAATAGCACTGGTTTTTACTGAAACCACAGGAAGCTGTTGTCTTGTCTCCAAGTCCAATAACAATCCAGGCTTAAGTTATCTTCCAGCCTGGGATCTCAGCACACTTCCACATCTGAAAGCAAAAGAAAAAGTCTGTTCAACCACTGACTCCTTGTTCTCCTGACGTCAACAGCCAGCATCATTTTGTTGATCCACTTACTTGTTTACAACCATTTATTGAGCTGGGGCTGTAAACTAGGCACTGCTGATGGAGATAGTTAAGATGTACTAAGGCTGGTATATTAATATCTTAAGATATTAAGAAGAGGTGGCAACAATATACAAAAAAACTATACAAAAAAGATCATCATGACCCAGATAACCACGATGGTGTGACCACTCACCTACAGCCAAACATCCTGGAATGTGAAGTCAAGTGGGCCTTAGGAAGCATCACTACGAACAAAGCTAGTGGAGGTAATGGAATTCCAGTTGAGTTATTTCAAATCCTAAAAGATGATCCTCTAAAAGTGCTGCACTCAATATGCCAGCAAATTTGGAAAACTCAGCAGTGGCCACAGGACTGGAAACAGTCAGTTTTCATTCCAATCCCAAAGAAAGGCAATACTACAGAATGTTCAAACTACCGCACAATTGCACTCATCTCACACGCTAGTAATGCTCAAAATTCTCCAAGCCAGGCTTCAATAGTACGTGAACCGTGAACTTCCAGATGTCCAAGCTGGTTTTAGAAAAGGCAGAGGAACCAGAGGCAACAAATTGCCAACATCCATTGGATCATCAAGAATGCAAGAGAGTTCCAGAAAAATATCTACTTCTGTTTTATTAACTACACCAAAGCCTTTGACTGTAGATCACAACAAACTGTGAAAAGTTCTTCAAGAAATGGGAATACCAGACCACCTGATCTGCCTCCTGGGAAATCTGTATGCAGGTCAAGAAGCAAGTTAGAATTAGGCATGGAACAATAGACTGGTTCCAAATCGGGAAAGGAATACGTCAAGGCTGTATATTATTACTCTGCTTATTTAACTTATATGCAGAGTAGTACATCATGTGAAATACTGGGCTATACGAAGCACAAGCTGGAATCAAGATTGCTGGGAGAAATATCAATAATCTCAGATATGCAGATGACAACACCCTTGTGGCAGAAAGCAAAGAAGAACTAAAAAGCCTCTTGATGAAAGTGAAAGAGGACAGTGATAGAGTTGGCCTAAAACTCAACATTCAGAAAACTAAGATCATAGCATCCTGTCCCATCACTTCACGGCAAATAGATGGGAAAATAAGGGAAACAGTGAGAAACTTTATTTTGGGGGGGCTCTAATACCACTGCAGATGGTGACTGCAGCATAAAATTAAAAGACGCTTGCTCCTTGGAAGAAAAGTTATGATCAACCTAGACAGCATATTGAAAAGCAGAGACATTACTTTGCCAACAAAGGCCCACCTAGTTAAAGCTTTGGTTTTTCCAGTAGTCATGTATGGATGTGAGAGTTGGACTATAAAGCTGAGTGCCGAAGAATTGGTGCTTTTGAACTGTGGTGTTGGAGAAGACTCTTGAGAGTCCCTTGGCCTGCAAAGAGATCAAACAAGTCCATCCTAAAGGAGACCAGTCTTGAATATTCATTGGAAGGACTGATGCTGAAGCTGAAACTCCAATATTTTGGCCACCTGATGCGAAGAACTGACTCATTGGAAAAGACCCTGATGCTGGGAAAGATTGAAGACAGGAGGAGAAGGGGACAACAGAGGATGAGATGGTTGAATGGCATCACTGACTCAATGGACATGAGTTTGAGCAAACTTCGGGTATTGATGATGAACAGGGAGGCCTGGCATGCTGCAGTCCATGGGGTCACAAAGAGTCGGACACAACTGAGCGACTGAAAGAACTGAACTGAACTGAGGCTGGTATAACGAGCCACACTAGGCTGCATTTTGGAGGCATGGGGGCAAGAAGGAGCTATGAAATTGACCAGCCACATGGAACATCTGTATTCTCCACCCAGAGCAAAAACAAGGCAACCAACAGTTTCGTGTTCATCTTGAAACAATAAAAATGTATTATTTGTTCTAAGTTTTTGAAATTGCAAATTCTTGCAACTGAATTTTAGTATTATCTAATTTCATCAAATGAGGCATTTGAATTACCAAATTTCACAAACTTACATCTGATTTTCAATTTCCTTAGTAAATTTTCCATTAAAAAGCAATGGAGCACAAACATAATTCCTACTGAAAGGCCAAGGAAAGCATTAGGAGAAAAAAAGTTATCCAAAAAAAGTCCACATCTTCTTGCAGATTCAGTAAACTAATTTTAAAATTTAAAACAGATTGTTATCTTTTGGCAAAGGTTTTCGCCATTGAATATCCATGAGAATTTACACGTGTCCATTATTCTGGAGGTAAGGAAACACATTTTCACACATGTAACTTCTCACTATAGGGGAAGATCCTGAACGAAAATAAGGTGACATGGCACATTTGCCATTCAAAATCAACCTCCCTCTGAGCTCCACTGTGTCTGCAGTTAGGGTGAATTTTTACTTCCATTTCTTTTGTACTCAGTGCCTTTGTCAACACAGATTCCATTCTGCAGTGTGCTTTCCCCGCTGTCAGCGCTGTTCTCTCGAAAGTGCCCCCTTTACCTTTCAGAGTTAGGCAGTACTCCATTCAGAAATGCCTCTTCTCCACCCACCAAGCTATGTTTGTCTAACAGACAGGACCTTAGGAAGGGCAAATGAATAGATAGATAGACCGATAGATAGATATCAAAAGACAGATGGTAGCATCTCAGTGATACCTTTTCCAGCCCAAAGACTGGGTCGCCCTTGACTGATGGTCAAAATATCAGCCCTCTTGGTTCCATGGCCCTAAACAGATGATTCCATGAATAAAGCGATGCACTTCCCAAGGTCCAAACTGTTGAGTGCTTTCTATGGCCATTATGTTAAATATTCAAAGTTTTTAAATGACATGGGGAAATGCTTTTGGTGTGATGTTAAAAGGTGAAGACAGGGAAAAGATTAGATGAAATAGAGGTACTATTGTAGTTATAGTGCTTACATGCTCAATTGTTCAGTCATGTCCTACCCTTTGTGACTCTATGGACTGTAACCCATCAGGATCCTCTGTCCATGGGATTCTCTAAGCAAGAATACTGGAGTGGGTTGCCATTTTCACCTCCAGGGGATACTCCTGACCCAGGGATCGAATTTGCATGTCCTGAGTCCCCTGCATTAGCAGGCAGATTCTTTACCCCTGAGCCACCTAGGTACAGATGCTGTCCCTAATCCAGAGTGAAACTTGTAAATTGTAAGGAAGTTCATATCCCTTTTGCCACTGAGAAGAGCTCAATGACAGAACAGTATCTATGTAAGATATTATCGGGGCTCTTGACCCCTAACCTCTTTGCTCCCCCCTCAGCTCCCTCCACTGTCCTGAGCTACTCCCCTCCCTGGTGCCGTTTCCCCAGGATGCCTACTGGACTTTCCCTCACCTACCAGGTGAGGCCCATCTGAATACAGTAGGAAACTACAACCCATCAAGCCCCAGATCCCAGATTCTGTGCCAGCTCTGCTCTGCCCGGCCCCCTCCAACCTACCGCATCATTTAGTTGCTCTTTATATTATTGCCTTTCTCTACCCAAAGATCTAAGTGCCGGAAAGTAGCAATCTCTGCCCATCTTGCTCACTGGTTGTGTCTGATCACCTAGAACAAAGCCTGATGGCAGTAATACACATGAATATGCACCTGATGGCAATAATAAACTCATGAAAATGCACCTGAGAAGAGAAATGCTGCACGTAAGTTGTTTTTACCAGGCTGTTGGGTTGACCACTGATTTTTCTTCTTTATATACCACTTGGCTTTATTTCCAAGGTATATATCATATACAACTTCCATTTGCTCATTAAAAAAATGGGATAATTGTCTTTTTACCTGTCCGATGCTTTATTTTATTAAACAAATATTTTTGAATACTCATTCTGCTTTTAAGGTATAAAGAGTGATGAAATGATACCATTTTTCTTAATGATAATAAGTGCAGATGACATATTTAAGATACACAGTTTTTAGATAGTGATAAGTAAGTGCATATCCTTTGACTCTTGGGATGTAGTCTTGTTGAAACAACTTTAGAGAAGGGTTAGGTAGGGGAAGAGGAAGTTGCACATTACGACCTTAAAGGAATTGTGTCCCAAGCAGAGTAAGTAACAAGGATGACAAAAGAACCAAAAGGAAGGCTGTCGTGACGGGGATTTCACTGACTCATTGTTCTGAGTAGATTTTCCTCTTCCTACAGGAAATATGCACACCCCCATCCGACAGTTCTGTACTCAGTTTCAATGTGGGAAGATTTTTCTTATACTCCCAAGCAATGCTCCAGCACCAGCTGGTGTCCTACAATTAACTCAATTCTGAGGCTGTTTGTCTAAAGATAGCTCTAGATTCCAAAGGTTGAAAGTTCAGTCCTGCAAGAATGCCCACCCCTTTCGGAAGCAAATTATAAGTCCAAGTGCCTCTGAGTGATTAATTATAGATCCAGATTCCCACGACCCCGTTTCTGTGTCTGATTAATTTGTAGAGCAGCTTACAGAATTTAGTGAAAAATGTTACTCATAGATCATCAGTTTATGACAAAAGGAAATAATTCGGGAATAGCCAAATGGAAGAGATGCACAGGACAAGGTTTGGGAAAGGGGGCAGAGCTTCGATCCCCTCTCTAGGCACCCCACTCTCCCCAAATCTCCACATGTTCACCAACTCAGAAGTCCTCCAAACCTGTCCCTTTTGAGTTTTTACAGAGGCTTCATTACACAGACATGACTGACCAAATCACTGGCAGTTGACAATTGAACTCAGTCTCCAGCCCCTGTCCCCTCCCTGAAGGCAGAGAGTGGGACTGAAAGTTCCAATCCTCTAATCCTCTGTTTGGTTCTCACAGGCAACCAGCCTCCATCCTTAGTTACCTGGAGGCTTTCTAAAAGTTGTGTCATTTAACATAACAAAGGACATCTAGATCTTTTTAGCACTTGGGAAATTCCAAAGATTTTAGGACATCTGTGCCAGAAACCAAGATGAAGACCAAATGGATATTTCCTATTATAAATCACATTATCACATTACATATTGGTGTGTTGTTTGCAGGCCCTGGTGAGATGAGACTTCCATGCCCCATGGATGGTGGGTGATGGCTTTCCCCCTGGAACAGTCAGTGAAAGCACCATCTGCGTGCAAGCAGAAAAGTACAGAGCCACTGCATGCTTTAACCAGGCTTCCTAGGTGGCCCTAATGCTAAAGAACTTGCCTGCCAATGCAAGAGATGTAAGAGACACAGGTTTGATCCCTGGGTTGGGAAGATCCCCTGGAGGAGGGCATGGTGACCCACTCTAGTATTCTTGTCTGGAGAATCTCATAAACAGAGGAACCTGGTGGGCTACAGTCCACGGGGTCACAAAGAGTCAGACACAACTGAAGCCACTTAGCACACATGCATGCTTTAACCACTCTGTCCTCCTACAGGTGGAAAATGTGTCCCAAGTAGGGGTGCCCTTTGACATGGATCCTGGAGGGCAGAAGGTACATTCAGCAGAGATGTGACAACTTTGCAAAACTGGCTAATGTGAGCTCAGTGAAGATCGGAGCTTAATGAAACTTCGAAAACTGTCCAGGTCTACAAACAAAAGTTCTTATTGAGAATTCCAAATGCTTGCAAGTCTTAGTCTTTGGTAGATTGAGAGGCTCCTTTCCCACATGCCCTTGAGAAAGTGTGCCCTTGCTTGGCTTCTCTCATGCTGACTCCAGGTTCGGTCTGCACATTGCCTTGGCTAATGGGTTATGAACACACAACAACCCAGCAGAGGCTTTGAGGATGTTGGACTTCGGGGGTCACCTCCTCTCTTGCTAGTTTTTGGAGTCAGCCTCCATAAGAAGCCCAGACCAGCCTTGGACATCCCTAGCCCAGCAGGTAGCCAGCACCAACCACCAGACCCAGGCCAGAGGTCATCTTAATCTAGGCAGCCTGGGTCAAAACTCTAGGTCAGTCTGTCCAGGAGAACTTTTTGCACTGGTGGAAATGTTCTGTTACTGTGCTTTTTTGCCATGGCCTTGTGTAGCTAGTTTGGCTGAGGATCTGATATTTTCTTTTTTAAACTAATTCAAATTTAAATTTTAAGAGCCACATGTGGCCAGTGGCCCCTGTACCAGATGACTGTAGCTGTCAAGCGACCCCAGGCAAGACCAGCAAATAAACACAGGGCTGAGCACAGCCCACATTCCTGACCTGCCCAACAGAGTGGTGCTGATGTTTTAAGCCACTAAAACTCTGGAGTTGCTTATTACCTATTAATTGATAACTGATCCACTGTCCCAAAGTACATAAATAAAAATCTTAACTCCTTGCTTGCCTCCAAAATCTGAGGCAAACTTATGTCTGGAAATCATATTATTTCAATATTAAAATCTCCATTTTTAGATTTCACTTTGAAATCTTATAAATTCCTACCTAAGGAAATTTATTCTCCATTCTCCTGAAATGTCACATGCTTTCCTGAAAATCACATAGCACCCATTCTTGGGCCAAACAAAATACTTTTTTATCCAGAAACCAGCAATGCAACCTAGACTAGAAATTCCAATCAGCACTTACTTAAGAATAAACCCAGACAGTGTAGTCAGAGGCCCAAACTCATCTCTAGGAGTTTTGAGTTTCAAGTTACCGTCCTGGAGCTAAGAACTCAAATGAAAAGGAAGTGAATACAGCTGTGAAACAAGATCACAAACAAGATAAAGAGCTAAACATACAATTCAAGTTGAGGGCCACCCAGAAGCTTCCCTCAAAAAGAGTAACTGAGTGGCTTGGCTGTGATCTCAGCTCTGCCCTCCTGACTCCCAGCAAGGCTGCACATGGTGGTAACCAGGAGACCCTTTCAAGCTGGAACAGGTTCCTCCATAGAATACTCTGTGGGCATCATCCACCGAATGGCAGGAAGTTCTTGCAGGCATCCTTAGGAAGGACAATGCAGGGCATTTATCTGAATACTCTCCTTCCCATCCCCCCACCCACCTTTGCGAGTGCAGGATGTCAGGGCCAACACCCACAGGAACTGGAGACGCCTAGGCCTTCAGGTGGGGTTACCTGCACTGAGCCTCAGTTTCTTCATTCATAAAATGGGATGAAGACCTGTGCCGAGTTCATCCTCAGGTTGGCCTTTGGTCTGAAAAGGGAAAATGAACAATATCTTGAAAAACAGTGAAAACCATAAAGGGAAAAGAAGGGCATTTCTAGCTCAACTGTCTGTGCTAATTTAGAATGATCTCAGGTATCCACTATTTGTGTTGTAAATATATAGTTTGCATTTGCTAATTATGCTATACATCCATTTTTTTTTTAATTAAGTAACAACAACCCATCAATCATACTCCTTGATATTTACCCAAGGAAGTGAAAAGCCTGTGTCCACACAAAAACCTGCACGTAGATGCTTAGAGCAGCTTTATTTATAATTGACAAAACTGAAAGCACAAAGTGCTTTGAATATGTAAACTGTGGTACAGCCAGGAAATGGAATATTCCTTAGTGTTAAAAAGAAATGAGCTATCAATCCATGAAAAGACATGGAGCTTAAATACATATTACTAAGTAAAAGAAGCCAATCTGAAAAGGCTATATACTTTATAACTCCAACCATTTGACATCGCATAAAAAAGCAAAACTATGGAGACAGTAGAAAGCTCGGAGATTGCTAGGGATAGAAGAGTGGGATGAATAGGCAGAACACAGACGATTTTAGGGCAGCAAAATTATTCTATATGATACTATAGTGATGGATCTAATGAAAGTGAAGAGGAACTAACGAGCCTCTTGATGAAGGTGAAAGAAGATAGTGAAACAGCTGGCGTGAAACTCAACATTCAAAAAACTAAGATCATGGCATCTAGTCCCATCACTTCATGACAAATAGAAGGGGGAAAAGTGGAAAGAGTGGCAGATTTTATTTTCTTGGGCTCTAAAATCACTGCAGATGGTGACTGCAACCACAAAATTAAAAGATGCTTGGTCCTTGAAAGAAAAGCCATGACAAACCTAGACAGTGTATTAAAAAACAGACATCACTTTGCTGACAAAGGTCCATATAGTCAAAGCATTGGTTTTTCCAGTAGTCATGTACAGATGTGAGACTTGAACCATAAAGAAGGCTGAGTGCCAAAGAATTGACGCTTTTGGACTATGCTGCTGGAGAAGACTCTTGAGAGTCCTTTGGACAGCAAAGAGATCAAACCAGTCAATCCTAAAGGAAATCAATTCTGAATATTCATTGGAAGAACTGATGTTGAAGCTGAAGCTCCAATACTTTGGCCACCTGATGTGAAGAGCCAACTCATTAGAAAAGACCCTGATGCTTGGAAAGATTGAAGGCAGAAGGAGAAGGGGGCAACAGAGGACGAGATGGTTGGATAGCATCACCAACTCAATGAACATGAGTTTGAGCAAACTCCAGGAGACAGGGAGGAATAGGGAAGCGGGTGTGCTGAAGTCCACCGGTTCACAAAGAGTCGGACAGGAATTAGCAACTGAACAACAAAAATGGTGATAGATACAATGTCATTATACATTTGTCCAAACAGTAGAATGAACAATGCCAAGAATGAGCCCTAATGGAAACTATGAGCTTTGGGTGATTATGATGTGTCGGTGTAGGTTCATGGATTATTAACACATGTCTACTCTGGTGGATGTTGAGAGTGAGGAAAGCTCCGCATGGACCCTGGGGTGTATGGGAAATCTCTGTACCTTCTACTCAGTATTGCTGTGACCCTAAAATTGCCCTAAAAGTGTGAAGTCCTAAAGGTAAAAATTAAATTTTAATCATAATAAATAAACAAACACAGTAGCACAGAAATAAGCTATGTACTTACATCACCTACAGTTTTCACTCTGAATTTGACAATGAATGGTTTCCCAAGGCATAAAGGAAAAAACACTCCCCAGTTCTCTACCCTTAGTGTCCCCTCATCCCCAGAACTTATGTCCCTAGGTCCAAGCATCAGGCTCAGGGTAGCACCTGAGGCAAAAGCCTGGCCTCCTTGCACATCAAGGCACCTTGAACAAAACAAGACATAGCCTGGAGCTAACCAGCAAACCACACGTGTGGGCCATCCCACTGGTTCACAGGACAGCATGGCAACCCTGTGCCAGGGATTGTGTGTCAGAGCACAAGCATGTGTGCTCACAAAACCCCAGCTCCATACATCCTCGGGGAAAGGCAGCACCTCTCAGGAAGCCCCTTGTTCCCACCCGACAACAACACCAGCAAAAGACCCAGAGCAGGAAGGGGAGCCGGCCAGGCATTCAGCTCTCCTCTGACCTCATTCCTTCACAAGTGAGGGAAGAACAGTCTGGGTTCCTCAGTTGTTTCTGAGTCCTCAAAAGATGACATTGATGTTAAGACACCTGAGTTTTATAACTGCTTCCTAGGGGCTCTGAGAACCAGACACAAGGCCCACTCATCTTCCTCCTGCCCAGGGCTCTCCCCTCACTATGGTGTCCCTTCCTTGCCAAACATATTGGAAAACTCTTTTTTCCCATCTTTGAACTCACTCACGCAGGAGGACAAGGTTTCCTGCAGCAGGAATTGAGGGAGGAAGTGACAAAAAGACATTTCCCCAAATCCACATCAGCCAGGAAGAGCAGCACCAGGTACTCTTTGAGGGCTGCTGACCATGCGGCTGCAGCAGCATGCAGCGAG
>NW_011495058.1:3633223-3639665 GCF_000754665.1 Bison bison bison
CAGCGAGGCCAGTGATGCTGCTTCCCCTCTTTGGGAACTTTCCTCCACCAGGCAGCCCTCCTGTGGAACTGCCAGGCGCAGCCCTGACCTAAGAGTGTGCTCTCCTCACCCCTTCCCCTCCCCTAATGTGTGTGGCTTTCATTGGTCCTACTGACCATACCTTGCTTCCCAAAACCCTCCTTTCCAACACATTTCCCTCCAGACTCACTAGGTCAGTTCCTTTGTTGCCCCTTCATTGGACACGTGTTATTGTTGTTCAGTTGGTAAGCTGTGTCTGACTTTTTGTGACCCCATGTACTGCAGCACACCAGCCTTCCATGTCCTTCACTCTTTACCCGAGTTTGTTCAAACTCATGTCCACTGAGACAGTGATGCTATCTAACAATCTCATCCTCTGCCGCCCTCTTCTTATTTTGCCCTCAATCTTTCCAAGTATCAGGGTCTTTTCCAATGGCTCTTCACATCAGGTGGCCAAAGTATTGGAGCTTCAGCTTCAGAATCAGTCCTTCCAATGAATATTATTTAGGGTTGATTTTCTTTATGATTGACTGGTTTGATCTCTGTTGTCCAAGGGACTCTCAAGAGTCTCCAGCATCACAATTCAAAAGCATCAATTCTTCATCGCTCAGCCTTCTTTATAGACCAACTCTTACATCCGTACACAACAGTTGGAAAAACCATAGCCTTGACTATTCAGACCTTTGTTGGCAAAGTGATGTCTCTGCTTTTTAATATGCTAAGATTGTCATAGCTTTTGTTGGACATGTGAACTCACCCAATTCAATCCTCATACCCTTTTCATTTACTCTCAGCATGCTCTTCCTGGCCAAGCTCATCCAGATTCACAGCTTTAATTGCCATCTACTAATGGCCCTCAAACCCCAATACACCTGTATCCTAAGGTACCCACCCTGGGGTCCTCTTCCCTCAAATGATTGGCAAGCCTGGCACATCCACCACAGCCCTAGCCTGTGCCTGCTACCCCTGGTCTTCCAGCTCTCAGCCTTTCTCCTTGGGAAATACTCCACAGTATTTTGAAAAATACATCACTGATCCCTTTCTCCCCTCACTACAGAGATCCAACCTGTTCCCTTGTTACTATGCCTACAAACCCAAGCCTCCCTTCTTCTGTCCACTCATCCCCTCCTTTGGAGTCTCCCTCTGGGTCTTCATTCTCTCTGTCAAGATTATTACTGCCACCATCCACCTAGGTTTACTTCTCTTGATGATCCTACCTCCATTCAGCTCTGCAGGAATACTCAGAGTAATCTTCCTGACTTACATATCAGGTCAAAGCACAGATCCCTGTATAAACAAGGTTCAAGGTCCTTCCAAGTGAGAGAGGTGACCTAACTTGCCTCTCCCCTTCCTGCATTTTGCCCTCATGGAATGATTTGCTGTCTCCTCCTACCTACTGCCTCCCTGCCTGAGATGTCTTCCACAGACCCCATTTCACATCCTTTCAAGATCCTACAGATCCTACCTCCTCAAGAAGCTTTAGGCTATAACTGCATGTGGCAAGTGACATGACTATCAGATTCTAGTAGCTGAAGGATAGATATTTCAGACTTTATAACAACACTCAAAGTGCCTTCAAAATGTTAATACAACTTCTTGAAAATGGGCTAAAATTACACTTAGGGAAAACAACAAAACTCCAGAGATGCCTTGATGTACTTTCAGAAGTAAAAGACACAGATGATGATTGGGGCAGAGGGCTGGGGGCGGGGGTGGTGCATGGCGGGATCGGGGGGCATCAAACCCAGGTCTCCTGCATTGTAGGCAGATTCTTTACCACATGACCACCAGGGAAGCTCCCTTGTCATATATATCATAGGTCAAATGTAATATTGTTGCAAATAGTACACCACAATCTCCTTGGGAATATTTCCTCATGGAGTGTTTCTCATCCTGTTCAGTTCTCTGGGGAGATATAAAAATGAGACAACATTGTTCAATAAACATAAGACACTACTATTTCACAATCTTATATCTGTTGAATGTCAGCATTTGTCCTTTTGTGATGTCATACAGATTTTCATTGCCTTTTAGAATAGCTGCTCCTTAGTTATAGGCAGCTTTTCTCAATGTTTTTTCATAGGACCTTACATATCATGTTATCACATGGCTCTCCTTCATGCACTGCCTTTGGCATTGAAGGGTTGTACCCACAACATGGTGGGAGACTCTAGCCAGCATAAGACCCCCTACATCTGCCAAAGACACATCAAGACATTGAGATACAGGGAAGTGGCATTCATTTAGTTCAGTTCGGTTCCACTCAGTTGTGTCCAACTCTTTGTGACCCCATGGACTGCAGCACACCAGGCCTCCCTGTCTACCACCAACTCCTGGAGTTAACTCTAACTCATGTCCACTGAGTCTGTAATGCCATCCAATGATCTCATCCTCTGTCGTCCACTTCTCCTCCCGCTTTCAATCTTTCCCAGCATCATTCAAATGAGTCAGTTCTTTGCATCAGGTGACCAAAGTATTGGAGTTTCAGCTTCAGCATCAGTCCTTCCAATGAACATCCAAGACTGATTTCCTTTAGGATGGACTGGTTGGATCTCCTTGCAGTACAAGAGACTCTCAAGAGTCTTCTCCAGCACCACAGTTCAAAAGCATCAATTCTTCAGTGCTCAGCTTTCTTTATAGTCCAACTCTCACATCCATACATAACTACTGGAAAAACCATAGTTTTGACTAGATGGACCTTTTTTGGCAAAGTAATGTCTGTGCTTTTTAATATGCTGTCTAGATGGTCATAACTTTCCTTCCAAGGAGCAAGTGTCTTTTAATTTCATGCTGCAGGCACCATCTGCAGTGATTTTGGAGCCCCCCCAAACAAGTCTCTCACTGTTTCCCTTATTTCCCCATCTATTTGCCATGAGGTGATGGGACCAGATGCCATGATCTTCGTTTTCTGAATGTTGAGTTTTAAGCCAACTTTTTCACTCTCCTCTTTCACTTTCATCAAAAGGCTCTTTAGTTCCTCTTCACTTTCTGCCATAGGGTAGTGTCATCCGCATATCTGAGGTTATTGATATTTCTCCCAGCAATCTTGATTCCAGCTTGTGCTTCATCCAGCCCGGCATTTCTCATGATGTACTCTGCATATAAGTTAAATAAGCACAGTGACAATATACATCATTGACATACTCCTCTCCCTATTTGGAACCAGTCTGTTGTTCCATGTCCAGTTCTAACTGTTGCTTCCTGACCTGCATACAGGTTTCTCAAGACGCAGGTCAGGTGGTCTGGTATTCCCATCTCTTTAAGAATTTCATTAGTGGCATTCATTGGCTCCCTCAAGTACACAGGTACCCTCTTAGCTTACTTTACTCCATCCATAGCTCCTCCCTCTTGTGCACAAACATATTCTCTTTTCTGCTTTTATCTCTAAGAAATAAAAAATGTCTTCTTCTACATTTTGTTTCACTTGACAATGCACAGATACACATATGTCCAATAGTGGTAAGTAATGTGACTGTCTGTCAGCTGCTGGGGAGCCAACTTGTTGGGACAGCTTTAAACAGAAGCATCTGGGAAAGAGGAAGTCAGAACAGTAAAACTAGAAAGAATCATGTTCCAGGCAGAGAATATGACGTGGACTACAAAAAAAAAAAAAAAACAAAAGCCAGGCTGATGTGACAGGAACTTCACTCCTTGTGAGGCCCTTTGGTAGATGGATTTATTGTTCTGAGAGCTTTTCCTCTCTCTGTGAGAAGCCTGCATGTCTCTGCCCCTGGTGTGTTGCTTGAAAGGCCCCCATGGGAGGAGGTTTCCCAATTGCCCATTTCTGTGGCCAAAGCAATCCAGTTTTCTTTCCAGACCCAAGCTGCCTTCCTCAACTACCAGAATATTTATTTACCGCAGTAATTCTCTACTTATTGAGAGGCAAATAACAAAACAAAATAAATCCTGTGGTGTTAATAATACAATCTTCCAGAAAATGTCCTCTCCATTCTTAAAGGGTCTTGTGGTACATATTTACTATGAAGCTGGAAGAAATTAACATTCCTTCAGACCCCGAAAGTGGAGACAGCAACCACGCTGTGTGGGAGACCTACCTTTACAGTCTGAGCAGACTTCTCACAGCCCAGAAGAAACAGGACAATGTTTGATTAGAGCCCTACAGACAGTTACCATGCAACTCTGCTCTGGGATGCTCCTCTGCCCTTCCTGTTGGCTTTGTCTCTACCTCAGCATCAAGGCTGGCTCATGAACCAAGTGCATACCTGTTTTATAAATCCAACCATCTACACCAGGCACCTCCTTATAAAGGGCACACAGCACTGTCAAAGGTTGGGAGCTAGATTTGGACTAGATTTTGGCACCTCCTAGAGCTGTGCAGAGCACAGTGTAGCCAACCAATGGTTCTGAATAAGTATCTGCCCACCTTGAAAAGGCTCTTCCCTCCGAAAAGGGTTAAATTAGATGCCCTCAGGGTCCCTTTCATCTCTAACAGACAGCACTTACATGAATCTCTAATCATATGAAACCCAGCACATCACCATGACTCACTATTCACCTTCTGAGGAGGATTCTGATGACACATGTAGAATCCACGGCAGGTATTTTTGATCTCTGGGAGGAACCTTGATCCTCCCAGCGAAGCTACGCTGTGAGCAGTGATAGCTTCCCTAATTTGCTCAGATAGTATATCTTTCCTGGAATTTGTCCCTGAAGAGGTGCATGGAAAGAAGCAGTGACAGCCCAAGCACCTGCCAGCTAGCCTGTGGGTAACACGCGGATGGCTCAGGGCAGTAGGTAATAGCTGTGTGTCACAGCTCATCGAGGCCAGGATAGAACTCACAAGTTCCAACAACCAAGCTATGAAAATTAGAAAATACCTCCAGCTCACAAATTAGTTCTCCTCTACTCTCCATGTATCATGGAATGCAGGAAGTTAAAACATTGATTGCAACCACCAAATAACAGCACTGAAAAAGAAGGCCCCATCCAGCTGGCTAAAATCAAACACCACAGTATGCAGTGCTTTCTGTATGTCAGTTCAACGTCAGCAAGAGCTGCCCAGATAGCTTTCAGAACCAAGCTTCTCCTCTAGAGTAGACAGTGGAAAACTGCAGGCTGGAATAGACTGCAGTAATTAGAAATGTAATCCCTCCATTTACCATGACAGATTATTAAGGATCGCAACACGTCGCCTTTTTAAAAGCATAGCCAAAAAAAAAATCACAATGCAGGAAAAAATTTCTCTTTGCTTGTGAAACAGCTTTTCTAATGCCAACACTTTGCTTATGAAGCAATTCTGAGTAAAACCTCCTCCAAATGAAACTTCAGATAGAATAAGAATTTTTGCAGAAATTCTCTTGTTAAGTCAGGAGTTAATGGAGGGGAAAAAATGTATTGATTTGGAGATGATACAAATGCATATTTGGTGGACAGAAGGAACAGAGATGCAATGTTCATTCAAAGTCGAAGCAAGGCCTGAACAATTCCAAGGAAGATGCAGACTGTGCTTCCCAGACTCTGCTTAGTGCTGCTCAATCAACACCGGATGTTTTCCTGTTGATGTCAGCGTCATAGAATGGTTCTCTAACTTCAGCATTTATAGGGTTCAAACTGGGCAATTAAAGAACTTGGGTGATTTTGTTGGCATTTAGTGTTCGGTTCACTCACGTTTAAAAACCACTCGGCTCTCTTTAACAAATGCCCTTGAGAGAATCTTCATTTTATTTTAAACAATGAATTAATCCTTTAATTCTGAATAAAAGTCCCAAAATTCATGTTCACTTTTTAAACAATTCATTGAGTGAAGTCTTCCTGTTTCTTATTTATAGTTTTCAGGATCTCTCCTTCAATCAGTTCAGTTCAGTTGTTCAGTCATCTCCAATTCTCCGTGACCCCATGAATCGCAGCATTCCAGGCCTCCCTGTCCATCACCATCACCCAGGGTCCACCCAAACCCATGTCCATTGAGTCGGTGATGCCATCCAACCATCTCATCCTCTGTCATCCCCTTCTCCGCCTGCCTTCAATCTTTTTCAGCATCAGGGTCTTTTCAAATGAGTCAGCTCTTCATATCAGATGGCCAAAGTACTGGAGTTTCAGCTTCAACATCCGTCCTTCCAATGAACACCCAGGACTGATCTCCTTTAGGATGGACTGGTTGGATCTCCTTGCAGTCCAAGGGACTCTCAAGAGTCTTCTCCAGCACCACAGTTCAAAAGCATCAATTCTACGGTGCTCAGCTTTCTTTACAGTCCAACTCTCACATCCATACATAACCACTAAAAAACCATAGCCTTGACTAGACAGACCTTTTTTGGCAAAGTAATGTTTCTGCTTTTTAATATGCTGTCTAGGTTGGTCATAACTTTCTTTCCAAGGAGTAAGCGTCTTTTTATTTCATGGCTGCAATCACCATCTGCAGTGATTTTGGAGCCCAGAAAGATAAAGTCAGCCACTGTTTCCA
>NW_011495058.1:3639848-3658319 GCF_000754665.1 Bison bison bison
TTTCATCAAGAGGCTCTTTAGTTCTTCTTCACTTTCTGCCATAAGGGTGGTATCATCTGCATATCTGAGGTTATTGATATTTCTCCCAGCAGTCTTGATTCCAGCTTGTAATTCCTCCAGCCCAGAACTTCTTATGATGTACTCTGCATATAAGTTAAATAAGCAGGGTCTCAATATACAGCCTTGATGTACTCCTTTTCCTATTTGGAACCAGTCTCCTCCAATAGGATTATGCAAATCAAAAGATAAATAACATTATTATACTTAAAGGGGACCTGTTAAATGCATTAAAGAAATAATTGAACAAAGAACACATCCCTTTAAGGGCCAAGGCTTTTATTCAAAGTGACAAAATTGCTTATAAACAGAAAAAAGATATTCTGAGTTGAAGTGAGTACTTTATTATGGTCCTTGTCCTAACTGCATTTCAAATGGATTTCATTCCTTTAAGAATTCTTTTACACAGATGTTACTAAAAACTCTTACTGCATTGGAGCAAGTCAAAACATCTTGTACAGTGTTGAAGAGGAAAGGAATAAAAATTGACAGAGATGATCTTTCAAGAAAGTGTGTATTTGTGTGTGTGTGTGAGAGAGAACATTTTTAAAAGTCATTGAACAACAGATGTTACAGAATCCTGAAAAATGAAAAAGGACTTCTACCAGAGAAGGTGGTATGACGCACCTCCAGAACTCAAATTAGCTAGACAGCTCTCAAAGATGCCAACTTTCTGCCAGTACATGCTCAATAGATCAACTCATAGTGCTGACATTAAACATATCTTCTTACTAATATAGAGTCAGGAGATAATGAAATAAGGAGTAGGTGGAGACATCATTTATTTATGAGTATCTCCATGCAATATTTTCTTTTTTCTCAATATATAGGCAATTAGAAATCAAATTAAACTGGGCATCCTGTGCTTTTACTTGCTGAACCAGGCAACTGTACAGTGAACTCAGCACAAATTAGAATTGAAATTGGAGTCTGTGGATTCAGCTCCCAGGCTGGCCTCTCCCAAGCTGGAGGACCCGCAGCAAAGGTCTTGCCCTTTGTAGTTTTTCCCCTCATTTAAATAAGAGAAAGAACACTCATTTAATAGGGCTATCGTGTTGATCAAATGAGAATGCTTAAGAAAACATTGTACAGACAATGAAACTATATGTAAATGAACATAAATGTGTTAATTCCAAAAGAAAAGTTAGTTGATTACTCTCCTGCCTTTTTTCTATATGTCTTAAAAGTTGATTATTATCTAACATATTCCTAATGTTTTTACTCATTTGCATTATATACTCAGCTCAAACAGTTCAGCTCAGTCTGTCAGTCTTGCCCCACTCTTTGTGACTCCATGAACTGCAGCTCACCAGGCTTCCCTGTCCATCACCAACTCCCAGAGCTTACTCAAACTCATATCCATCAAGTCAGTGATGCCATCCAACCATCTCATTCTCTGTCATCCCCTTTTCATCCTGTCTTCAATCTCTCCCAGCATCAGGGTCTTTTCCAGTGATTTACATCATTTAAAAAAAATTTTTTTTTAATGTTCTATTTCTGATCCACAAAATGTATTCCCCATTGAACCATTTTTATCTTCACCCCTTATCAAGGTGACCTTTAGCATTTTGGATCCTCTTCAAGCTAGAGGTTGAGTCTAGAGTGTGTGAGTCCCCTGACCCGACAGCAGTGCTCACTGAGGAAGCCGCAACCTCAGGAGTGGACCCTTCTGTCCCCAGACATCTTACCCTACAGCCACTTAGAGGAGATCTATGCTCCTCACCCAGCATCAGGACTGGTGCCAACACTAAGAGCTCTGCATCCCCAGTAGGGCTTCCCCCTTCTCTTCAGAGGTGAGATGGGGTCCCAGAAGCTGCCCACCTGCCCACGCCTGGGATTTTCTCTTCCTCACTTCTGCAAGGTGTCCTTCTCCACAAAAGGCTCCAAACTCAGCTCCCGCTCTGGTCCCATGCTGTGGGCCTGCCATGGATTTCACAGCTCTTCCCACTGCCCAGTCATCCCACTTGGTAAGGCCCTCTCAGTCTCTCTGAAACACTCCAGCAGGAGCCTTGTAATAGACCCCGCCCCGGGGCTTCGCAGGGGTCTGTTCACACAGCAGCCTAGTGCTGTTCCCCCAGGAGCCTGACCGCTCCTCTTACAAAGCACCTCCTGCAGCTCCAGCCTCAGCCCACCCCGGCCCTGTTCATTCCACGCCTGTCGCTTCAGTCACCCTGCAGCCCCTCACACTCATGGCAACACTTTCTGGTCTATTAGTCCAGGACCCTAGGGCCACAGTGCTTTTCAGGCAGCTGACTCCCTCTCTCGCACCAGTCTCTGCTTCTTGTGAGAACCAGTGACACCTCCGTCCAGCAGTCAGACCTCACTCCCTCCCCAAAGTGCCAGGGCCCCCACACTCACACTCCTGATCCCTCCATTTGGCCCTACTTTTTGCCCTGGTGCTCAGCACCTGTACTCTTCTGTGATTCACTCATGTATCCTATCTGTTTTCCTAATTCTGTAAGAGCAGGAATCTCTTTTGTTCAGCTGTGTGTCTTAAGTGCCCCCAGTAGAGACCTCTACACAACAGACACTCAGGAAAAATATGTTGAATGAGTCAATGTCCACCATAGGAGAGATATGAGAGTGTTGCTCCAAGGATGCCGTCAGCCCAGCACTCGTGTGGGTTGGACCTGGCTTGTGGGCAGCACGCACACAGCCTGGACATGGTTCTGGGTGAAGCTTTATGATGCAAAACCTAGAGAGATATTGACAGCAGCAGTTCCAGGCTTCTAGGTCATTCTGCTGCCCCAGGAAGGTGCAGCACAATCACTGCCCCTCAAGCACCAAACACCAGTGGCCAGCCCTGCCTCCTCTTCTCATAAATGCACTCTTGACGTTTGTCTCTCTCCCTCCCCCTACTTTCTGAAATATGCTTCAGGGTAACAACTGAAGAATATATTAGTTATAAAAGAGAAATCCCTTTCTTTTAATCGCTGACAAATCTGCTTTCTGAGGAAACATGGTTCTTTTTGCTTTTCTTTATTAGGGATGAAATAATTGACTGATTAAATCATAATAAATTCTCAAACATTTGCCCATGTCAGGAAACAAAGTTGAATTATACCATTTTTTCCCAAAGTCTGCAGAAACTTTTAATTCCCTAAAAAATTAATAAAATCTGGTTTCTGGCCAGGATAGGAAAAGGAAATGTCAAACCTCCCCCAGAAAAGCATATTTGGCTGTAACTTGGAATAGCAGAGCCAGAAATCCCATGAGAAAGCCTAATTTTATTGCCCTTCCAGGTTGGTCAAGACTGAAAACAGCTACACTCTAGTTAAACCCTAACCACTGGCACACTGAAGCCCATACTGTGCTCTTTTCATACCTCCATAAAGAAGATGCCAGGAGTAGAGCCTGGATGTCAGACAGTCACACACATAGCTAAGAATACCTAAGGCCTCAATCAATTATGAATTAATTCCAAGGATAAAATGTGGTTAGCCTGACATGCTTTTGAATAATACTGGAAATGGAGACAATGGAAAACAGCGTGGGTTATTATTATTGCCCAAGAAAATGCCATCTTTCCCTTCCAACCTCAATGTTCTAAGAGCTCTGAGAAGTCCACAGTGGTTCCAGGTAGAAGAGATCAGAAAGAGGCCCAAGCAGGAGGCACAGATCAGGATAAAGTTTGGTAATTGGGGTGAACATCCTGAGAACCAGTCAAATCAAGCTGGTCCCTCTGTAGGCATTCAGATAGACTCTGGCCAGGGGGCAGAACAGGCGAGAATCTGATTCTCAGTAGATTGGCAGAACGGTGCTGGTGGGGGAAGAACCTTGACACAATGGCAGGTTGGGCAGGACAATGTTTCCTGGGTCTGGAACCTGGAGCCAGCAGCCAGGGGAGCCTGAAGGAGCAAAATCACTCCAGGTCATAGATGACAAGCAAGGTGGACACCACTGACCCTGTTCTCCTCAATTCCACTGACCAGAGGTGAGCCACTCCCGTTTGGAATACATAGGGAACCATCTGCACCTTTCATATCCCAGTCTAGACCCTGGTGTTCTCTGGTCTGAACAATTAACAGCCTCTGAAGGGTCCTCCTGACTTCAGATGCCCCCTCCCTGTACTTCCCAGATTCCAATCCTCCCTACACTCAGCTGTGAGGATTTTTGAGCTCTCAGGATTAGCCTGCATTGAGTCACAGGCTGCTGCTGCTGCTAAGTCACTTCAATCGTGTCCAACTCTGTGCAACCCCACAGATGGCAGCCCACCAGGCTGCCCCATCCCTGGGATTCTCCAGGCAAGAACACTGGAGTGGGTTGCCATTTCCTTCTCCAATGCATGAAAGTAAAAAGTGAAAGTGAAGTCACTCAGTCGTGTCCATCTCTTAGTGACCCCATGGACTGGGGAGGGCTGGCCAAAACCCAGATTGCTGGGGGCACCTCCAGAGTTTCCAATTCCATAGGTCTGGGGAGGAGCCCAAGAATTTGCAGTTCTATAAAGCTCCTGAGAGAAGTTCTATAAAGTTCTATAAAGAACCTAATGCTGTCATCCTGGAGAACACATTTTTAAGACCTCTAATGAAAGCTACAATGTCAGGGCAATGGGACCTCAGGAAGGTGGTCAGCAAAGAATGGAGACAAAATAGCTTAAGGTCTTCAGAATATACACACCCAAAACCACCTCCTAGAGTAATGATGAAGTGTTAACAGCACTGATCTCAGTAGTGTTAGTCACTCAGTGGTGTCCGACTCTTTGCAACCCTATGGACTATAGCCTGCCAGGCTCCCCTGTCCATGGAATTCTCCAGGCCAAGAATACCAGAGTGGGTAGTCATTCCCTTCTCCAGGGGATCTTCCTAACCCAGGGATTGAACCCCAGTCTCTGGCATTGCAGGAGGATTCTTTACCATCTGAGCCACCAGGGAAGCCCAAAGCTTTGCGTTGCCCCCTCTGAGGTAGAGCCAGTCCCAAATGAGCATGTTTATGCAAGAAATGGTACAAAGGGATTCTATGAAGTGAATAATGTGTAAGGAGATGTAGTCACTCATCTTACTTCTCATTTTGAGGGAGAGGGCAGGGGCTGCACTGAGACAGGAAGGCTGGGTGCCAAGGCCCAAGCTCCAGGAAGCCTCACCCCTCCCACCACCCCACCCCTGGTCTGTGAAGATTCCCCCTCCAGCCTAATCTGTGCTTGCTTCTCACCATGGTATATTCTTCTCTCCCTCTCTCTCTCCCCAGATTCTGAGCCTATGAAAGCAGAGATCATGTTGTGTTCAACAGAAATCATTGCTGAATTAAGTTGTATGACTTCTGCATGGCCCTAGCCCAGCCACTGAGGCTCTCTGTCTCAGTGAGGGAGGGTTCAATAAAGAAATGGAAAAGCTATTTGAGTTGGGGTCAACACAGCACAAGCTTTATTCAGTAACCAGAGAATGAAGGAGTGAGCACTAAGTTCTGTCAACTACAAATTGCCACTTGCCAAGAGCATTTGCCATCTGCCTCTGTGGAAACTGACCCTTGCCCTGTGCTGCTGCAGCTATTGACCTTCGACATGCCTTGAAGGAAGTTCAGGGTGGAGGGTAAGGCACTCTGCTCCAAGGAAACTGATGGAACAGATATTTAGGCAGGTATTTTCAGGAACCAGTTTCATGACCCCAATTCTTGTATTTCCTTGTATCTAGAAAAGCACTAAAATCCTTCATGGTGACGACTTTCTCTTGACTAGCAGAAACATTCTACAAAAAAAGTATGTTCTTGATGGCATATATTCTACCTTTACCAAAATCACATATATTGACTTCCTCCCTACCTCTTTGGAGCAGTTTCTCAGAGCTATCTGCGGTGCCGTCACCCAGGCTGCAGTCCTCATTTTCCCCCAGTAAAACTCAACTCACAACTCTCACTTGTGCCTCATTTTTTAGTCGACAGCTCACAGATCACCTTCTTACCCACCAGAAGAGAGGGATTTAATTTTTACAAGTAAAGACAAAGGTATGGGGAGCAAGGTTAATGATGGAGAGGCTTAGGTACTAGTCTACCAGCAGGGATTCTCTTGAGGCAATGGGATGCCACCTCCTTTGTATCCTTTTTTTGGTCCTTAATAGCCCATCATGGCCAGTGGTGGGTGTGTCACTTAATATGCTGCTGCTGCTGCTGCTACGTACTTTCAGTCGTGTCCAGCTCTGTGCAACCCCATAGACTGCAGCCCACCAGGCTTCCCCGTCCCTGGGATTCTCCAGACAAGAACGCTGGAGTGAGTTGCCATTTCCTTCTCCAATGCATGAAAGTGAAAAGTGAAAGTGAAGTTGCTCAGTCGTGTCCGACCCTCAGCGACCCCATGGACTGCAGCCTACCAGTCTCCTCCATCCATGGGATTCTCCAGGCAAGAGTACTGGAGTGGGGTGTCATTGTCTTCTACGACTTAATATACTAATGTAATAAAAACAGCATTTAATGAGGCCTGAGGTCTGTTAGAAGGTCAAATTCATCACTATCTTGGTCCCAGCTGGTTCCATCTGGTTTTTTTGTTTACAGCTTCCTTATCTCTGAAAGCTTTAACTTAAAGATTTATATTAACTGTTGCTAAAGGTGGGAACTGGTGGATTTTGAGAAAAGTTCTGGAGCAGCTCTGGCAACAAAATCTCTAGTCCTTCATCCCAGAAGGGGACAATGATATGATGGTGGACATCACCACCATGAGGCTGCCACCTGGGTCTCTCCATTCCTTCAACAAATACTTACTGAACTTGACAAGAAACCAGCTGTCATCACCTAAGTTCTGGGAAACAACAGTGAACAAACCAGTGGGGGCTCAGGGCCAATTAGACCTTGACAGAAGAGACCACTGAAAGACTACATGTTTGAAGATTGGTCAAAAATTCTGAGAATGCTCAGAATATGAGCATCAGGCCAGGAGACATAGGTGAAAGGAAAAAAAACCCTTATTGTATGCGAAAGCCCAGAATAAGAGCCAACACACAGGGCATGGAGAGGAAGGAGATGGGACAAAAAGGCATGGATGCTCTGACACAAGGAAGCATAACACTTCACTTGAAACAGAAAGAAAACTGAGCAGATCTGCAACAAAAACATGAAGAAAGGTGATGCCTAGGCCTCCCAGGCGTCACTGACAGTAAAGAACCTGCCTGCCAATGCAGGAGATACAAGAGTCGCGGGTTCAATCCCTGGGCTGGGAAGACCCCCTGGAAGAGGATATAGCAACCCACTTCCGTATTCTTGCCTGGAGAATCCCATGGACAGAGGAGCCTTCTGGGCTGCAATCCATAGAGTCGCAAAGAGTCAGACACAACTGAAGCAACTTAGCACAGCACACACACAGGATGCAGGGAGGATGAAGAACTTGACTCAGTGGATCTGTGGTGCCAGAGGAACCACTGGATCAAATTGGGACTCAGCCTCTGGAGCAAGGACACTGTGTCACTCAGCTGAAAAGTGAGGGTAGGAGAGCCTGCCTACCTCCTGTCACCCCCAATCCCACAGAAAGTCAGATCACACTGTGGGCAAGGGCACTGTCCTTTGACCTCAGCTGAAAAAAAGTGGTGGAAAAAGTCTTTATGAGTAGAATTTCTGTACTTGGCCCCTGTTCTCAGAGTTGTTTCTAAGCTAGGCCACTTCCAACCAGGTATAAGGACCAACTCCGAAGACGAACAGCCTAGCATCACTCACAGGCCTTTGGAGGTCAAGTCCTGGTCCACTGTCTGCCTCAGCTTCCCTCTTTCCCCACTGTGAATGATCCAGTCCCCACTCTGGAAGACAGGGAAGCATTTACTATTTTTTGTTTTAAATGTGTCTATGTATTTCCTTCCATCTCATTTTATGACCCATGGGGTCAATGCTGTCTGGCCTGTAGTAGGTGTTTAATAAATACAAAAGGAAGAGAAGGGATGAAGAACGGAAAGAAGAAAGGAAGGGTGGGTGGCTCAGTAATATAAAGACTTCAAAACAAAGTCAGGAGGAGAATTTGGTGTGGTTAAGTGGAAGGATTCAAGTATTGGATATAAGGGTTTGTTACAAGACTTACTAAGTTCCTTCCAGCCTAGTTTTTCATGTCTTTGACTTCAAGCCCTGACAAGGGTTTGAACATTCCAGGGAGTCTTCTTAAGGAATTTCCTACAGATTTGGTGGCATGTGAGATCCTTGACCCCCATGCCTGGGCCAAGAGATGGTTGTCACCTCCCTTAGCTCTCTCTAAGGCCATGGAGTTTGGTGTCCCCACATGACAATGAGAAAACAGGCCTTGAGATCCAGGCAATAGTGCCCAGCATCTCAAGGGGACAGATCAGGGCTGAGGGCGGTCTTACACATCTGGGTCCAGGACTCCTTCAGCCCTGTGATCTGCCAGAGCTACCTTGTGAGGCTGGGCTTAATTTTGTGTTGCCAAAACTGTCAAATGTATAAAGAACTAGCTGAAGTAAAATATAAAATTGCTTCCATTGTGTGATAAAACCTCAGTTTGGTATTATATATCCCCTCCATCTTGACTTAAACCACCTCCGAGGACCAATATTCTGATTCCTGGGAACTTCAGGACCTGTTATCCTTTCACACGGGAGCTCTTGCAACTCTGGGGTCTGAGCCCTCAGACCAGGTGAGGCAACGATCCCCTCCCCCAGGGCCTCAGTCTGACTGTGAGGCACAAGGGTGGTGGGAGGCTCCTGAGACTGAGAAATGAGTCATCCACACCCAGAGTGCTGCTCATGGCCACCTTGCCAAGTGCAAGCCAGGGCAGGACTTTTGTCTTATTACTCATGATTTTGGAGGGAAAAAAAGTACAGATGGCTATGTCAGTACTCCACAGATTAATCAAATTTAACCAAATCAGCCCATTTTCAAATAATGAAGCAAGCAAATTTAAAAAAGCAGAGAAACTACTCTGCACCACATATGGCCATCTTTCACAGATGCCAGATCCTGAAGAAGGGAAAGACCTAGAGTTGGCCCATTGATTCTAAACCTTATTCCCAGTTCAGAGATTGAAAGGCCAACTAACATTACTGTATTAATACAAACTCTGGGCTGTGAAATAAAAATCCATATTTTATGGCAAGGCATGAAAAATTTAAACATAAAAAGTTTTCTCTGCTCTTTGGCCTCCTCTCTCCCCTCACTGTGCTTTGTGTATCTTCCTTATGAATCAGTAAAACCTCCCCATTGGCAGAAATACATGCGCAACCATAAAGAAAGAGCAATATTCTCCCAGCACCATCAAGACAACGCCTTAAAAGATAACCTTCCTTCTTTATCTTGTAAGGTGTCACAATGATCCATGACCCACTACTGGTTAGATTATGTTAAACCTTCAATACTACATCATGTAGTGTCCAGCCCTCTGTCTCTAAAACTTACATAACTGTGCTTTGACCTCTAACCAACCGAGTTTTCCGAGAGGCTGTTTCTGGGTTATTAATACAATCTTCAAATTGGCTTGAATAAAGTTTTCCATTTTTATCTTAATTTTTTGTGGACAGGACCAAAGTGCCCTCCTCCTCAGTCCTTCAAGGTTGTATTTTAGTCATTCTGGGTAGATTAATGCTGGTTCAGTGGTAAGGAATCCACCTTCCAATGCAGGAGATGCAGATTCGATCTCTGGGATGGGAAGATCCCATGGAGAAGGAGATGGAAGCCCACTCAGTATTCTTGCCTGGAAAATCTCATGGACAGATAAACCTGGCAGGTACAATCCACGGGACTGCAAAAGAATCATACACAACTTAGCAACTAAACAACAATGAATAAATTAATATTCAACATTTGCATTCACTTTTGCATTCAACACTGTAATTGCTCAGATCCTAAACTCATAGAGCAAACACCATGGGATACTTAGGGGGCTTCCATGTCTTGGCCATTGACTCTGGCTCACTGATTTCCTCTGCATTCAGCCTTGACCTAGGACAGATCAGTGAAGACACTTCTGTGTCAGCCCTGCATAGTGTGGGTGGGCTTCATCTAATTAGTTAAAGGCCTGAATGGAAGAAAGACTGTCCTTCCCTAAGCAAGAGGGAATTCTGCCAGCAGACAGCCTTTGGACTTGAACTACAAGAATTGCAAATTTCTAGTCCAGCCTGCCAGCCCACCCTGTATATTTTGGACTTGCCAGTCTTTATAGTTGTATAAACCAGTATAGATAGAGATAGAAATTGATTAGTTCTTTTTCTCTGGAGAACACTGGCTGGTACACCCAGCCAGTTATTCAAGGCCCTGAGACCTGACTTAAAGCATGGGGACTCCACCAGCAAGTTTATCTAAGAATGTATTAGAGTATTAAAGAAGGAAGAAACAGCCAATGAAGTTCCAGGCTTGAACATGCCCCATTGCATTGCAAATGGTTCCAAAGTCCCTTTCCAAATGCAAACCCCAGATTAAACACATTTACTTTCAGTGCCTACTGATCCAGTGCTGTGGAAGCCCTGTCCTCATTCCACAATCCAAGGAGACTGGCCATTCTACCCGAGCCCCAGACAGTGGAGGTATGACTGAAGCCAGAAATGTGAAAAGCGGGACAAATCTCAGCCTATCCCATTCATGATCCCAATGGAGCACTGAGTTCTATGGCAGCCAGGACAGCTGTGTGTGAGACCACAGCACTGGCTCTTCAGACAAGGAAATTCTCCCTCTTGATGATCCAGCAAAACTTGATGCCAGTCCTCCCATCCCTATGTTTGATTAAAATCTGAGAAACTGCTTTTGAACACCCATTGGAGGAGATAAAGGACATAACCATCAACTATTTATTAAGCATCTACTATATTCACAGCACTTGCTATGACCAAGGAATAATCATATAATACACCTTCATATTGAGTTCTCCCGTATAGTTTGCTATTTGATATTAACAACAGTGGGGCTTCACAGGTGGTAATAGCGGTAAAGAATCTACCTGCAACTGCAGGAGACATAAGAGACACAGATTCGATTCCTGGGGAAGATCCCCTGGAGGAGGGCATAGAAACCCACTCCAGTATTCTTGCCTGGAGAATTCCTATGGACAGATGAGCCTGGCATGCTACTGTCCAGAGGGTCGCAAAGAGTTGGACATGACTGAAGCAACTTAGCACACATGCATATTAATAACAGTACTCTGGGAATAAAGGATATAATCACATTTTATTGATCATTTCACTGAGTTCTAGAGAGTTTAAATCTATTTGTACAACATGAGGAAGCTAGAACTTGAATTTAGATAATAGTTTTAACCCTATCCATGAGAATTTTACTAGCGTGAATTTGTCTTCAATGGAAGCAGCACTACAGATTGAATCTGCATATTAATTAACTCAAATTCATCATTGTGAGGCCTCCAGATGCTTCCAGTCTCCTGGCCTGAGTTTGAGGGATTTTTTATATTACCTATTTGGGGGGGGGAAAAAAGCCTTCTGTAAGCAAAGATACTTTGCAGAAATGTATCTAGTCCTTATGAATCCATGAGAAATATATCAGAAATAGAAAAAAAAAGTTAAGTAATTATTCCTTCTTTAATACTCATGGTAACTGTGTCAAGTAGGAATTATTCTCCTATTCAGTAAATGAGAAATCTGAGATTCTATATAGCTTCGTTACCGTGAGAAAAAAGACATAGAAAGTAGTTACTGGATCCAAAATGCAAAATCTTGTCCCACCCTCTACTCAACAATAGACTAAAAAATCAATCTTGCTTTTACTCACAGGTTTCAAGGCAGAAATTTTAAAAAGCTCCATTGAATCAATGATTTATTCCTAATATGAATATTCATTAGATTGTTTCCTAACCATCTGCTTCCTTATTCCACTGATTTGTAAGCCCCTCCAAATCTACTTAAGAGACCACTCATCATCCATATTGACACTCTGCACAGCTCTAGCACAGTCCTGGGAGGTGGAGGGTACAGGGGAAAATAGCTCTTTTACACCCAAAAGATATGAGTCTGCGTCCCAGCTTCTCTCTTTATGACTAATATGTCACTGGACAAGCTCTGCATCCTCCGTGTCTTCTCTGTAATGTGAGGTCATCCTAGCACTTGCCTGCTGACCTCTCAGGGTTCAGTAAAGTAAGCGTTTTGAAAACTGTAAAGCATTCTATATTTGTTTACTCTGGTGGGAACTTAGCAAATAATTGCTAAACTGACATCAATAATTAATGAAACTTAAGGAACAGTTAATGGAATTTTTGTCTAGAAAACAAGTAATACATTTTACACAATATTTTAAATTATATTTTTGTAGTCTTTTTTATTTATAGCATGGTAAAATATGGACCTAAGACAAAAGCATTAATAACCTAGCCAAGTAAAAGACAATATGATTGAGCAAATTGTCCCTGTGAAATTTATGAATGAACAGAAAAAATAGACATTTTGTGAATGACTTCAAAACCATGACTTGGTTCCACTTGTTCTAATCAAAATAACCAACGTCAGCCCAACATTTGGATGAGTGAATTCTTCAAGATTTTCCCTGACAAATATTATTTGCTCCTAAAAAATTTCTTTTACCCATGAGTTGTAGTCTTGTGTATGTAATCATATTTTTAAAATTGATGAATATAGCAACAACTCTCAAGACACATTCAATGGTCTATCTTTCTAAGATGTGAGAATAAAGCCACAAGCCTGCTATTTGTCAAAACCATGACCATCTACAACAGCTGTTTAGGGTGAGCAAGTTCATTCAGCCGTGAGGTTCCGATTTTGCTCCACCTGTTTTGAGTTTTCTTATAACTGCACGTGCTTCTGTCCATAAATTTCAGGAATCCTATTTTGGCTCTCAGACTTCCTGCAAGGGGGATTGTAATGAAGTTATACAATTAAGTAGTCTGACAAAAGCTTTGTCCCCACAGCTGCGAATTATAGGCTATCGTCTATTCCAATGTAATACTAACCTTATGGGTCCCTTGAGTGCAATTTCTACGGCTACGAAAGGCTCCTATAACTGGTATCTAGTTCCACATAGAAAAGCAATTTTTTAAACTTTGAATATAAACATTGCTGATACACCATGCTAATTGATACTTGCTATATCACTATATTCTGAACCAAGGGGAAAATAAGCAATTTTTCAGACAAATCAAAGAAATATTTATAAATAGATGACTTTTTTTGTTTTAATACAAGACTTAGAATATACATTTCTGAGAAGATACATTTTCACATGACAGATTTAAATTAAGGGTTTTTTTCCTCTTCACTATGGGAGAAACACTATGATTTGGGGAAAATAAATCCAAAATATAGCCTCTCATTAATATTTTGGAACAATATTCATTATTTTGCTACTAAATCTAAAAGTACTCTGTGTGCGTGTGTGTGTGTGTGTGTGTGTGTGTGTGTTTAAGGAAGGAATGATAATTCTCAGAAAATGACCCCTGAAATTTAAATTACAGGTTAAAATTTGTATTCCGTTTTATTCATGACTCATAGAACTTTCAAACTGAAAGGGTGTTTATGTTTCATTACTTGATCAAGACATGGAATCAAGATTCCCCTAAATGACACCCATGAAACATTTTTCCAATGCCCCTCTGGTTGTGCCAACAGTGGAGAAATGTCTATCCCTTGGACTTAATTCCCAGTGAGCCCACTGGCCACAATCCACCAGAGGCTGGAGGTCAAGGAGGCCCAGTAATGCCATCTGAAGTGGTCAGTCTGGTCAGAAACAGAACAGGAGTGGCCAAAGGAGAACACCCAGCAAAAGCCAAATGTCCCTACAGTCATGTATGTTAGGGAGTAAACAGGTTTTGGAATTCCTGTCCAGACTTCACTCTCATATAAAGGGTCTGGGGCCTAAGGGAGGAATGTTGTCTCCCCGGGCTCACCTGGAAAGACAGGCAAGGCAGGTTTGAAACCCCTAGAGCTATAAAACTTCATCATGCTTTAGATGGACTTGTATCACTTTCTTTTAGGGCAGGGATGATTAGTCTGCTGTTGTGACAGAAAGCAGTGAAGTGTCCCCACCTGACATGAAGCATATCCAAAAGCTCTTGTGAATTATCACAATGAGTGAAATAGTCAGAGCCTACCTTCCCATTTCAGAAGACAAGCTGTCTTGATTTGAGGATCAAGGAGACAATGAGTGCTCTAAAAACAAGTTTAATTCTTTTTAAAGAGCCAAAGGTTGTGTCTTACCCTTCTTCATTTGGAAACTGAAAAAATACAATGACAGGAAAATGAGAATTTTATTTGCAAACCACATTTCAATTAAAATAGAATAAAAAGATTCCATTTTAAAATATGACATAAAATGTGTTAGTTATGTTTTGTCGATGTGAATTCAGAAATTCATTCATTTAGTCATTGTTTCCAAGTGCCCACCAGAGTAAACAAACAGAATGTGTCATAGTTTACACACTCATTGTTTTGAAAATATCAAAGGGTTCAAAGATAAACCCAAGAGCCTAACAGACACATGATGATAAAACAGAGAAGAGATAACTTAGAAATGAGTGCAACAAATATAAATACTGGTAAACTTTAAAAACAGACAATTCTTTGTGTCCTGACAAATATAGCTAAAATTAAACAGAAATAAACATTTAAAACAATTAAAGATAAAATGCTAGATAGGGAAAATAAACAAAGGAGTTTCATGAATATGTAATGGTATAACTGTAGAAACAAACATTGTAAATGTAGTGGGAAAAAATCGAAAATAATTCAAGAAAATTTTTCATGAGACAAATCCAGACATTAAAACAACACTCCATCTCAGGGGTAGTTTTCATAGGGCACAGCATACCTACAAACATATTAATAAACTGACTGGACTTCAAAGGTACAAATGAATATTTGGGGCACAGAAGAATCAATGGATCACAATAAATTGTGGAGAATTCTGAAAGAGATGGGAATACCAGACCACCTGACCTGCCTCTTGAGAAACCTCTATGCAGGTCAGGAAGCAACAGTTAGCACGGGACATGCAACAACAGACTGGTTCCAAATAGGAAAAGGAGTACGTCAAGGCTGTATATTGTCACCCTGCTTATTTAACTTATACGCAGAGTACACCATGAGAAACACCGGGCTTGATGAAGCACAAGCTGGAATCAAGATTTCTGGGAGAAATCTCAATAAGCTCAGATATGCAAATGACACCACCCTTATGGCAGAAAGTGAAGAGGAACTAAAGAACCTCTTGATGAAAGTGAAAGAGGAGAGTGAAAAAGTTGGTTTAAAGCTCAACATTCAGAAAACAAAGATCATGGCATCCAGTTCCATCACTTCACGGCAAATAGATGGGGAAACAGTGGAAACAGTGGCTGACTTTATTTTTATGAGTTCCAAAATTACTGGAGATGGTGATTGCAGCCATGAAATAAAAAGACACTTATTCCTTGGAAGGAAAGTTATGACCAACCTAGACAGCATATTAAAAAGCAGAGACATTATTTTGCCAACAAAGATTCATCTAGTCAATGCTATGGATTTTCCAGTAGTCATGTATGGGTGTGAGAGTTGGACTATAAAGAAAGCTGAGAGCCGAAGAATTGATGCTTTTGAACTGTGGTGTTGGAGAAGACTCTTGAGAGTCCCTTGAACTGCAAGGAGATCCAGCCAGTCCATCCTAAAGGATATCAGTCCTGAAAGTTCATTGGAAGGACTGATGTTGAAGCTGAAACTCCAGTACTTTGGCCACCTGATGCGAAGAGCTGCCTCGTTGGAAAAGACCCTGATGCTGGGAAAGACTGAAGGCAGGAGGAGAAGGGGATAACAGAGGATAAGATGGTTGGATGGCATCACTGACTCAATGGACATGAGTTTGAGTAAACTCTGGGAGTTGGTGATGGACAGGGAAACCTGGGGTGTTGCAGTCCATGGGGTCACAAAGAGTTGGATATGACTGAAGAAGCAAATTGTCCATAAAGGAGAAAGACAACAAAGATATACTCAACCACCATTATAGTGAGAGAAATGTAAGTTGAAACAACAATGAAATGTGATTGGTTTGTAAAAATTATATATATATATAGTTTTTGTCCAGGAATTTCATTTCTAAAAATTTACCCAACACATATAATGCCACACATGAGAAGTTAGATATCTACACTGGTACATATGACAGTCAGTTTTTTTCTTAATCCAGCTAGATAGGGTAACAACCTAAATATTCATCATAGGAAAATGACAAAATCAATTATAAGCAGTTTGTAGAAAGGAATTCTAAAAAGCCATTCAACAGGATGCTGTCGTTGCATGATTGTCATGTACACTGTGTTTATTACCTTAGTATTATCCAAATGATACACAGGAAGCTAATAATGGAGACCATCTCCAGAAAAGGGGCACAATGACTGTGTAACAGAGTAAGATCTTATGAGACTTTCCCAGGACAGACCCCTCTCCATGTCCTCTGCCTGTCTCTTGTCTGTAGAAAATCTTTAGTCACGAAATAAATGTAATCAGAAAAAAATGAGAAAATGCAGAAGTAAAGGAAAGCAGTCAAATAAGAGCGAATAATAACAGTTTAATTATTAAACAAAGTCAAGGATGTTTAGTTCCTCCTCAAGGGCTATAAATAATATTAAGAGCCATATCCTTTGAGCTGTTTTATAAATACTGAAAATCTCACCACGTAGAAGAAATTAACTACATAATGACCAGACTGTAGCCATGACATAAGCTGTCACAATTCTGAGAGCTGGCCTCAAAGAAATAGGAACAAAATCAACCCTCAAACTGAACATTAATTGTACTTAATCAAGATGATGCTGATCAGACCACAGCGTGACCAATTTCAAGGTCATTGTCAGTGCTGACTCCACTGCTCTACACATAGCCCCTCCTTCTGCCTATGCACCCCTGAAACTCTCCTTTAAAAGCTCTTGTCCCCTGATCAACAGTGGAAGTTAGTTCTTTGGTACATGAGTCCACCCCCTCCCCAGGATTGCTGGCTCCCACAATAAAGCTATCTTTCCCTTTACCCAGCACTTGTCTTTCAGCATTGGATTCTTAAGCTATGAGCAGCCAAACCTGACTTCAGTAACAGCTGGGACAATGGCAGAAGCTGATATTTGCTCCATCTTTTACATTTTGTGTCATTCACATATGTAGTGGACAGTGGCCCAGAAACACAGTGAGTCAAGTAGAATGTAACACCACTGGTTTGTAAAAATTAAAGTTCTTAAGCAGCATGATGGCAGGAAGAATTTAAAAGCAATCATCCAGTGACTCCAGCTCTGTTACATCTGTGCTACAGAGGTGACACGCACTGTGGCCACAAGTTCCCCTTAGTAAATTCAGTACACGATGATCTCATGGTTGGAGAAAGTTCCAGATATGAGCCCTGCTGATGACTCCACACCACGGGTAAAGTGCTACTCAGCTTTGTAGAAATTCCTTCTTTGGAATTCTGGTTGATTTGCCCTAAGGATCTCATTTATTTTCTCTTACTCAAGGGTGAGATCACCCAGGAACGTGGGGAAGCATCATGTATTCTCTCTCCACTCCATTTGGAAAGTTCCCTAACAAGCATTACTAAGGCCAGCCTTGCCTAACTGGTGAAATCCCATTAATCTCTTGCCTGGGGCACTACAGCTCCAATGACAGGTGAGTGTGGGGAGTAGAAAAGCAGGTTTCTGTGTAGTTTCAGCTGCCTTGGCTGTGAAGCAGGCAATACCAGGAGGGTGCCGCCCTGGAAGGCTCCAGGTGCCTTGCTTCTGCTCCAGGCAACACACATCAGCAGGCAGTGCTCTGGAGGGGAGGTGGCCCCTCCCACCCACGCACATGGTGGGAATAGTAACTCGCCCCAGTGGAGAACTTTAGGTTTCACAACCACCACAAACTGCTTTTGTGCCTCATCAGAGAAGCTGCTCTTACTCCGGAAAGTTAGCTGCTGACGTCAGGAACATACCAGCAAGGTCCACTTTGTGAAGAGAGCCCTGTGCTTGGTTCCAGGTTGGGAGAGCAGAGATATAGCACCCATGTTACAATGTGGACCCCAATTTCAGAAGCACCAAATGACATACTTCACATGACACTACCTGGAATGGATTAGTTTTGATTCCATGAGGAAAAAACAAGACCCAACACCATGAGCAGCTGAAAATGGCCAAATATTTGTGGGAGATGCCCACATTACATAACAAGAGCTATCTAAAATCTAAAATGTCCTAGAAACGCACAACCCGTGTTAATGACTAAGTCTGAATAAAGTGTGATTTAGACTGACAGAGTGTGAATTGGCAAAAGAAAAAGAAGTGCTGGTAGCTTGCCTTTGCCGATGTGGCACCTACTTGCTGGGTGCTGATAAGTCTAACACTCACTTGGACAGAACAGATTAGAGAAAGACAGAATCCTGGACAGACTGATGCTAGGAGGACTGTGAATAAAATTTCACTAACACAAGATATTCAGAGATAAAATTCAAATGTGTAACATCATTAATTGTGAGAAAAACACAAATGCCCTGATACATTGTCTAGAGTGGCTGAAATTCACAGCACTTGCCATGTCAAGCCCAGGTGAAGACCTGGTG
>NW_011495058.1:3658419-3659608 GCF_000754665.1 Bison bison bison
TGGTACCACCTCTTTGAACAAGTTTGACAATTTTTCCTAAAGTTAAACACAGTTTCTATGTGAGCTAGCAATTCCACTCCTGGATGTTTACCCAAGTGAAATTTTTTAAATTCTCAAAAAGCCTTGCACACAAATCTTCAAAGTAAACTTCTTTAAAATCACGAAGGATGAAAACAAAAGACATTCCCTGCCTGTAAGAATCATGAGAAGGTTTTGCTTGCTAACATCTCTAGGTCTCCCTTCCCTAGATCATAGTGAGACATACATGAGTATCTGTCTTCCTTTTATGTTTATCTGGGGTTTAGGGTCATATGCATACAAGCTAAAGACAAAATGTACAATAAAAATCTGTCTAAGCATTAAAATGAAAGTTTTCCCCAAAATATCAAGACAAAATAGAAAATTCCAAAGGTAGACCATCATGAAACTTTTCCAGGGAAAGTTCAAAATTGCTTTTTTAATACACACACACACACACACACACACACATTTATATATGTTGAAGCCTTGTTACTGAGTTTAAACATTTAGATTAAAAATGGGAAACAAACCTAAATGTCTATAAGCAAGCAAGTGGATAAAAAGTCTGCCTGTATCTACACAATTCAATACTTGTTCAGCCACTAAGTCACATCTGACTATTTGCAACCCCATGGACTGCCACACTCCAGGCTTCCTTGTCCTTCACTGTCTCCCAGAGTTTGCTCAAATTCATGTCAGTTGAGTCAGTGATGCCATCTATCCATCTCGTCCTCTGTTACCACTTTCTCTTGCCCTCAATCTTTCCCAGCATTAGGGTCTTTTCCAATGAGTAGGCTCTTCGCATAAGGTGGTCAAAGTATTGAAGCTTCAGCTCCAATGCTAGTCAGTGAAAACAAGAAACTATGAAAGGCACACTAACGTGAGTCTTTAAAACATCAGGCAGAGTGATAGAAGTTAAGCTTTTATACATTTATTTGCTAGTTAGATTGTTTGCCTGACAGGATATCAGTTCAGTTCAGTTCAGTCACTCAGTCGTGTCCAACTCTTTGTGACCCCAAGGACTGCAGCACACCTGGCTTCCCCGTCCATCACCAACTCCCAGAGTTTACTCAAACTCATGTCCATCAAGTCAGTGATGCCATCCAACCATCTTATCCTCTGTCATCCCCTTCTCCTCCCGCCTTCCATCTTTCCCAGCATCGGGGTC
>NW_011495058.1:3659708-3672127 GCF_000754665.1 Bison bison bison
CTTTCCCAGCATCGGGGTCTTTTCAAATGAGTCAGTTCTTCACATCAGATGGCCAAAGTATTGGAGTTTCAGCTTCAGCATCAGTCCTTCCAAAGGATATTCAGGACTGATTTCCTTTAGGGTTGACTGGTTTGATCTCCTTGTAGTCCAAGGGACTCACAAGAGTCTTCTCCAACACCGTAGTTCAAAAGCATCAATTCTTCGGTGCTCAGCTTTCTTTATAGTCCAACTCTCACATCCATACATGACTACTGGAAAAACCATAGTTTTGACTAGACAGACTTTTGTTGGCAAAGTAATGTCTCTGCTTTTTAATATGCTGACTAGGTTGGTCTAGGATATATGTGTTTTCTAAGTTAGAGACAGACTTTTAATTACTCTCAGAATACCTTGAGAGTTCCCCAAGACCCCATTCCCTACGGGCTAATGTCACGACAGCAGTGACAGCTGTGCATAAAGTGGGATGTGTGCCCTGGAAGAGGAGCTCCAAAGTTACAAATGTATTGTTGTTGTTCAGCTGCTCAGTCATGTCCAATTCTGTGACCCAAAGGACTGCAGCACACCAGGCTTCCCTGTCCATCACCAACTCCTGGAGCTTACTCAAAATGTCCACTGAGTCGGTGATGCCATCCAGCCGTCTCGTCCTCTGTCATCCCCTTCTCCTCCTGCCTTCAATCTTTCCCCAGCAACAGGTCTTTACAAATGTATAATTTTGGTCTATAGACATCGCTGCCCACCCTCCCCATTGGAGAAAAAGAGAGAGAAACCTCGTCTTTCTGATGTAGCCAGGTCTTCTCCTGGGAGGCAAGGGGAAAGGCGTTAGGTCCATTACCTTCTGGAACATAAGCTAGTGGATCCAGGGGAGAAACTCTGTGAATGTCTCTGAAGTGGTTCATGGGCTCTTACCTTCCCAGCATGGTTGCATTCTTTAACCCTGGCAGGCAGGACATTTTCCTCAAAAGCCCTTATCATGTGAAAACTTGAAAATACTCACAGGGCATTGCTTTCTGACAGAAGCCAAACATAAGAGGCTCCATGTCCCATAATTCTATCTTTATGACAGAAGCCAAACATAAGAGACTCCATGTCCCATAATTCTATCTTTATGAAATTTAAAACATCGAAGGCAACATACAGGGGCAGAATCTAATCAGTGGTTGCCTGGGACCCGTTGCATGAAAAAGGCACAAGAAAATTTTTGAGAGGATGGAAACATTCTATACCTTGATTTTGGTAGTAGTTTCAGCTCTGTAATATTTGTCAAAACTCATCAAGCTGAACACTTAAAACTGAAGTAGTTCTACTCATGCTTCAGTAACTTTGAAGTAACTTTGCCCATGAGCCCAGCTTGCACAGAGTCCATCTGAGGTGTTTCTATGGAGATCGTTGGGCACCTTCCAGCTGCACTGCCCAACACCCATATTTATACATAACTCTTTCTCTTTTGTGAGTGCTAAGTCACTTCAGTCATGTCCAACTTGGCAACCCTATGGGCTGTAGCCCACATGGCTCCTCTGTCCATGGGATTCTCCAAGCAAGAATACTCAGGCAGGTTTCCATTCCCTCCTCCAGGGGATCTTCCTAAATCAGGGATCAAACCCGCAAGTCTTGTGTTTCTTGCATTGGCAGATGGGTTCTTTACCACTAGCACCGCCTGAGAAGCCCAGCTCTTTCTCACCCTTCATCAGTTCACACATATATGTGATTCATGTCCTCGGCAATGTATTCATAAAGTGCTACTATAGCATAAGCACCAACAACTAGAGTCTTCTATCTTCCATTTCTTATACATTCAGGCCTTCTCCTTAGCACATGTTCTTTGCAATAACAGTAATATCTCATTTGTTGAGCATGCTACCCTGCAGGGATGGTTCTATCATCTCTACCACTCTATATATAGATATAGGAATATGTCAATAGGAAAGCTAAGGGTCTGCATCACAGTCTCTCCACGTCTAAGAGTTTATTGAGCTCTTCCTTTCCATTTTTATATGTTTCCTTAGTTAAATTTTAGCTTTTGTCATATGACCTTAAAACTGATGACAAGTGCAGCGTCTCTAAACTTGCACAGAGGAATGTTTAAGCATACTGGTCTGTTGGTCTTTTCATTGGTGCTAAAAAGTGTAAATCAAGCCATATTCTCTAGCAGTGAGTGATATATCAATGCAAAATATCTTTTAAATATTTTCTATACTTTACAAAGATAATATATTGCCATTTAGAAACATTTCAGTTCAGTTCAGTAGATACATTTAGAAGACGTATTAATAGAAAAAGAAGAGGGGATATACATCCACAACATATACTCAAGCCTTTAGAAATCAGTTTTTCCTAAAGGACTCATGGTTTGTATGCTAGTTTTCCTCTCCCCAACCCCTGACTTCTCCAGTGATTGCTTCATTTCTCTGCTTTGCAGACTCCTCTGTCCCATGAGCCCAGGAGAAGTCATCACTCTTTGTGCCAGAAATCAACGTCATTTAAGGCTTTTGGAGGGTGAGAACTGTTGAGTTAGAGACTTGTCATCTCGTGTTTCACGTAGAGATAATGCATGACCCAGACATAATCCACCATGCTGATTTCATATCGTTCTTTAGTCTGGAAAAACCTTCTTCACTCCAGCTGCCTGCTACTCATGCTCATACCCATCATCACTTGCTAACAGAAGTTTAAAGTCTGCATCCATTTATCCCTCAGGAGTTGCAGAACTCCACAGGGAGTCCTGTGGACTGGGGAAGAATCAGGCGCAAATACCATATGCAAGGCATAAGCACAGAAACACTGATACAAGGCAGAAAATTACTGATAGCTTAACAATAAGTGAAAAGAACAACTCTGCAATGACTATAAATGCACACTGGGATTGAATGGTTAAATAAAGGGATGGCGGATGGTGGGAATCAAGTTTATTGCTGTTGGAGTGGAAGTTTCAGAAAAGCAAGAGGGGAAGGCTAGAATGATCCATGTGAAACAGATTACAGTTGGAGACATCAGCTAACTTACCTTAGCTTAATATAATAAAAATACAGATGGACACATAGAGAAGGGTTTATAGAGAAATGAGCACACGTGGTTCATGGTGCTTGCTTATTTTCTTTCTTTCTTTTCTGTGAGTTAAAACTCAAAGCAGCCTCATTCAAGTAGTTTAACAAACTCACACACTTAGCATCCAGATCTTGGTTTCTAACACGATTCTCTAATAAAAGAAACCACGGGTCCTCAGAGAAATGACCGGCTCTAGGGCCAAGGCGGGAAATACCCAAGACAAGCCTGGAACTCCTTGCAGCACCAGAAAGTAAAGAAGCGCTAAACGCAATAACGACAACCACAACAACAAACACAATAATGGGGTTGTGTCGGAGGGACAGAAAATCTGCTGAAAAGCTCCCAACAGCCAAAGTTAAAACCATTTGAGAACATAGTTAAGTAATATTGGATCATCCTTCTAAACAGGAAATAAGCCAACATGAGTTCACACTGATAAAAATAAAGGATTGAATAAATAAACAAATGAGGGAGAAGAGACACGATTCCAATGCAGAAGCATTCAAACCGATTTATGTAGATTCTCTGCCCTTAAGGGGGAAAGCATAAATGCCCCTCCTTAAGTGTGGGCTGAGCACAGTCATGTCCTACCAAAGAACAGAGCATAGAAAGTTAGACACAAAGAATACCTTTACGAAGGAGAAATGACAAGACCCGACCTCAGCCGGGTGATCAAGATCACATCACTACTGAGCATGTATCCTGAGGAAACCACAATTCAAAAAGACACGTGTACCTCAGAGTTCATTACAACACTATTTACAATAGCCAGGACATGGAAGCAACCTAGATGTCCACCGACAGATGAATGGATAAAAATGTGGTACACAAATAAAATAGAATATTACTCGGGAGTAAAAAGATGGTTGGATGGCATCACTGACTCAATGGACACGAGCTTGACAAACCTCCAGGAGATAGTGAAGGACAGGGAAGCCTGGTGTGCTGTAGTCCATGGGGTCGCAAAGAGTCAGACACAACTCAATGACTGAACAACTACAGCCATAGAAAAGTAACTAATCTGAGTTAGTGGTAGTGAGGTGGATGAATCTAGAACCTGTTATACGGAGTGAAATGTCAGAAAGAGAAAAACAAATATTGTATACTAATGCATATAGTGGAATCCAGAAAAATAGTAGTGATGAACTTGTTTTCAGGGAAGAAATGGAGACACGAATGTAGAGTACAGACTTGTGGACATAGCAGGGGAAGGAGAGGGCAGGATGAATTGGAAAAGTAGCATTGACATATATATACGATCTTGTGTAAAAGAGATAACTAGTGGGAAGCTGCTGTATAACACAGGGAGCCCAGCCTGGTGCTCTGTGATGACCTAGAGGGGTGGGACAGGGAAAGGGCTCAAAAGGCAGGGAATATATGTATAATTAAGATGATTCACATTGTTGTATTGCAGAAACCAACATAGCATTGTAAAACAATTGTCCTACAATTGAAAAAAAAAGAGAAAAATAGTAAAAAAAAAAAAACCCTCAATCTTTATTCTTCCTATTAAAAAAAAAGATCACAGCAGCAGTGACAAGGCACGTTGACAGCTGGTACCCTTGATATGGAGCAGTGAGGAAGGCACTCTTCCTCTTCTGTTCTCAGGTTAGCTGTGAAGAAACTCAGCTACTTGTCCAGTGTCACAGAGCAGATTCTGGGTCAGGCATGTATGAGTGTGCTTATTTTATAGCATTTGCTTTACTTTTCTATATTTGAGCATTCTTACTGATAAAAGCAATCATGTCTGGCTCAAAAAACACAACAGCAGAGAAGCTAAGAAAATAAAAGATCTCACATCTACATTTAGTCACCAGTCCCCAACATTACTGGTATTTAGGGACATTTTCTCCTTCTTCATTAAAGTTTCGAGTCGGGGATGTTAAATAAGAGTTCTGACCTCCCACAGCCACAGAAGCTGACTACTCAGAGTCTCCCTGGTCCCCTGGAGCTGGGCTTCACTGGGGTCCACTCAGGAACCCCAGGGAAGATAGACAGCATCCCTCTCTGAAGAGATCAGGTAAGAGTGATGCAAAACCATGTTTATCCATTCGTTCACTGTTGAACACTTTGTGTTGTTTTTAGTTTGGAGTCATTATAAACAAAGCTGTGTGCCTTGAACACTTGTATATATTAATACATTTTATATAGATATAGATTTGTATTTATCTTGGGTAATTACCTAAAAATAGAGTTTCAAGATTGTATTTTATGGTAAGTGAATGGTTAAAAGAAACAGCAAAATTGTTTTCCACAATGTGGTATTGTAATCTTAAAAGAGATTTTAATACTTTTTTAAGTATTAAAAGAGATCTAATACTTTTAAATTTTAGTCATTCTAGGGAAAGTTTAGTATTTCCCACATACATAGTCAAATGATTTCAACAAGGTTGCCAAGATCATTCAGTGGTGAAAAGACAGTCTTTTCAGCCAATGGTACTGGTAAAACTGAATATTCACATGTAAAAGAATGAAATTGGATCCCTACCTAATTCCATATATAAAATTAAGTCAAAACAGAGCCATGACTTTAATGTATTAATAAGACCCAGGTCTATAAAACTATTGGATTAAAATAAGGCAGTAACTTCATGACACTGGATTTGGCAGTGATTTCTTGGATATAACACTAAAGGCATAGGCAGTAAAAGAAAAAACTAGACAAACTAGATCTCAATGGAAAAAAATTGTTTTCAATTTTGTACAATCAAAAGACACTATCAACAGAGACCCCACAGGCAAAACACAGACTGGGAGAAAATATTTGCAAATCACCCATCAATAAGGAATTAATATCCAAAATAAAGAACTCCTAAAACTAAAATCCTTCATGCTAGGCTTCAACAGCACATGAACTGAGAACTTTCAGATGTACAAGCTGGGTTTAGAAAAGGCAGAGGAACTACTTCTGCTTCATTGACTATTCTAAAGGCTTTGACTATGTGGATCACAACAAACTGGAAAATTTTTGAAGAGACAGGAATAACAGACCACCTGACCTGCCTCCTAAGAAACCTGTATGCAGGTCAAGAAGCAACAGTTAGAACTGGACATGGAACAACAGATCGGTTCAAAATTGGAAAAGCAGTATATCAAGCCTGCTTATACTGTCATCCTGCTTATTTAGATACAGATTTTTATTTATCTTACATATGGTTACCCAGTTTTTCCAACACTGTTTGTTGAGAAGACAATTTTTCCCCAATTAATTACATCGACAGCTTTGTCAAAAGTCAAAAGGGCCTGTTTCTGTACTTTCTATTCTATTCCACTAATGGACAAGTTTATATCTCCCACCACATACTGTCCAGGCTGGCATCAGCTTATGATGAGGCTTGAAAGCACATACAGTGATCTCTTTAACTTCATTCCTATTTTTCAAAAAGTTGAGATATTCTGCATTATTTGCATTCCCCTCTAATTTTTGAACCAACTTGTCATCTATAAAATGACAAAATAATGATATTTTAATTGGAATTTCTTTGAATTGGAGAGTAAAGAATTAAAACCTTAACCATGTTGACTCTCCCAATGCATTAACATGGTATATCTCTTTATTAAGATCTTCTTTCATTGTTCTGAATAATATTTTTTTACCTGGAACATAATTTGTTAAATATATTTCTAATTAGATTATTTTAAGTGGTATGATTTTTTTAGCTTCAACTGCAATTGTTCTTTGCTATACTATGTATGTTAATTTTTGTGTATAAACTTCATACCTGTGTCCTTGCTGAACTAGGTTTAATAGAATTTTGTAGATTTACTAGAGTTTTCCATAAAGTTAAACTTGCTGCTCATTATACACAATTTTACTTCTTATTTTCTAATATATGACTTTTGTTTCTTTATCTTGCCTTATTGCCCTGTGTCTCCAGTTTAATGATATCAGTGAGAGGAGGCATCTAGCCTTGTTCTTATTCATAAGGTAAAAGTTTGGTTCTTTTATTGGTAAGCTTGATGTTAGCTGTGGGCTTACCTGGTGGCTCAGATGCAAAAAATTATATATATATATATATATATAATTTCATATATATATACATATATGTAATCTATCTAATACATGTATGTAGGGATAGATAGGGGCTTCCCTGGTGGCTCAGTGGTAAAGAATCTGCCTGCAGTGCAGGAGACCCAGGTTCTATCCCTGGGTCAGGAAGATGCATGCCCTGGAGAAGAGAATGGCTACCCACTGCAATATTCTTGTCTGGAGAATGCCATGGACAGGGGAACCTGGCAGGCTATGGGTTACAGTCCATGGGGTTTCAAAGAGTCAGACACAACTGAGCTACCAGCAACATTTGATGTTAGCTGTAAGTTTTCTACATCAACTTGACAAAGGGCATATCGAGTTGAGGGAGTTTCTATTTCTCATCTGCCAAGAATTCACTTTCTTAAAATCATGGATCTGTATTGAATTATGGTTATCTGTCCCTCATTGTTATTGTTTAATTGTTAAGTCATGTCCAACTCTTTGTGACTCCATGAACTGTAGCCCACCAGGGTCCTCGGTCCATGAGATTTCCCAGGCAAGAACACTGGAGAGGGTTGCCATTTCCATCTTCAGGGGATCTTCCTGACCCAGGGATCAAACCTGCGTCTCCTGCATTGACAGGCAGATTCTTTACCACGGAGCCACCAGGGAAGCCCCTATCTATCCCTACATACATGTATTAGATAGATTACATATATGTATATATATATGAAATTATATATATATATAATTTTTTGCATCCATTGTGATAATCAAAGAACTTTTTTCCTTTATTCCTTTAATATGATAAATTATATTGCTTGATTTTCAATGTTTATACAGTCTTGTGTTCACTGAATAAAACTCTTTCAGTCATGATTCTTTCTGCAATTTGATGAATTCTACTTTTAAGAAGGATTTTACTGTGTCTTTTCATGAGAGTTCTAGTTCTATGATTTTCATTTCTTATAAAGCTTTGGTATCGGCATTAACTTAAGGTTGATCTTTTGAAATAAGTTGGAAAGTATTCCTTCCTCTTATATTTTCTGGAAAAACTTGTATTTCCTTCCCAGGGACACATCCCCTACAGTTCATGTGGAGCTTGGAACGATATTTTAGAAGTGAGTCCAGCTGGGGGAGTCAGTGGTTGAATGAAATAATTCCCAGCATCTGGTGATGTCAGCTGCAAATCCCAAAGACCACCAGCCATGGAATAGTCTAGGGACTAAAAAACTCCTAAGCTCAGGGGTGGGGCTGACCTAATGTGTAACCGATGCTGCGGACAATATACCCCATGGGTGTGCTTTTACTAATAAGCTGCTCACAAAAAATGCCAAACTTCTGGAATCATAGAAAGAAGAAGAAGGAGAAGAGGGAAGGAAGAAGGAGGGTGAGGGAGGGCTGTCCCTTGCAGAACCCAGATCTCTATTTTACTCATCCCTTGTGGTGGTACCCACAAGTCAGAACCATCTGAGATACTGACAACCATCCTAAGTCTGCCCAAAGGAAAAGGATGAATGACAATCTGTACAGTTTTAAGACCAAGTTGCAGTACTTTTGTTGCGAGCCAAAATGCTAACTTTGAAGGAGTCTCCAAAGCCTTTGACGAACCTAAATGGAAAAATCCATTTTCTTCCCCAGCAGAGGCTCTCTGCCACAGCCATCTGCATGTAAACCCAATTACCACAAGAGACAGCATTTTTGTGGTGTATCAGCTGAAAAAATGACCGACTGCTCCTTCTTGTGGTTTTTGAGCTGATGAGAAGCAAGCCTTCCCAGCATGACCTGCATGGTGCTTCAGAGGGAATCTCATGGAAGGAAACGTAAAATCCAGCTCATGTCAATCAGGTGGAGGGAGAGACTGAGGCAGGGTGGAGAGAGAAAAAGAGGAAATGAGCATTTTCCACTCAAAGCTAGTTGGAAAATATCTTTCTGATACACTGATGTTCTAATGTCATTTTGTCAATAGTACATGAAAGCATATTCTATTATCAAATTATTTTGTGAAAGCATTTTCCTCTCTTGGAGAATTAAATCACAAATATCACAGAACAGTCATAAGGCATTCTAAAGCCTTGCCTTTCTTCGATTTGCTTTAGCCAGTGGCAGACTACTTCAAATGCATCTCACAGTCTTTCTTCCGTATTCTAATAGGTACATCTCACTTGACTTGGAATGCATCCTAGGATGAAATTCTTGCTTCATGTAACGTTCACGAAAGTTGCAGTCACTGTGGTGGTGCCCAGAGCAGGTGCACCAGCCTCCTCCCCTAGGCAGGTCAGCATTTCCAGTCCCTCCACCACCTGGAGGCCCCTTGCTGCCCTCATGCTCCAAGTGCCTGCAAGGTCTTACTGCAGAACTGCCACTTTGAGAATCTCCTTAGATTCCTCACATCATGCCAGGAGGGGTCATACAAAAATGATCTACCCATGGAAATGTCTGCTTTGAAACCTTTGCTCTTCAGACAAGAAGCAATGCCCTACAGCTGCTGTCCAGGCCCTGGCTGTGGGACTGCTCACCCCATAGGGCCCCCTGGAGACCAGGGAGTGAGAGAAAGCCCTCTGCTCTCTGCCCTCCTCTGTAAGCCAGGCTCCACTCTGCTCAGATTCATGAGCAAGACCAATTCTGCCAGAGCATGCATCTCCCCCATCCTTGTCCTTCAACTTGTAAGCATCCTGCAGGGATGCAGAACAACCTCTACATCAACACCACAGGATAGGCACCAAACCCATGTTCTCTTCCTTTCCAGTGAGCAGTTCTGCCCCATGTCCCAGCATCCCTGGCAGCTCGGAGCAGCCGGTGATAGAGTTCTAGTGAATGCCATGCGAGCAGCAGTCATGGTGACGCTTTTCATTTGGCTCCTGCAATCTCCTCCTGAATGGTGGTGATACCCATAATAACAGGCAAGCCACACCCTGGAAATGAGAGAACAGCAGCCCTCCTGGCCTTTGAGTAACCACACAGAAGAAAATAGCTGTGGACCAGATCACTAATCTAGGAACGTCACATGAAAAAACATGCTTCTTGGCTTCAGGCAACTAAAATACAGGCCTTAACAGGTTCCCAACCTTAAATCATATCCCCTCTCTGACCCCCTCCCAAGCTGAGTAAGGTTGCCTTCTCATGTATGTCTCCAGACCTTCTACTTGTATTCATTGCTCATTCAAAAATGTAAGCCACTAGGAAGCCATATTTCAAGAAATATGCTTCAGTTCAATTTCTCCATTACCCGTGTGAGTTAACATGCTGAGTTTAGTGTTCCATTTTTACATTCCTCTCCTTACCTATTTAACAACTAATTAGTGGAGCATCTGGTAATTAACTCCACACTTGCATCAGCTGGTGATTCTTCAAAGTAACTGGTACACAGTTATGTTGGCCCATTCCCAGAGTTGAAATTGAGACAGACATCTGTAGAAGTTCTGGTGCCAGAAAGTGATTCAATTGAATTAATATGATTACTTTCACCCAATTTCAAAGGCGTGTTATTGACTACTAATTTCTTCTGTGGTTTTTAAAGTTCAGGTCTGCTTGAGATGAGAGCAGCTGATGAAATGCAGGACTGCCTTAATTGGGATATTGAATAAAGTATGAAATACCAGAATAAAGTTAGTACAAATCAAAGGCCAGCATGGGCTCTGAGCTATCCCACTAATCCTCTTCCCTGTTTTGCACAGAAAGAAAAGTGGGGTCTAGAAATAACTCCCCGAGTTACCCTGCTGCTCTCTAATACAGTGAGAAGTAGTTATCTCCTGAGTCACATTTTGGTGTCCATTCCTCTCCACCCTCAACCACGCTGTCTCATCTTAAATGACAGTGTTACAGAGAATAAAATAACAAGCATGGATCACATGCAGGTGCCAAGCACTGCTTTTAGCATTTTGTGCATGTAAACTCAGAGAACATAGGTGCCATCTCAGGAACGAACACGTTCTTGCTGTCCATTTCACAGATGAGGACACTGAGCTGTTGGTGCACCAAGGTCCCACCAGTGGGTGAGGCACAGTGAGTGCCTGGATTCTCCAACCTGGAAACACTCGCCTCCCTCTATCATTCACATTTGGGAGTGGTCTCCCTATCTGAGGTCTGTCTCGGATCTCCTACACTTGGGTGGTTTTTCCTGAGTGTGGAATGTTTTCAAAGTAGATCAGGAAAATGTTCAGACTCCTACACAGAAATACACACACACAAAAAGCTGATTCCATCTTGCTGAAGATTCCCTTCTAGAACCTCAAAGCTGAAAACAGCATCATCTATGGGAAATCCATTTTATAAACATGAAGGAAAATTGCCATCAGATAGCAGCAATGGTAGGCTACACCTGCATATCCCAGCCATATCTGTTCACGCCATATGGAAATGACTGTATATACTTAAAATAAAAATGGGCTGCCAGTACCAAGTGTTTAGTTAAATGGCATTCTGCATTGGAAGGCCAAGGAAAATTACTTGTATATTCAAGGCCTGGTGAAGTGTTGGGGGCAGAGATGAATGATGGAATGAATGAATGAATGATTGAAAGAGAGCTAAAAAGAGAATTAAGGACTAAAACATCAAATTCTTGGCTAGTTATTTATTCTTTTCCTGCCCACCACATCACTAACCAGTATCTACATTGGCTGGCTAACTTTTCAGTCATGGAAGAAAATATTTGCTGAAAACTTAGAAAACTTGATGTAAAATCTCTCTCCCACTCACTCTTCCTTCCTCCTTCTCAAATTCACACCCACTTTACACAGTAGTCTTGGTGTATAAAAGACACGAAGGCAATAGAATTAAAAAGACAGTTCAGTTCAGCTCCATTCAGTCGTTCAGTCACGTCTGACTCTTTGCAACCCCATGGACTACAGCACGCCAGGTCTCCCTGTCTATCACCAACTCCTGGGGGGTTACTAAAATTCATGTCCATTGAGTCAGTGATGCCATCCAACCATCTCATCCTCTGTCGTCCCCTTCTCCTCCCGCCTTCAGTCTTTCCCAGCATCAGGGTCTTTTCAAATGAGTCAGTTCTTCACATCAGGTGGCCAACGTATTGGAGTTTCAGCTTCAGCACCAGTCCTTCCGATGAATATTCAGGACTGATTCCCTTTAGGATGGACTGATTGGATCTCCTTTCAGAACAAGGGACTTTAAAGAGTCCTCTCCAATACCACAGATCAAAAGGATCAATTCTTCAGTGCTCAGCTTTCTTTATAGTCCAACTCTCACATCCATACATGACTGCTGGAAAAACCCTAGCCTTGACTAGATGGACCTTTGTTGGCAAAGTAATGTCTCTGCTTTTGAATATGCTGTCTAGGTTGGTCATAACTTTTCTTCCAAGGAGCAAGTGTCTTTTAATTTCATGGCTGCAATCACCATCTGCAGTGATTTTGGAGCCCAAAAAAATAAAATCTACCACAAT
>NW_011495058.1:3672227-3686636 GCF_000754665.1 Bison bison bison
TTTCTTCCAAGGAGCAAGCGTCTTTTAATTTCATGGCTGCAATCACCATCTGCAGTGATTTTGGAGCCCAAAAAAATAAAATCTACCACAATTTCCACTGTTTCCCCATCTATTTGCCACAAAGTGATGGGGCTGGATGCCATGATCTTAGTTTTCTGAATGTTGAGTTTTAAGCCAACTTTTTCACTCTCCTCTTTTACTTTCATCAAGAGGCTCTTTAGTTCTTCTTTGCTTTCTGCCATAAGGGTGGTATCATCTGCATATCTGAGGTTATTGATATTTCTCCCAGCAATCTTGACTCCAGCTTGTGCTTCATCCAGCCCGGCGTTTCTCATGATGTACCCTGCATATAAGTTAAATAAGCAGTGTGACAATGTACAGCCTTGACGTACTCCTTTCCCAATTTGGAACCAATCTGTTGTTCCACGTCCAGTTCTAACTGTTGCTTCCTGACCTGCAAACAGACTTCTCAGAAGACAGATCAGGTGGTCTGGTATTCCCATCTCTTGAAATTTTTTCCACAGTTTGTTGTGATCCACACAGTCAAAGGCTTTGGCATACTCAATAAAGCAGAAGCAGATGTTTTTCTGGAACTCTCTTGCTTTTTCAATTATCCACTGGATGTTGGCAATTTGATCCCTGGTTTCTCTGCTTTTTCTAAATCCAGCTTGAACACCTGTAAGTTCATGGTTCACATACTGTTGAAGCCTGGCTTGCAGAATTTTGAGCATTACTTTGCTAGCATGTGAGATGAGTGCAATTGTGCGGTAGTTTGAGCATTCTTTGGCATTGCCTTTCTTTGGGATTGGAATGAAAACTGACCTTTTCCAGTCCTGTGGCCACTGCTGAGTTTTCAAAATTTGTTGGCATATTGAGTACAGTACTTTCACAGCCTCATCTTTTAGTATTTGAAATAGTTCAACTGGAATCCCGTCACCTCCACTAGCTTTGTTTGTAGTGATGCTTTCTAAGGCCCACTTGACTTGGCATTCCAAAATGTCTGGCTCTAGGTGAGTGATCACACCATCGTGATTATTGAGGTCGTGAAGATCTTTTCTGTATAGTCCTTCTGTGTATTCTTGCCACCTCTTCTTAATATCTTCTGCTTCTGTTAGGTCCAAATGGTATGAAATGGTATGAGATCTTTGCATGAAATGTTCCATTGGTATCTCTAATTTTCTTGCAGAAATCTCTAATCTAAAATTTCTAATCTTTCTATTGTTTTCCTCTATTTCTTTACATTGATCACTGAGGAAGGCTTTCTTATCTCTCTTTACTGTTCTTTGGAACTCTGCATTCAAATGGGTATATCTTTTCTTTTCTCATTTGCCTTTTACTTCTCTTATTTTCACAGCTATTTGTAAGGCCTCCTCAGACAACCATTTTGCCTTTTTGCATTTCTTTTTCTTGGGGATGGTCTTGATCACTCATTCCTATACAATGTCACAAAACTCCGTCCATAATTCTTCAGGCACTCTGTCTATCAGATCTAATCCCTTCAATCTATTTGTCACTTCCACTGTATAATTGTAAGGGATTTGATTTAGGTCATACCTGAATGGCCTAGTGGTTTTCCCTACTTTCTTCAATTTAAGTCTGAATTTGGCAATAAGGAGTTCATGATCTGAGCCACAATCTGCTCCCTGTCTTGTTTTTGTTGACTATGTAGAGCTTCTCCATCTTTGGCTGGAAAGAACATAATCAATCTGATGATGTCCACGTGTAGAGTCTTCTCCTGTGTTGTTGGAAGAGGGTGTTTGCTATGACCAGTGTGTTCTCCTGGCAAAACTCTATTAGCCTTTTCCCTGCTTCATTCTGTACTCCAAGGCCAAATTTGCCTGTTACTCCAGGTATCTCTTGACTTCCTACTTTTGCATTCCAGTCCCCTATAATGAAAAGGACATCTTTTTTGGGGTGTTAGTTCTATAATGTCTTATAGGTCTTCACAGAACCATTCAACTTCAGCTTCTTCAGCATTACTGGTCATGGCATAAACTTGGATTATTGTGATACTGAGTGGTTTGCCTTGGAAACGAACAAAGGTCATTCTGTCATTTTTGAGATTGCACCCAAGTACTGCATTTCAGACTCTTTTGTTGGCTATGATGGCTACTCCATTTCTTCTAAGGGATTCTTGCCCACAGATATAATGGTCATCTGAGTTAAATTCACCCATTCCCATCCATTTTAGTTCGCTGATTCCTAAAATGTCAATGTTCACTCTTGCCATCTCCTGTTTGACCACTTCCAATTTGCCTTGATTCACAGACCTAACATTCCAGGTTCCTATGCAATATTGCTCTTTACAGCATCGGTTTTTACTTCCATCACCAGTCACATCCACAACTGGGTACTGTTTTTGCTTTTGCTCCATCTCTTCATTCTTTCTGGAGTTATTTCTCCTCTGATCTCCAGTAGCATACTGGGCACCTACCAACCTGGGGAGTTCATCTTTCAATGTCCTATCTTTTTGCCTTTCATACTGTTCATGAGGTTCTCCGGGCAAGAATACTGAAGTGGTCTGTCATTCCCTTCTCCAATGGACAGGGGAAATCCTAAATTTTCTTACCAGCATTGGAAGTCCTGGGGGAAAAAATAATAGTTTCAGGTCTCCCAACTATCCATTCAAGGTAGGTTTTGAAAGTCCAGACAGCCTCTCTGATAGGACAGACAGAGATGCTTATCTCTTGCTGCTACAGGTATTTTGCACTGAAATTCAGATCCAGAATTTAACTAGAATGACACCATCACTACAAAGATAGCTGAATGCATACATTTGGTAGATAAACCATGCCAGGGTCAGGGACCTGACAGAACATGGGCTGACTGACACTAAGAATGTTTTCAACTTTATGTTGATGTAAAATTTATTACATTAGAAATCAACAGATTCTATTTAATTATATGAATTTTGATATATGTATATACCTATGTAACCCATGCTTTGATCAAGATATATACTATCTCTGTCATCTGTCATCCCCGAAAGTTTCCCCAGGAACACTTCCAATCAATCCCCACCTCCCAAAGATGACACATGTTCTGATATCTATCACCACAGATTTTGTTTTCTTGTTCTTGATATTCATATATATAGAATCATGAAGAGCTGTTTTTGAGAAGTATCCATGCCATTGCATGCATCAGTGCTTGCATGCTTGTGCTAAGTCACTTCAGTCGTGTCCAACTCCTTGTGACCTGGTAGACCGTAGCCCACCAGGCTCCTCTGTCCATGGGACTTTCCAGGAAAGAATACTGGAGTGGGTTGTCATTCCCTTCTCCAAGGGATCTTCCCCATCCAGGGATCAAAACCATGTCTCTTACATCTACCCTGCCAGGCAGGTTCTTTACCAGTAATACCATCTGGGAAACCCACATGCAGCCGTAGTTTATTTCCTTTTATTAGTGAGTGATATCCTGTTGCATAGAAATACCACAATTTCTGTATCAAATGTGGTTGTTGATGAACATTTGGTCCTTTCAAGGTTGGGGCAATTATTAATGAACCCATTTTGAAGGTCCTCATGCAACTGTTTTTGAGAATATGTGTTTTTATTTCTCTTAGAAAAAAAAATGTGTAAGTAGAAGTGCTAGAACACAGGGCAGTTATATGTATAACTTTTACAAGAAACTGCCAGAACTTTTCCCAAAATGATTGGACCACTTTATGCTCTTAGCAGCAATGTATGAGAGATCCAGTTTATCTATATTCTATATTATATATAGATATATATATATATATCTATATATATTATATATAGATATATATATATATCTATATTCTAACAAGTTTTTTTTTTTTCCATTCTAAGGGATGCAAAGTGGTACCTCACTGTGGGTTTAATGTGCATTTCCATGGTACTAATGATGTCAAACACCTTCTCATGTGCTAACTGATTTCTCACACATATTCACACATCTTCTCTTGTGAAGTATGTGTGTTAGTCACTCAGTCGTGTCTGACTTTTTGTGACCCCACGGACTGTAGCCTGCCAGGCTCTTCTGTCCATGGAATTCTACAGGCAAGAATACTGGAGTGGGTTGTCAAGGGGCTATTCAAATATTTTGCCTCTTTTTCATTGATTTGTTGGATTGTTGTTTTCCTGAGTGCATGCTAAGTTGCTCCAGTCACATCTGACTCTTTTCAACCCCATGGTCTGTAATCTGCCAGGCTCCACTGTCCATGGGGTTTTCCAGGCAAGAACACTCGAGTGGGTTGCCATTTCCTCCTCCAAGGAATCTTCCCGACCCAGGGATTGAATATGCATCTCTGGCATCTCCTGCATTGGCAGGCAGACTCTTTACCACTGAGCCACCTAGGAATCCCTCATGTTTTAGTATGATTTGGAATAAATATTGAAGATTTATTGTTTTCCATGCAGATACCAGGATGCTTCAACATTACTTGTTGAAAAGAATATCCTTATCCCTTTAAATGACCACAGCACCTTTGTTGAAAACAATTGCCCTTATATGTGAGAGTGTATATATAGATTCTCTATTTCATTCTATTAATGCATGTCCACCCTTGTGCCAATCTTTCTACACTGTCAGGATTAAAAGCAGCTTTATTTCTACCTTGTATTCCATCATGTTCCATTATAGTAATTTTGCATCATGATTTTAAGCTTATGACTTTGCATAAACTCTGTTATGAGGTGGTGCACACATATTTCCAATGATCAGATCTCTGTGATAAAGTATTCCTTTTGTCTTTATGAAATAGGCCCTTGACCTTTGCCAACATTCTTCATATTGAGATTGGTTTCCTTTAATATTAAGATTGTCACTAACCTACATGAACTTATGGTTTGGTTAGTTTATCTTTCCTTCTGTACTTTCAACTGGTGTCCATATATTTAAAATTCATCTATTAAGGAACATTCAGGGTTTTGCTGGGGTGGAGGTTCTTTCTTTTATCAAGTTTGAAAATCTCTACCTTTTAGCTGGAGTGTTTAATCTATTACTTGCTTTGGAGAGCATTTATTTATATACAGAAGCTCTCTACAGTCAAAAAGGACATAAAGCTATGCTTTTACAGGACACTCCATGGTTAAAGTACAGGTCATGGCAATACCTTATATGCATATCTGGAGTGCATTTAACATCATGGAACAAGCTTGATGTATTTAGAAGCTAATTGAAAACACAGCTCCCACCAATACTTCAAAATATTCTTACTCAGTTGCAGCTAAATAATCTCATTTATAACATGTGTATCCACCCTGGAGTCCCGGAAATTGTTTCCAGTACCTACTTGCAACAGTTTTCCAGTGGATGTTTGAGAAGGATGCTAATGGACTGTGGATAATATTGAGTAAGTATTCATTTCCCTTCTTTTCAGATTCTGAGGGAATCTCTGTCCTGCATGTTACAATATACAGAGCTAGAAGAGCCTTATAAATCCTAACAGTCATAGGAAAAAACAGAAATACCAAACTTTTACTGCAGTTCCATGCTCTTAAACAGAAAAAAAATAACACAAATATATACCAATAATGCATATTTTGGAATCAACTGGGTAACACCTAAAGTAAGTCAGACAGAGAAAGACAAGTATGATGTCACTCATATGTGGAATCTAATTTTTAAAAAAGATACAAACGAACTTTTTTACAAAGCAAAAACGGACTTGCAGATATCAAAAACAAACTTATGGTTACCAAAGAGGAAACATGGTGGGGAAGGATAAGTCAGGAGCTTGGAAGTGACATATACACATTACTACTGAAGAGGAAAATTTAAATTTTACAAAACTGCCTGCTTCTCTGCCTCTGTAACCCAGCTTGCTCCTTGCAAAGTCTAGACCACATAGGTCTCAGAAAGTGGGGACTCACAATACTAGGAGCTGGAGCTTATCTGACTCATCCTTGTCTTGCTCTTTGCAATCGCCCTAGCTCCTGCAAACTTGCAAACCTGCTTAATCATGCCTGTCCTCATATAAAAGACTCTGTAACCCCTTTGTTCGGGGCTCAGAGCTTGGAGTGTTAACTCTACTGGGCCCACCGGTATAATAAACCTGAGTTCTCCAACTCTCCAAGTGTAGTGCTTGGTTTCTCGAGTAGTGGTTTCTACAACACTACATATAAGATAGATAACCAACAAGGACCCACTGTATAGCACAGGGAACTCTATTCAATATTCAGTGATAACCTATATGAGAAAAAATCTGAAAAAGAATACATCATATATGTACATGTATAACTGATTCACTTTGCTATAGACCTGAAAGGAACACAACTTTGTAAATTAACTATACACCAATAAAATTAAAAACAAAAACAATTGAATCTGAATGAATTGGAACATGTGTGACTTAAAACCAGAGGCATAAAAACTGCAAATATTGCCATTATTTTCTGAGACTGTAATTGTACACTTATAAAAACACATATAAAGAATAAAATATTTCACCAAGAAAAAAGAAAAAGAAAAAGCAGAGGAAATGCTTCCTAACTCATTCAAAGAGGCCAGCATTACCCTAATACCACAACCAGATAAAGACACTAAAGAAAGGAAAAGTACAGATTAGTATTTCTCATGAGCAAAGACACAAAAATCCTCAATAAGATACTTGCAATTGAAACCCAGCAAAGTACAAAAACAATCATACACCACTGCCCAGTGGGATTTGTTTCAAATATGCAAGGCTGATTCAACATTCAAAAATATTAATCAAAAACTAATATGCCACAAAAACATACTAAAGAAAAAACTGTATAATAATATCAGTTGGTGCAGATCAATTTGTATCTACAAGTGAGGAACACAAAGGATTGTCACAGCCACCAGAAACTAGAAACAGAAGCAAGAAAAGATTCTTCCCTAGAATTTCTGAGGGAACATGGCCCTACTGACACCTTCATTTTCAGCTTCTAGCCTCAGAACCAAAAATAGATGACCCACAGGTGTCTGAGACGAGTGGACATGAATGGTTAGTACAACCACGTAGCTGGGATGAAGCACGCCAGGGTCGGGGCTCCAGAGAGGAGCTGGTCAGAGACATACAGGCTTCACCAAGACCAGGGCCACAGTCCAAATTCACTGGAGAAGGTCCCAAGGGACCATCTGGCAAACTAAAGCTTCAGCTGCAGGGGGAGAGCCCCCTAGGAGTCTGGGGAGGGAGAGGCCAGTATTCACAGAAGCTTCAACATGGACAGGTGAGGCAGAGACCTGCCCAATTCTCTAGACAACAGTGAGCCCTGATGATAAAGCACGATGGAGGGCACCTGCCATCAGACAGATGAGGCAGCCAGGCTGCAGAGCTGCAGGTATGAATCTCCTCCCTTCCTTCTTGCTGACTTCGATGGTGGGGTGCAGGGGTTTGAGGGGTCCTGTGAGCCTCAGGGAAGGCAGCAGAGAATCATCACAGCTGGACAGGGTCTGCTGATAATATAACTTGCATAGAAATAAATATTGCCCAAGAAGCGCAGTTCCAAACAAAGTGACTTAAAAATGGCCAGAAGACACTGAGTTTACCAGACTGGATTTTTATTATTATTTGTGGCTGTTGTTGCAATGGAGGTTTGGGAGAAAGCTCATAAAACTTATAAAAATGAAGCAACATTTCTCTTTTCATCATGATGTCTGACTCTAGTTCACACCTGCTACACTAATACATTTTGACATCTTGTTGAAATCAATATATTTCTAGAGAAAACAAGTCCAAAATGTATTTAAGAAAATAAGGAAAACCCATTACCATAAAGGAAATTATAAAGTTGACCCTATCCTCCACACACACAAATCTAGAGGTTCAATGATTTTACCGTGAACTCTAGTGAGACTGCTGAGAACAGGTAATTTGAGAGGTTTTGTTTGTTCTCCTGCAGCACAAAAGATGCATAATTTTCAAGCCAGCAGGAAAAAGTATACCCCAAGAGAAAATCAAGCAATAGAATCCAGAGACAACCGACAAGAAATTTAAATGTTTCCTAACAATAGGAAAGTAGATAAAAGAGTCATGATTTTCACATATTGAAATGGTGATGTATCAGCACACAAAAGGAGCCCCTTCCTGCTGTGAATGCAAAATCCTCAAGTAGGTTTAAATCTCAGGGCAGGATGGCAGAGACCCTCCTGGATGCACACCCGACACCCTCCAGGGACTGAGCTGCTGGTTAAATGCACTGCTCAGAGCCAGACTAGGAGGCTGTCACTGCTCCTGGCCCTGGGACGAGTTCAGGCCATCTTCGTGGGAGACCACAGCCAGAGCCTTGCTCCTGGGAACCTGACCCCCCTGTCCTCCCAAGAGGACTGTGATGCTCTAAACCTCACAATCTGGACAATACAACAATAAAACCTTAGAAAGGAAAGCAAAGTTTTTACACAAGAAACACAGAAAAAGCTGACCTGGAGAATGAACGCTCTTTGCCTTTGTCAATGAAAATAATCAATAAACAATCTAAAATAGGAATAGAAAAGAGTTTTATTTGAGCCAGTCTGAGGGCGATAGCCAGGAAGACAGCCTCTCAGATAACTCAGAGGAACTGCTCCAAAGAAGCATGGTTTTCAGCACACGTTTTGTTTGTCAGAACAAAGAATATCAAATAAGTCAGGATATAGAAAGACAAAAAAAAAAAAAAACCGGAGCTCAGCCTGGTGCTCTGTGACAACCTAGAGGGATGGGATGGGGTGGGAGGTAGGGGGGAGGTTCAAGAGGAGAGGACATGTTTATAACTATGATGGATTCATGTTGACATATGGCAGAAACCAACACAATATTGTAAAGCAATTATCCTCCAATTACAAATAAATAAAACAGGCCAGTATGTATACAGCAAGTCCGCATGGCCTTGGCACCTGAAAACGGGATCTTACCATGGAAGGAGGACCAGCATCCCAGATAGGGGGGCATTTAATCTTTATTTTTAACATAGATATTCTTTACTCCTTGCCAACTTTTTCTTTAATATTAAAGCAGATGTACAATGTATGTTTGATAGCCACAAACAGGCTGTTTCAGGTAGCATAAAATTCAAGTTAACCCATGTACAAGCCAGAATGACTTTTCCATTCTTCAATATGTAAAAGTTTCTTTTACTGCCCTGAAGGAGCACACTGAGCCAGGGTCTGGTCAGGAGCTTCCTGGCAAGCATGGTGCTGACTTCCTGGGTGATGGAGAGAAGTAGAACCACCCACTATTCTTTAGTAGAGAAGGGAGAACCAGAGGTCAGGAGGGACTGCAGACACCCGTGAGACTCCCATGTAGCATCCTCTGCTCTTACCATTGCCACAAGGTGGCCTTCTGGAAGTTTCCTGCCCCTCCCCTCACAACATCATTTCTGCCTCTGGGCCTTGCTCTGCTTTCTCCTGCTCAGAGACTGTCTTCCTGAGGCCTGACTTTTGTTTCCTTAGCTCTCTGCCCTGGAGACCACCTGCCCCAGCGCAGCCTCACCTGCCTCTTGCGGGTTGGCATGCCAGTGCTGAGCATTGTCTGACCCCGCATTACAGGGCACTTCTCCCGTGTCTGGTGCCTGCCTCCTGCAAAGGGACAGACGGTTTAGATAAGCACTCTGAAACGCACTTTTCTCATTCTTAACAGGCATGACAAGGGGAGCTCCGAAGCACGTGGGCAGAGTGCCCAACCCTCAGACCTGCACCCAGAGTAGCCCTGGGGCTGAGATTGCCCTCTGCTCTGAGCTGGGATAATACGACTTCATTTGTTTTTGTCTTGAGATGGCAACCTAGGGACTGACCTGATGCTTCCAGGACCCCAGAAAAAGAGAACTGCCCATCCCCAGACTTCAGTGATCCCTGGAATGGTGGCTGCTCCTCCTCCTCTCTGCCCATAACCTCTCTTCCCACTGGGAGACTTCCATACCCTCTACATGCTGTGCCCCTTCCCAGCTCCAGCCCCACCCACTGGTGTCTGATTCTCCCACTTTGCCCTCAGGAACATCGCAGAAGAAATTGCCCTATAAGTTGGGGGATGGTGATCATGTTTCCTCACACATCCCCTCTAAAGACTTAGCATCTCATGTCCTCATATGACATGGCATTCAGATGCCTGTTAGTGTTTTTATTAGCATAGTTTCTCTCCTAAAAAAATTAGTGAAACAGCTCTGCTTTCGCTGATTATTTGAAGGAACTGGTTTTATGAAAAATTAAGATCTGTGTTGCTGTGTTCAGTTGGGGTTCATCTGTTCCCATGACATTGCCACATAAGCATTAACGACATTGGGAACCCCATGGATTCTCGGTGTCCTCATTACACAAGGGAGCAAGCTCTGCCATGGTGAGCACTCCTCTGTGCAAACCAGAGCTCAGAGTGTGAGTGGAGGTGGGACAATGCAGTGGCAGCTTAGGTGTTGCCTGCTGGCCAGCACATACAGAAGACGCAGCTGTCTGAGTATCTGGTGCGTCAGCTGGGAGGTTTTGTCCTGCAAGAAACTGAATATTCTTCCTTAAGCATATTGTCAGGCCTATTACATGCAGGGGCTTCTCTGGTGGCCCAGATAGTAAAGAATCTGTGTGCAGTGCAGGAGATGAAGGTTTGATCCCTGGTGGGGGGGAAGATCCCCTGGAGAAGGGAATGGCTTCCCACTCTAGCGTTCTTGCTTGCTGAATTCCATCGACAGAGGAGAAAGGCAGGCTACAGTCCATGGGATCACAAAGAGCCAGGCACAACTGAGAGGCAAACCATATTATTTGTAGGGGAGAATGGTATGCAGGGTGGCAATCGGGGTATATGAAGATTAATTACCCCCTTTCATGAAAAAGAAAATTTAACTTCATGAAATTAACAACAATGGTGCCCAGTATTCTGGCACATTTGGCATTTCAGATGAGGGTGAAAATTTTCTGTGGGATACACCCTCAAAAGTAGAATTGCTTGGTAAAACTAGTATATTATTGCTTCAATGGATATTGCTCAGTTACTGTTCATAGATGCTTTAGCCATTTATGCATGAACTATAAATTTTTGAGAGTTTGTGACTTATGAGTTTTTCTGAATGTTATGTTCTTGCTGATTTCAAATTTAAAAAAAAAAAGATTTGTTTTGTGTAACATTGAACTTATTGTCAAATATTTAACATTTAAGCATTTTCTTTAAACTACTTAGCCTTTTATGCATTTAGCTAGAGGTGGTATTTGTCTTTTTCTAAGAGATATTTTAATATCAAGGAAACTCAGTCTTCAGTATAGGCAGTGTAAATATATTTCTTATGTTGGCTTTCAAATTGATGAATCTTTCCTCAACTGGCTTATAGACTGATACATGTTATCTCTATTCTAAGATTGTTAAAAAATAGTGTTTTTCCATGTTTTCTTCTAGTATTAGTAAGCCAATATTTTTACCTTTAAACAATTTGCTCATCTGAAATTTACTTTGTCATAAGAAACAGTCATCTTTCCAATAGTCTGTCAGTGAAATTTATGGAAAATCTATCATTTTCCAACTCATTCTCTAGACCACATGTTTCTGTTTATGTGTTAATTTTGGACTCTATTGTGTTTTCTTATTTATTCATGGCTGTGTCACACTCTTTTGTTTATAATATGTTTTGCTATCTGCCTAGGGCCAATGCCCCTTTTTCATTCTTCATTTCTTCAAAGTATTCCTGAATATTTTTACTCCTAACTTAGAATCAACTTGTCAAGTTTTTTAAAAGTGCAATATTTCATTGTGATCATGTTAAATGTTTAAGTTAATGTGGAAAAATATAATCTCTCAGGGTTATTGAAACTCAGTGTATTGTGTCCTAAAGTTTGTTCATACATACATTGCAAATTTATTTAATGCTTTTTCATAAATGTGTTTTCTGTTATATATGGTATACATTCTTTCATATATGTAACTGGTTCTTTTGGATACATGAGAGATATGGTTTTATATATTTGTACTCTGCTATCTTTCTATATTGTTTTATAATTTTCAGTTTTCAAATTTCCCATGAAAATAGTTGTATCATTTCCAATGAATACAAATTGACTTGTTCCCCAATTTTTATACCTTAATATTTTCTCTAATTTCTTGTCATCACTAGTATCTCCAGGGCTTTGCTGAAAACTCTCAAAGTGTTCTCTTATGATATATAACACTAACTATTTCATCTTGTGAAAGGAAAATTTTTTTATTCTAAGTTCATTAAAGGTTTCTGTTTTCTTTATAATGAATAAGGGATGCATATCTTCACTGGCTTTTCACCATCTATGTTGGTTACTATTATATTTTCTGTGATGAATTAGAAAGTATTGTAATGTGACTTACTGTACTACACTAACACATTGTTTTATTATGTTGAAAATCACTGTGGATGGTAACTACAGCCATAAAATCAGAAGACAATTGCTTCTTGGCAGGAAAGCTATGACAGACTTAGTTTGTTGAAAATCAAAGACATTACTCTGCTGACAAATGTCCGTATATTCAAGGCTATGGTCTTCCCAGTGGTTGCGTACAGTTGTGAGAGCTGGACCATGAAAAAGGCAGAGCACCGAAGAACTGATGCCTTCGAACTGTGATGCTGGAGAAGACTCCTGAGAGTCTCTTGGACAGCAAGGAGATAAAAACCAATCCATCTTAAGGAAAATCAACCCTGAAAACTCATTGGAAGGATGGATGTTGAAGCTGAAGCTCCGGTATTTTGGTCATCTGAGTCAATGAACAGTCAGTGAACAGCTGACTCGTTGGAAATGTTCCTGATGCTGGGAACGACTGAGGGCAGAAGGAAAAGAGGCATCAGAGGATGAAATGGCTGGATGGCATCACCAACACAATGGACATGAACTTGGACTATCTTTGGGAGATGGAGCAGTGGCCACAGGACTGGAAAAGGTCCATTTTCATTCCAATCCCAAAGAAAGGCAATGTCAAAGAATGCTCAAACTACTGCACAATTGCACTCATCTCACACACTAGTAAAGTCATGCTCAAAATTCTCCAAGCCAGGCTTCAGCAATACATGAACCGTGAACTTCCAGATGTTAAAGCTGCTTTTACAAAAGGCAGAGTGCCGGGGTCCAGCCCCGGCTGATCCAGGGTATTCGAAGGAGAGACGGCATAGGCGAAGATCAGGAAACAATTGTTTAATTAAACGTTAATTAAGGATATAAAGAGTAATGGAATGAGGATAGCTCAGTGAGGAAATTCAGTGGAGAAAAGAGGCTGAAATAAGGATAGCTCAGTGAGGAAATTCAGTGGAGAAAAGAGGCTGAATAATTCAGCCAGAAGGTAAGAGAAAGAACAACATGGGGAGACCAAGTTTCCATAAACAAGGCCCGCACTTTATTTTCCAAAGTAGTTTTTATACCTTAAGTTATGCATAGAGGATAATGGGGGAAGGGGTAGAGTCATGCAGTAAGCCAGGCTTTCTTCCTGCAAACTTATCATATGCAAAAGCCTAGGTGATTTGCATCATCTTCTGGCCTGGAGGCCTGTTAACATTTTAAGACCCTTTCTTCAGAAAACTTATTTTTCTCTAAAGGTGATTGGTCAGGAGCCACCCTCCAAAAGCATTAGATAAAGTTGCATTTCTACAGAGCAAAGGTGTGGTGGGCTATAACAAGAAAAAGAATTAACTCAAGGGTCCCAGGTTACAAACATTAAAGCTACTACTTACACCAGTTATATTAATCAATACACTGCCAGGGACACAGCAGGTAAGGGATATGGAAACTTAGCAGCAAACATTGGCCCAACAAGTGAAAATCCCTTCACCAATACAATTTCTAATCAATCTTTTAACTGCTCAAAAGAATCTGTCTTTAGACAGTTTAGAACATTTCATGCCTCTCACAGTTGGGAGGCTCTGAACAATCACATGTGGCCTGAAAAAACCTATTCAGGCAGGCTAGAGGACTTCCAAAGGAGTTTGTAGGTTGAACCACTGTCACACCCAGGAATTATTAACTGGAGCTGTAAGCTAACTCTTTTTTCAGAGAGAGGTAGTGGGGGACAGCCCCCCGTAAAGTCAGAGGTGTAGGTGAAAGCACAAAGCAGAAAGTAGGCAGACTCTGGTTTTGGGTGTAAATGCTCGAGAATTTCCAGGGGACTCCTGAGGCTCAATCCCGCCTTTGCGTGTGCCGAGCCTCCTTCCTCATGACCTTTGTCATGGGCAGAGCTCCTCACGCTGGCTCCTGGCAGTGATAGAATTCCAGTTGAGCTATTCCAGATCCTGAAAGATGATGCTGTGGAAAGTGCTGCACTCAATATGCAATATGCACTCAATATGCAATATGCCGGCTCCCGGCAGCAGAGGAACCAGAGATCAAATTGCCAACATCTGCTGGATCATTGAAAAAGCAAGAGAGTTCCAAAAAACATCTATTTCTGCTTTATTGACTATGCCAAAGCTTTTGACTGTGTGGATCACAATAAACTGTGGAAAATTCTGAAAGAGATGGGAATACCAGACCACCTGACCTGCTTCTTGAGAAATCTATATGCAGGTCAGGAAGCAACAG
>NW_011495058.1:3687249-3687575 GCF_000754665.1 Bison bison bison
ACCACCCTTATGGCAGAAAGTGAAGAGGAACTCAAAAGCCCCTTGATGAAAGTGAAAGTGGAGAGTGAACAAGTTGGCTTAAAGCTCAACATTCAGAAAACGAAGATCATAGCGTCTGATCCCATCACTTCATGGGAAATAGATGGGGAAACAGTGGAAACAGTGTCAGACTTTATTTTTGGGTGCTCCAAAATCACTGCAGATGGTGACTGCAGCCATGAAATTAAAAGACTCTTACTCCTTGGAAGGAAAGCTATGACCAACCTAGATAGCATATTAAAAAGCAGAGACATTACTTGCCAACAAAGGTCTGTCTAGTCAAGGCT
>NW_011495058.1:3687675-3690886 GCF_000754665.1 Bison bison bison
GGAGATCCAACCAGTCCATTCTGAAGGAGATCAGCCCTGGGATTTCTTTGGAAGGACTGATGTTGAAGCTGAAACTCCAGTACTTTGGTCACCTCATACAAAGAGTTGACTCATTGGAAAAGACTCTGATGCTGGAAGGATTGGGGGCAGGAGGAGAAGGGGACGACAGAGGATGAGATGGCTGGATGGCATCACTGACTCGATGGATGTGAGTCTGAGTGAACTCCGAGGGTTGTGATGGACAGGGAGGCCTGGCATGCTGCGATTCATGGGGTCGCAGAGTCGGACACAACTGAGCGACTGAACTGAACTGAACTGAACTGAGGGACAGGGAAGCCTGGCATTCTGCAGTCCATGGGATAGCAAAGAGTGGACATGATTGGGAGACTGAACAACAATTATTGAAATAAATTTGTCTTAATTAGAATATATATTTACTGGGCTCCTGGCTTTGGTTTTCTAATAATATTTATGAATTTTTGCATTTTCATTCATAAATGAAGTTGGACTACAAATTTTTAGAATATGCTTAATGGTTAAGTAATGAAACTATCTATGCATGTGTCAAAAAAATTCTTAATGTTTTTCAAATTTCACAATAATTTAAATATTATTAGCATTGCCTAATTTTTAAGGTATGCTAGATAGAATTCCTCTGTGGATTTTACGGCAGGTAGATATTTGATTATTCTTTTCATGAAAGAGTAAGCTAAATTATTTTTGTTGTTAATATGGTTTTTAAAGAAAACATTCTCTTTATGACTCACTAATTTTCATTTGTGTCTGTATTAATGCTTCCATTCTATTTTCTTGAATTTATTGTGCTGTTTTTATTCACAACTTCTTAAATAAGTTTTGCAATCAATTTGTATGTTTTCCTCTTTTACATTAATTCATGTTTTTAATAATATACATTTTCTTCTTTAAAATGTTATAATTCATAATTTTATATGCAGTATTTTGTTCATTTTCTAAATATTTTTCAAAATGAATTTAGTTTCCAAGAGGAGATTTAAATATAGCTTTGCTTTCATCAGTAGTATTTTAAAATTCTAGGTGGTAGGGTTCTATTTTATTTTATCAATTTGTGGCTCTATTATATTGTGGTCATAGAACATTGTCCTCTTTCCACTATATGGAGTTACTGACCAGATTGTGGTCCATTGTCATGAATTTCCAAGGGCAATTGTATAGAAAGTGTATAGGAATTATTATATTATATATATATATATCAATTATTACTATATATCTATTAGACCTGTCTTTATAAAGTGCTTACTATTTCTTCAAACTCAGTTTTTTCCACTTTATCTCTCAGTTTTCTACTGCATTTTTTAGTTCCTTTTAAAAAAAGAATGTTAGTACTTAGATACTTTCTAACCTCATATCCTTACTGTGGACTGTGCTTTGTTGTTTTGTGATATTCAGTGCTCATTGACCAGAATCTAAACTTGTCTTACAAGAAGATCAGTGATCACCATTTTCATCTGCTTCAAAACATCAAGTTTTCTGGTGAATCATCTTCCTCTGACATTTGTTCCTTGGATTCTTTTTCCTCCTTTTCTCCTGGACAGTGTGTAGATTCTTTGGGTCTTTCATCAATAGATGATCGTGTCATCTAAGAATAAATAAAGCTTTATATCTTCATTTTCAATCTGTATATTTTTTAATATACAGTATTACAGTAGCTAGAACAATGTTACATGGTTGCAACACAGTTAACACTTTTGGACTCCATATATAAGTGACCATCCCCAAGAAAAAGAAATGCAAAAAAGGAAAATGGCTGTCTGGGGAGGCCTTACAAATAGCTGTGAAAAGAAGAGAAGCCAAAACAAAGGAGAAAAGGAAAGATACCCATTTGAATGCAGAGTTCCAAAGAATAGCAAGGAGAGATGAAAAACCTTCCTCAGTGGTCAGTGCAAAGAAATAGAGGAAAACAATAGAATGGGAAAGACTAGAGATCTCTGCAAGAAAATTAGAGATACCAAGGGAACATTGAGCAAAGATGGGCTCAATAAAAGACAGAAATGGTATGGGCCTGACAGAAGCAGAAGATATTAAGAAGAGGTGGCAAGAATACACAGAAAAACTGTACAAAAAAATCTTCACAACCAAGATAATCACAATGGTGTGATCACTCACCTAGAGCCAGACATCCTGGAATGTGAAGTCAAGTGGGCCTTAGGAAGCATCACTATGAACAAAGCTAGTGGAGGTGATGGAATTCCAGTTGAGCTATTTCAAATCCTAAAAGATGAGGCTGTGAAAGTGCTGCACTCAATATGCCAGCAAATTTGCAGAACTCGGCAGTGGCCACAGGAATTGAAAAGGTCAGTTTTCATTCCAATCCCAAAGAAAGGCAATGCCAAAGAATGCTCAAATTACCACACAATTGCACTCATCTCACACACTAGTGAACTAATGCTCAAAATTCTCCAAGCCAGGCTTCAGCAATACGTGAACCATGAACTTCCAGATGTTCAAGTTGATTTTTAAAAAGGCAGAGGAACCAGAGATCAAATTGCCAACATCCGCTGGATCATCAAAAAAGCAAGAGAGTTCCAGAAAAACGTCTATTTCTGCTTTATTGACTATTCTAAACCCTTCGACTGTGTGAATCACAATAAACTGTGGGAAATTCTGAAAGAGATGGGTATACCAGACCACCTGACCTGCCTCTTGAGAAACCTGTATGCAGGTCAGGAAGCAACAGTTAGAACTGGACATAGAACAACAGACAGGTTCCAAATAAGAAAAGGAGTACATCAAGGCTGTATATTGTCACCCTGCTTATTTAACTTATATGCAGAGTACATCATGAGAAATGCTGGGCTGGATGAAGCACAAGCTGGAATCAAGATTGCTTGGAGAAATATCAATAACCTCAGATATGCAGATGACACCACCCTTATGGCAGAAAATAAAGAGGAAATAAACAGCCTTTTGATGAAAATGAAAGAAGAGAGTGATAAAGTTCCCTTAAAATTCAACATTCAGAAAACTAAGATCATGGCATTTGGTCCCATCACTTCATGGGAAATAGATGGGAAAACAGTGGAAACAGTGGCTGACTTTATTTTGGGGGTTCCAAAATCACTGCAGATGGTGACTGCAGCCATGAAATTAAAAGACGCTTACTCCTTTGAAGGAAAGTTATGACCAACCTAGACAGCATATTAAAAAGCAGAGACATTACTTTGCCAAAAAG
>NW_011495058.1:3690986-3691715 GCF_000754665.1 Bison bison bison
CAGAAAACGAAGATCATAGCGTCTGATCCCATCACTTCATGGGAAATAGATGGGGAAACAGTGGAAACAGTGTCAGACTTTATTTTTGGGTGTTCCAAAATCACTGCAGATGGTGACTGCAGCCATGAAATTAAAAGACTCTTACTCCTTGGAAGGAAAGCTATGACCAACCTAGATAGCATATTAAAAAGCAGAGACATTACTTTGCCAAAAAGGGTCCGTCTAGTCAAGGCTATGGTCTTTCCAGTAGTCATGTATGGATGAGAGAGGTGGACTGTGAAGAAAGCTGAGTGCTGAAGAATTGATGCTTTTGAACTGTGGGTTTGGAGAAGACTCTTGGGAGTCTCTTGGACTGCAAGGAGATCCAACCAGTCCATCCTAAAGGAGATCAGTCCTGAGTATTCATTGGAAGGACTGATGCTGAAGCTGAAACTCCAATACTTTGACCACCTGATGTGAAGAGCTGACTCATTGGAAAAGACCCTGATGCTGGGAAAGATTGAGGGCAGGAGGCAAAGGGGACAACAGAGGATGAGATGGTTGGATGGCATCACCAACTCAATGGACATTGTTGGGGGCCGGCGTGAGGCACTCCGCCCATGGCAAAGGTCATGAGGAAGGAGGCTCGACATACGCAAAGGCAGGATCGAGCCTCAGGAGTCCCCCTGGAAATCCTCGAGCATCTACCCCCATAACCAGAGCCTGCCTACTTTACCACTTTGTGCTCTC
>NW_011495058.1:3691815-3692785 GCF_000754665.1 Bison bison bison
TGTCCCCCACCACCTCTTTCGGAGAAGGAGTTAACTTAGAGCTCCAGTTAATAAAAACTCCTGGGCGTGACAAGAGTGTTTTAACCTACAAACTCCTCTGAAGGTTCTCTGGCCTGCCTGACAGGCTTGTCTGGCCACATGTGATCGCTCACAGCCTCCCAACCGTGAGAGGCACGAGATGCTTTAAACCTTCTAAAAACAGGTTCCTTAGAAAAGTTAGAAAACTATTAGTATAAGTATAATGGGCTGATTAGAAGTTGTATTGGTGAAGGGTTTTTCATTTGTTGAGCCAATGTTTGTTGCTAAGTCTTCACATCCCCTGCCCTTACACACGTTAATGAGTATATAGAAGAAATAAGTATTAACCTTTGATATTAATCACATTAGACCTTAGGCTAAGTAAATTCTTTCCTTAACTAAAACCCACTACACCCTCACCCTGTAGGAATGTAACTTTATTTGGGTGGCGTCTGTTTTAAGAATAATCACCCCTGGAGAAATAAGTGTCCTGGTTGACTGACCGCTGTCACAAGGAGAGGGTCATAAATTGTCAGCAGGCCCCCTGGCCAGAAGATGATGTAACACCCCTAAGACCTCTGTATACATTTGTATGAAGCACCTGACTTTGATAAAAGTCAGGACTGCTGACCCCACATGACTTTTGCATAACATCTCAGTGTATAAAAGTGGACCATGGAAAATAAAGAATTGGGATCAGTTCCTCGAAATACTGGTCTCCCCATGTCGCTCTCTCTCCCACTCTGGCTGAGTCTCCATCTGGAGCACGGAACCCACCATGCTTACTAATTATGCCTGGGCTTCTAAGATCCGACCGGGGAGGCCTCAGTGTCTCCTCTCCTTCGGGAGAACGGAAGGACGCTGAGGACGCCTGCGGCCTACGTAAGTGGTGCAAGCTTCTTGTCTTGAAGTTTTATTGGTCTCCCGCGTAAACCAAGCTACTCAGCCTCTT
>NW_011495058.1:3692970-3697842 GCF_000754665.1 Bison bison bison
CTTTATATCTTTGATAAAATATTTAAATAAATTGGTCGCCGACGCCGTCCCCGCTTTGAATACCCTGGATCAGCCGGGGCTGGACCCCGGCAGGACATGAGTTTGGGTAGGCTCCGGGAGTTGGTGATGGACAGGGAGGCCTGGCATGCTGCAGTTTATGGGGTCACAAAGAGTCGGACATGACTGAACAACTGAACTGAACTGAATATAAGTGAAATTACGCAGCATTTGTCCTCCAGGTCCACCTGTGTTGTTGCAAATGGCAAGATTTCCTTCTTTATAATATTGAAAAATATTCCATTACATGGATATATATATTCCATATACATATATATTCTCTATATATTTCATTTTATATATATATATATTGAGTTTCTTTGTCACTAAATTATATTTATATTTATGTGGGTTTTAATGGCTTCCCAGTTGGCTCAGTGAGTAAAGAATCCACCTGCAATGCAGGAGAGGCAGAAGACAGCAGTTCTAATCCTGGAGAAGGGCATGGCAATCCACTCCAGTACTCTTGCTTGGAGAATCCTATGCAGAGTGGAGCCTGGTGGGCTACAGTCCATAGGGTCGCAAAGAGTCAAATATACCGAAGTGACTCAGCACAGGTTATAATTTTTAAAATATCCCAAGCCAGTCAAGATAGGCAAATTTAATTTAATTTTAACTCAGAGTAGTACCATTTTCCCCTATATTTTCTTATCCAGAGGCTGCTCTCTGCAGTGATGGCATGTTGGTATGCTTCCTCCTTTTTCTCTTCTCCTCTGCTTCTCTGGGCTACCAAATAATATTTATGAAAGATCAGAACACCAAGTCACACACAGCATGTTGTCTCTCAAGATGTCATAATACTTGAATAATCATGGCCTGGAGGTCTTCACAAACCTACAAACCTATGGTCATTGGAGCCTTTTAGGTATATTCCTGCATTCCTGTTAGGGATTGCATTACTTTTCTGCTTTCTTTGTACCTGGGGGTCATTTTTAGCCAGTAGTACAATTTTTAAAATAAAAAGTCTGCTATTTAACCACTTCTGCTATTAAAATAATAACTAGAGGCTGAGAACACATGCCTGAACACTGACAGAGGCTGCTGTTATGGGACTGGAAAATCATCAGAGCCTTAGGTTCCTGACCAGAGCTGGAGCAATAAGACTGTTGGCTGGAGGAACCTCAGACCCACAACTGACCTCTTCTTCAAGAATTTTACCAAAGTATAAAACTCCATGTATTAAAAAGCTAAAAAAGCTAAGTAAAAATTTCAAAATTAAAGTAGAAATACTCACCATTTCTTGTTGATGAGGAAACAATAGTGTGCCTTCATCTCACTTAGCCTCAAGGGCTCCCAACCTAAAAAAGAGAATATACCAGGGGAAAACTGAGTGTTAACTGCAACTCAGCCTTAACTCTGTTTCATTCATGATTGAATTAAGATGATCAGGGAGATGAGAAAAATCTTTCTGGTGGAAGACAACATAATCTGGAACCTCTATAGTTTTTTTAATGCAAAATATCTTAGCTTCAGTTTTAAAAAATGACTAATAATGTGAGAAAGGAATGGACTGTGAGGTGAAAAGAAGACCCTAGAATTACACTCAAAATTAATATAGACTTGGAGATTTTAAAATAATTGTTTAAATATGTTTATTCAAGTAGAGGAAAAATAAGACAAACTGTTGAAAAGATGAAATATTTCAACAAAACTATATAGAAATAAGAGAATTAAATTGACACTAAAAATGAAAAGTGAAAGTGCTAAATATAAGACCCAAAACCATAAAACTCCTAGAAGAAAACATAGGCAGAACACTCTTTGACATAAAGTGTAGCAATATTTTTTTGGACCTGTCTCCAAAGGCAAAGGAAACCAAAGCAAAAATAAACAAATGAGATCCATTTAAACTTAAAAGCTTTTGCACAGCAAGGGAAATTGTCAACAAAATGAACTGAATGAGAGAAAACATTTGCAAATAATATGATCAATAAGGTTTTAATATTCAAAATATATAAACAGCTCATACAACTCAATATCAGAAAACACTGGGGCATAAGACCTGAATAGACATTTCTTCAAAGAAAACATACAGAGGGCCAATAGATATTTGAAAATATGCTCAAAACCACTAATCATCAGAAAAATGCAAACCAAAATTTCAATGAGATGTCACTTCAGACCTGTCAGAATGGCCATCATCGAAAAGATTACAAATAGCAAATGTTGGTAAAGAAGTGGAGAAAAGGGAACCCTTGTGTTCTGTTGGTGGAGTGTAAATTGGTGAAGTCACTATGGAAAAGAGTATGAAGGCTCTTCAGAAAACCAAAATCAGAGTTGCCATATGATCCAACTCTTGGGCATATATCCACACAAAACTATAATTCAAAAAGATACATGCATCACTATAGCGGTCCATCCATGTTGCTACGAATCGTATTATTTCATACCTTGTATGGATGAGTAATATTCCATTCTGTATATTTGTAAGATCTTCTTTATCCATTCGTCTGTTGATGGACACTTAAGTTACTTCCACATATTGACTACTGTGAATAGTACTGCTATGAACATTGAGGTGTATGCACCTTTTTGAACTGGAGCTCTCATCTTTTCTGGAGTACAGTTGCTAGATCAAATGGTAACTCTATTTTTAGTCTTTTTTAGGAATCTCCATACTGTTTACCATGGTGGCATCACCAAAAAACTCTGTTTTTATTTTTAATTCCAGCTTCCTAAGGGTTGCCTCTCAGTCATCAGAGCAATATCAAAGATGTTGCTTAAAATCCTTGAGTCAGTGAGATTTCCACTCTTTCCTACCAGATCTGTGTTTGGTTGAAGAAATACATTCTAAGACCAGGCATTGTACAAGACTTCCCACCTTTTGCTTTCTGCATGTGTGAGAAAGGCCTCACATTAATTCAAGAATGAGTAGGATCGCTCTACCTTTCCTGAGCATGTGCAAAGTCTTGAATATGTATGCGACTTTCAATACCATCAAGAATATGAAGTTGCCTATCAAGACACAATATATTTATCTCTTGTTCCAAATATCCCTGCTACATTTCTTGATGTTCTACCCATGTGTTGCATGTCTCAGTCAATATTTCAAACTCAAGCCTTCTCTGAGCCTTCAATTCATTTGCAATTGAAATTTCTATTACTTTTGACAATGCCCTTTCAGGCTTGTTTTTTCCCATGCCCCCTTAAAAATCAAGTCATCCTCATCTGGCAGCAAGGATGCCAGTCCTCATGGGTTGCCCCATGGTTTGGGTAACATATAAGAAGTGAGGGGAAATGGCTGCAGCCCTGAGCTGAGATTGTATAGACTCTTACTGTTTTTAACTGAGTTTCAGTAGCTTTTCTTGAGGACTTCCCTGGTGGCTCAGACTGTAAAGAATCTACCTGCAATTCAGAAGACATGGGTTCAATCCCTGGGTCAGGAAGATCCCCTGGATAAGGAAATGGCAACACACTCCAGTATTCTTGCCTGGAAAATCGCATGGACAGAGAAGCCTGGTGGGCTACAGGCCATGGGGTGGCAAAGAGTCAGACACGACTGAGTGACTCAATTCATTGTATGCCTTCAATCAATTTTCAGAGTCCTGAGATGACTGTTTTTGTTCAATAGTATCATTTGTGGGCAGGAAGAGAATTGTCCAAGCTCCTTACTCACCTTTTTCAGGTACCATTACCTGTTGATATTTTATTCCATTTTCAAACTGCTTCCAAAGTAAAAAACATTTTTACAATACAAAATGCAGTAACAAAATATAATTTTGTTAATCTTTGCTTTGAATGTTTATCCTAAAGCTTGGTACATATTAGATTATCTACAGAGTATTCTGAAACAATGAGGGGGAAAAAGCCTATTTTAAACAGTCAGATAAAAGGGAAGGACTTTAAATTAAAACCAACTTAGTGTTTCTTTACTGCTGTCACATATTAAAGTCTCTTGTGAAATGTCCAGAAGATCACACTATGGACTTTCCTAATTTAAGCCAGGCATAGAAACAAATGTTCATAATATCAGTTGAGAAATGCATCTTCTGAAAGAATAATTAAATTTCCTGGAGCTAGTTACATGTAAAAACAAAAACAAATATATTCTTACTTTAGGAAATATGGGTTCCATGTAACAATTATACAAATTATAATAATAACACGAGAGTATATTTTATTGGTTTAGAGCAAAGAGTTTCCATGTTCTAATAATAGTAATGATGGCAACAATAATAATAATGAAAAATATTGGCTATGAGAAGTCGAATATTAAAACCAGGAATGACTCATCATAATTCTCAACCCTCAGGCCTAGTGAATGAGCTACAGTTTTATACATTCATCTAATCACTCATTGTGCAGCTGCGCAGCACTGGAGAAATCTGTATGCAGGTCAGGAAGCAACAGTTAGAACTGGACATGGAACAACAAACTGGTTCCAAATAGGAAAAGAAGTATGTCAAGGCTATATATTGTCACCCTGCTTATTTAACTTATATGCAGAGTACATCATGAGAAACACTGGGCTGGATGAAGCACAAGCTGGAATCAAGATTTCTGGGAGAATATCAATAATCTCATATATGCAGATGACACCACCCTTATGGCAGAAAACAAAGAAGAAATAAACAGCCTCTTGATGAAAGTGAAAGAAGAGAGTGAAAAAGTTGGCTTAAAACTCAACATTCAGAAAACTAAGATCATGGCATCTGGTCCCATCACTTCATGGCAAATAGATGGGGAAATGCCGGGGTCCAGCCCCGGTGGATCCAGGGAATTCGAAGCGGGGACGGCGTCGGCGAGGATCAGGAAACAACTGCTTAATTAAACTTTAATTAAGGATATAAAGAGTAATAGAATAAGGATAGCTCA
>NW_011495058.1:3698074-3707751 GCF_000754665.1 Bison bison bison
AAGACCCTTTCTTCAGAAAACTTATTTTTCTCTAAAGGTGATTGGTCAGGAGCCACCCTCCAAAAGCATTAGATAAAGTTGCATTTCTACAGAGCAAAGGTGTGGTGGGCTATAACAAGAAAAAGAATTAACTCAAGGGTCCCAGGTTACAAACATTAAAGCTACTACTTACACCAGTTATATTAATCAATACACTGCCAGGGACACAGCAGGTAAGGGATATGGAAACTTAGCAGCAAACATTGGCCCAACAAGTGAAAATCCCTTCACCAATACAATTTCTAATCAATCTTTTAACTACTCAAAAGAATCTGTGTTTAGACAGTTTAGAACATTTCATGCCTCTCACAGTTGGGAGGCTCTGAACAATCACATGTGGCTGGAAAAACCTATTCAGGCAGGCTAGAGGATTTCCAAAGGAGTTTGTAGGTTGAAACACTGTCACACCCAGGAATTATTAACTGGAGCTGTAAGCTAACTCTTTTTTCAGAGAGAGGTAGTGGGGGACAGCCCCCCATAAAGTCAGAGGTGTAGGTGAAAGCACAAAGCAGAAAGTAGGCAGACTCTGGTTTTGGGGGTAGATGCTCGAGAATTTCCAGGGGGACCCCTGAGGCTTGATCCCACCTTTGCGTATGCCGAGCCTCCTTCCTCATGACCTTTGTCATGGGCAGAGTTCCTCACGGCAGTGATAGAATTCCAGTTGAGCTATTCCAGATCCTGAAAGATAATGCTGTGGAAAGTGCTGCACTCAATATGCAATATGCAATATGCACTCAATATGCAATATGCCGGCTTCCGGCAGGGAAACGTAGCAGACTTTATTTTGGGGGGCTTCAAAATCACTGCAGATGGTGCAGTCATGAAATTTAAAAAACGCTTACTCCTTGGAAGGAAAGTTATGACCAACCTAGACAGCAGAGATACTACTTTGCCAACAAAGGTCCATCTAGTCAAAGCTATGGTTTTTCCAGTAGTCATGTATGAATCATATCCATATATGAGTCGGACTATAAAGAAAGCTGAGTATTGAAGAATTGCTGCTTTTGAACTGTGGTGTTGGACAAGACCCTTGAGAGTCCCTTGGACTGCAAGGAGATCCAACCAGTCCATCCTAATGGAAATCAGTCTTGGATGTTCATTGGAAGGACTGATGTTGAAGCTGAAACTCCAATACTTTGGCCACCTGATGTGAAGAACTGACTCACTGGAAAAGACCCTGATGCTGAGAAAGATTGAGGGTGGGAGGAGAAGGGGACAACAGAGGATGAGATGGTTGGATGGCATCACCGACTCAATTGACATGAATTTGAGTAAACTCTGGGAATTGGTGATGGACAGGGAGGCCTGGCGTGCTGCAGTCCATGGTGTCACAAAGAGTTGGACACGACTGAGCGACTGAACTGAACTGAACTGAATCATTCATTCAGTAAATAAAATTTCTGTACCATGAGTGGAGGGCAAAGAGACAAGTCATGTCATGTTTATGTTCCAATCACTATTTCACTACTGTAACACTGCTGGAAAGCACTGGTTTTCCTGATTTTAACAAATCTTTGATAGAAACTTCATATCCTGGCTTCACAGTTTAAAGTAGTTTCTAATTTTCCTTGTGAATTCTTCTTTGACCAGTGTGATATTTAGAACTTTTTTTTTTTGGTTTCCAATAGTGAGCACTTTAGAAGTATCTTTGCTACTGATTTCTAATTTAATTGTACTTTTGTTATAGAATTTGCTGTGTATAATTTAAAGCCTTTTATATGAGATGTGGGTCTGTGGTGGCCTGCTGCAGGGTCAGGAGCACTGAGTGTGACAGTGTGTGCATGGGACCTTTTGAAGGAGGACTCCATTATCTTCATTACCTCCACCATAGTTTGGTCTCAGGTCAAACAACAGGGAGAAAACACATCCCCACCCATCTATAGAAAATTGGATTAAAGATTTACTGAGCATGGCCTGTGGTGTTGGAGAAGACTCTTGAGAGTCCCTTGACTGCAAGGAGATCCAACCAGTCCACCCTAAAGGAGATCAGTCCTGACTGATGCTGAAGCTGAAACTCCAATACTTTGGCCGCTTGATGTGAAGAACTGATTCATTGGAAAAGACTCTGATGCTGGGAAAGATTGAAGGCGGGAGGAGAAGGGGACGATGTCAGATGAGATGGTTGGATGGCATCACTGGCTCAATGGACATGAGTTTGAGTAAACTCTGGGAGCTGGTGATGAATAGGGAGGCCTGGCATGCTGCCACAGGGTAGCAAAGAGTCAGATATGACTCTGCAACTGAACTGAACTGAACATGGCCCTACCCATCAGAACAAGACCCAGTTTCCCCCACAGGAAGTCTCTCCCATCAGGAAGCTTCTATAATCCTCTTATCCTTAACCTTCAGAGGGCAGGCAGAATGAAAACCACAGTAACAGAAAACTAATCAAACTGATCACATGGACTATAGCCTTGTCTAAATCAATGAAACTATGAGCCATGCCATGTAGGACCACCCAGGACAGACAGATCATGGTGGAGAGCTCTGACAAAAGAAGGGAATGGCAAACCACTTCAGTATTCTTACCTTGAGAGCCCCATGAACAGCATGAAAAGGCAAAAAGATATGACATTGAAAGATGAACCCCCCCAGGTCGGTAGGTGCCCAATGTGCTACTGGAGATCAGTGGAGAAATAACTCCAGAAAGAATGAAGAGATGGAGCCAAAGCAAAAGCAACGCCCAGTTGTGGATGTGACTGGTGATGGAAGTCAAGTCTGATGCTGTAAAGAGCAACATTGCATAGGAACCTGGAATGTTAGGTCCATGAATCAAGGCAAACTGGAAGTGGTCAAACAGGAGATGGCAAGAGTGAACATCAACATTTTAGGAATAAGTGAACTAAAATGGACTGGAACGGGCGAATTTAACTCAGGTGACCATTATATATACTACTGTGGGCAAGAATCCCTTAGAAGAATGGAGTAGCCATCATAGCCAACAAAAGAGTCTGAAATGCAGTTCTTGGGTGCAATCTCAAAAATGACAGAATGATCTCTGTTCGTTTCCAAGGCAAACCATTCAGTATCACAATAATCCAAGTCTATGCCCCAACCAGTAATGCTGAAGAAGCTGATGTTGAACAGTTCTGTGAAGACCTACAAGACCTTCTAGAACTAACACCCAAAAAAGAAATCCTTTTCATTATAGGGGACTGGAATGCAAAAGTAGGAAATCAAGAGATACCTGGAGTAACAGGCAAATTTGGTCTTGGAGTATAGAATGAAGCAGGGCAAAGGCTAATAGAGTTTCATCAAGAAAACACATTGGTCATAGCAAACACCCTCTTCCAACAACACAGGAGAAGACTCTACACGTGGACATCACCAGATGGTCAATACCGAAATCAGATTGATTATATTCTTTGCCATCAAAGATGGACAAACTCTATACAGTCAGCAGATACAAGACTGGGAGCTGACTGTGGCTCAGATCATGAACTCCTTATTGCCAAATTCAGACTGAAATTGAAGAACATAGGGAAAACCACTAGACCATTCAGGAATGACCTAAATCAAATCCCTTACGATTATACAGTGGAAGTGTCAAATAGATTCAAGGGATTAGAACTGATGGACCGAGTGCCTGAAGAACTATGGATGGAGGTTCGTGACATTGAACAGGAGGCATTGATCAAGACCATCCCCAAGAAAAAGACATGCAAAAAGACAAAATGGTTGTCTGAAGAGGCCTTACAAAAAGCTGTGAAAGGCAAATGAGAAAAGGAAAGTTATATCCATTTGAAAGCAGAGTTCCAAAGAATAGCAAGGAGAGCTAAGAGAAGCCTTCCTCAGTGATCAATGCAAAGAAACAGAGAAAAACAATAGAGTGGGAAAGACTAGAGATCTCTTTAATAAAATTAGAGATACCAAGGGAACATTTCATGCAAAGATGATCACAATAAAGGACAGAAATAGTATGGACCTAACAGGAACAGAAGATATTAAGAAGAGGTGGCAAGAATACACAGAAGAACTAGACAAAAAAAGATCTCATGACAGATAACCACAATGATGTCCCCACTCACCTAGAGCCAGACATCCTGGAATGTGAAGTCAAGTGGGCCTTAGGAAGCATCACTACAAACAAAGCTAGTGGAGGTTATGGAATACCAGTTAAGCTATTTCAAATCCTAAAGATGATGCTGTGAAAGTGCTGCACTCAATATGCCAGCAAATTTGGAGAACTCAGCAGTGGCCACAGGACTAGAAAAGGTCAGTTTTCACTCCAGTCCTGAAGAAAGGCAATGCTAAAGCATGTTCAAACTACCACACAATTGCACTCATCTCACACACTAGCAAAGTAATGCTCAAAATTCTGCAATCCAGGCTTCAACAGTACGTTAACCATGAACTTCCAGATGTTCAAGCTAGATTTAGAAAAGGCAGAGGAATCAGAGATCAACATCTGTTGGATCATCAAAAAAGTAAAGAGAGTTTCAGAAAAAACATCTACTTCTGCTTTGTTGACCATGCCAAAACCTTAGACTATGGTTCACAATAAATTGTGGAAAATTCTTCAAGAAATGGGAATACCAGACCACCTGATCTGCCTCCTGAGAAATCTGTATGCAGGTCAAGAAGCAACAATTAGAACTGGACATGGAACAACAGGCTGGTTCCAAGAAGAGAAGGAGACGACAGAGGATGAGATGGTTGGATGGCATCACCAACTCAATGGATGTGAATTTGAGCAAGCTCTGGGAGTTGGTGATGGACAAGGAAGACTGGCATGCTGCAGTTGATGGGGTTGCAAAGTCAGACACGACTGAGCTACTGAACTGAACTGATATGACTCAAAATACGGTCTATCTTGGTATATGTCCATATACATCCCAAAAAAATGTATTCTACTCTCATTGGGAAGAATGTCATTAATATACATTTTAATTAGGTCCAGTTGGTTGATAGTGTGATTCACTTACTTATTTTTCTTTCTTCTTGGTCTATCATTTCTGGAGTGAGGACTCTGAAATATTTGACTATATTATTGTCTATTTCTTCTTACAGTTCCATCAGTTTCACTACATATGCTTTGAAGCTCTGCTATTAGGTATATAGACATTTAGGATTGTTACATTATCAACAAACTGACCTCTTTGCAATTATAAAATAAATTTTGTTTTTCCTTGTAATACTTCTTATTCTGATGTCTACTTTGCCTGACGTTAAGCTGAGATCTTGGGATAGGAAAGAAAGTGATATCCACTTAGCTATCTACCCTCATGACCTCATCTACCTGAAGCCCAGGAAGCACACAGAGAAGCATTTTATCCTTCTCCACAATGAGAGTTCCGGCAGGGGCTGACTTTCTTCACTGCTGGATGAGTGGACAACAATAGAGGTCAGGTTCCTAGAAGCAGTCAGGGGACTCCAGGAAAACCTCTGACCTCACAGAGCAGAGCCTCAAAAGCACACAAAAAGGAAAAGTAATCAGGAAGCCTAGGCATAGAAATGACTGAAATTTATCTTACCTTTACTCAACTGAAGGTTTTGGCTATTAATATTATTAAATTCATTCATTATGTAGCTCTTACCTTTTATTTTATGCTACTTTTTGTCTTTCATTTTTATCTTCTAAGTGTTATCCCCTTCACTTTATTCAAGAAACAAAGATTTCTAAATAAGTGATAATATAAAATATATATAAATACAAATATAATAAAGAATATATAATAATAATAATATAAAATTGTATATTATATATATATATATACATTTAATATATATATATGGGTTTCCCAGATGGCTCAGTGGTAAAGAATCCACCTTTAATGCAGGAGATGCGGGTTCAATCCCTGGGTCGGGAAGATCCCCTGGCAAAGGAAATGGCAACCCCCTCTAGTACTCTTGCTGGGAAATCCCATGGACAGAGAAGCCTGGCAAGCTACAGTCCATGGGATCACAAAAGAATCAGACACAACTAAGTAACTAAATTACAACAATATGTATTACTGCTCATATTCCTGGCTGAATGGTGCTAGCTGTAATAGATTGATTGCAAAAATGACTGTTCTTTATTCCTTACCTCCTGTGTCCTCAGACCTTGCAATGTAGTTTTGTATTATTTCCATCCAGAAATGGAGTGAGTTTCCCTACTCCTTGAATTAATCTGGAATTATGACCTGCTTTTGTCAACCAAATATGGAGAAAATGATTATTTGCCAGTTCCAAGACCTCAAGAGACACTCCAAGTTCCACTTGCTGTCTTCAATTTCCCATACGCACCATGAGCACCAGCCTGGGCTCAGCTGGGAGGATGGGGGACACAGAGCCCAGGTATCCCCATTCCCCTAGTCTATAGCCAGTCAACCACCAGATAGATAGGTGGGTCCATCCCAGAGTCACTGACCCACCAGTCACTGCAGAACAAGTAAGCCCACACCCAGCCCAGAACAGCAGGCATTCCCAGTTGACCTATTGACTCACAAATAGTGACAATACTTACTGTTTTATAGCATAGCTTCATGAATGGTTTGTTACTCAGATAACTACCTGATAAAGTAGGCCACCAACAGATCCTTCCAGTGATTAAGAACCACCTATTAAACATATCTTTCTGTTTGACATTGTGAAAGTATATTTGACAAGCTGGAGACTAGAACATTTTATTTGCCAATTTGCATTAAATTGTGAACTCAGATGAAAATAGCAGAAATAAAAGAAAGTGGTAGTTAATAGCACCTCAGATATGATTAACCTAACTGTATTTTTCTAATTACATATGGCTTGGTAAGACGGGTTGGGATAGAGATACATTTAAGTTCATATAGCTCATTTTTTCTCAAAGTATGTTCTAGGTACTACTGTGCATGTGTGTTAAGTTACCTCAGTGGTGTCTGACTCTTTGCGATCCTATGGACCATAGCCTAACATGCTCCTCTGTCCATGAGATTCTCCAGGTAAGAATGCTGGAGTGGGTTTCCATGCCCTCCTCCAGGGAATCTTCCCAATCCAGGGATTGAACCCGTGTCTCTTACATATCCTGCATCTCCTAGGTCTTTACCACTAGCGCCACCTGGGAAGCCCATGTACTAGTTTATGTCCTACTGCTACACCCAAATAATCTGGATGAAAAACAATGCTTTAAATTGTTTTAGCTATATAAATATGAAATTATTATTACAAGTGATTCTTATTTTTCCATGATGCTCACTTCACAAGAAGAGACACCATCAAATGGGTGCTCAGGAGACCATGTTGCGAGATTCTCCCACAAAATTGGATTTGAGTCTGCTAAAGCCTCTCAATTTAACCACTCCAGGAAATATAGGAGGCAAGATGTGCATGTCAAAGCACACTAAGGAGCAAAATGTAACACAGTCAGCAAAATGTAACATGAGAAATTCTATAGAACAAATGACCTGGTTTTTTATCAAATAATTTGCAAAAGAAAAAAGAATCAAGAAGAAAGAGAAAGGGAGATAGGTAGAGAGGGAAACAGGAGAAGAGAGAAAAAGAGGAAAAAGAAGTCACCCTGAAAATTTATAGTGATAGACTATCAACCAGTTTTTATATATGAAAGAGAAAAGCTCTTATTCTTTTCGAAATACATCCAGAAATATATACAGATGCGATAATTGTTGAGAGTGCTAAGGTCTCTGAAATTGTTCAAAATAATCCAGGGATAGGGACAGTGAGGAACAAGATTGACCATAAATTGATCATCGCTGAAGCAATTGGGTTCATTTCACTCTTCCCTTTATTTGTACATATACACACATGTATTTTACACTTTCCATAAAAAGTAAATTGCATGTACACTGTGGCTAGCTGGTTCATAAATTGCATGTACCCTGTGGCTAGCTGGTTCATGAATTGCATGTACCCTTCAGATCATAAACTGCATGTACAGTGTGGATAGCTGGCTCATTCTGCTAATTCTCTGAGCTTCTTTCTACAGGTGGCTCATGCAGAGACATTAGAAAGAATAAACACACAACCTCCTGTGGTTGAAGCTGTGTGCTCAGAGTAAAAAATACATAACTAACTGCACAATGATTATACACACATAATAAATTACTTGTGTCACAAGCAATTACAGTAATTACAGAAATAAAAGGTCACTTGGTCAAGTTGTGGCCATTTGGTTGGGTTCAGAAACCACAGAGGAAAAACCCATATGCTAGCTTTGTCGGTGAGATTTCAATGAGCCTTTTGCTTAGAATCTGGTGCCTTTCATTTTGTGTGTTTTTGTTTCTTAAATTTTATTTTGTTTGCTTTAACTTTGGATTTTTTCACCTTTATTTTCTGGAAAGAAAAGCTAAGACACTGTGTTGTTACTATTAAGATTTTTGTTTTGTTTCATTATTTTATTATACCTCCACCTCAATATTTCTACATTAATAAGTTGTACTAAAGAACACTTTCACTATAAGAAGTTTAGAGATGTCAATAGAAATAGCTTGTTCATGTTTCTATGAATATCAGTCAAGTAAGCATTAGATTTTGAGGGATATTGTTGCTGTTGTTCAGTCACTAAGTTGTGTCTGGCTCTTGCAACCCCATGGACTGTAGCCTGCCAGGATCCTCTGTCCATGGGATTTCCCAGACAAGAATACTGAAGTGGGTTGCCACTTGTTAATCCAAGGGATCTTCCCAACCTAAGGATCGAACCTGCATCTCCTGCATTGGCAAGCGCAGTCTTTACCACTGAGCCACCAGGGAAGTCCATTGGAGGATATAGCCTGTTACTTACAGGTATTGTTTGAAGCCAAAAAAATATGCCATATCAACTTATCTCCACTGCAAATTTTTGCCCACTTTGACTATAAGATCTGAATCTCAAAATCCAAATAAAATTTCCAAAGTCAGTCCTGCTCTCCCAGTTTGGCTCCAACCCTCCCCTTCTCACTCTGTGTCCCTGTCTGTTCTCTACATCCGCATCTCTATTGCTGCTCTGCAAACAGGCTCACCTGTACCATCTTTCTAGATTCCTTACGTATGTGTTTAATATATGATATCTGTTTTTCTTTTCCTGACACACTTCACTCTGTATGACAGACTCTTGGTCCGTCCACATTGCTACAAATGACCCAATTTCTTTCTTTTTATGGCTGAGTAATATTCCATTGTATATATATACCACATCTTCTGACTCATTTTGCCGTATAGCAGAAACTAACACAACATTAGAAAGCAATTATACATCAATTAAAAAGTAATAAAAATTAAAAATGTTTTAAATTCCCTAAGTCATATGGATATATAGTGATAAAGAATGCTTTATGTATTTAAAAGTCTCTCTCTGTATATATATAAAATAGATATAATAAATACAATTTTTGTATCTTATATTTTTATTCATGCAAAGATGAGCTTGATAAAGGACAGAATGGTATGGACCTAACAGAAGCAGAAGATATTAAGAAGAGGTGGCAAGAATATACAGAAGAACTATACAAAAAAGATCTTCATGACCCAGATAATCACGATGGTGTGATCACTCACCTAGAGCCAGACATCCTGGAATGTGAAGTCAAGTGAGCCTTAGAAAGCATCACTACAAACAAAGCCAGTGGAGGTGATGGAATTCCAGTTGAGCTATTTCAAATCCTCAAAGATGATGCTGTGAAAGTGCTGCACTCAATATGCCAGCAAATTTGGAAAACTCAGCAGTGGCCACAGGACTGGAAAAG
>NW_011495058.1:3707851-3709661 GCF_000754665.1 Bison bison bison
AAAGAAAGGCAATGCCAAAGAACGCTCAAACTACTGCACAATTGCACTCATCTCACACGCTAGTAAAGTAATACTCAAAATTCTCCAAGCCAGGCTTCAGCAATACGTGAACCGTGAACTTCCAGATGTTCAAGCTGGTTTTAGAAAAGGCAGAGGAACCAGAAATCAAATTGCCAATGTCTGCTGTATCATCAAAAAAAGCAAGAGAGTTCCAGAAAAACATCTATTTCTGCTTTATTGACTATTCCAAAGCCTTTCACTGTGTGGATCACAATAAACTGTGGAAAATTCTGAAAGAGATGGGAATACCAGACCACCTGACCTGCCTCTTGAGAAACCTATATGCAGGTCAGGAAACAACAGTTAGAACTGGACATGGAACAACAGACTGGTTGTTGTTAGCAAAAGGAGTACGTCAAGGCTGTATATTGTCACCCTGCTTATTTAACTTCTATGCAGAGTACATCATGAGAAATGCTGGGCTGGAAGAAGCACAAGCTGGAATCAAGATTGCCAGGAGAAATATCCTCAGATATGCAGATGACACCACCCTTATGGCAGAAAACAAAGAGGAACTAAAGAGCCTCTTGATGAAAGTGAAAGTGGAGAGTGAAAAAGTTGGCTTAAAGCTCAACATTCAGAAAACAAAGATCATGGCATCTGGTCCCATCACTTCATGGGAAATAGATGGGGAAACAGTGGAAACAGTGTCAGACTTTAATTTGAGGGGCTCCAAAATCACTGCAGATGGTTATTGCAGACATGAAATTAAAAGACGCTTACTCCTTGGAAGAAAAGTTATGACCAACCCAGATAGCATATTCAAAAGCAGAGACATTACTTTGCCAACAGAGGTCCGTCTAGTCAAGGCTATGGTTTTTCCAGTGGTCATGTATGGATGTTAAGAGTTGAACTGTGAAGGAAGCTGAGTGCTGAAGAATTGATGCTTTTGAACTGTGGTGTTGGAGAAGACTCTTGAGAGTCCCTTGGACTGCAAGGAGATCCAACCAGTCCATTCTGAAGATCAGCCCTGGGATTTCTTTGGAAGGAATGATGCTAAAGCTGAAACTCCAGTACTTTGGCCACCTCATGAGAAGAGTTGACTCATTGGAAAAGACTCTGATGCTGGGAGGGATTGGGGGCAGGAGGAGAAGGGGACGACAGAGGATGAGATGGCTGGATGGCATCACTGACTCGATGGACGTGAGTCTGAGTGAACTCCAGGAGTTGGTGATGGACAGGGAGGCCTGGCATGCTGCAATTTATGGGGTCGCAAAGAGTTGGACACAACTGAGCGACTGAACTAAACTGATATAAAGTATATAAAAATTATATTTATTATATCTATTGTATAATAATAAATATTGCTTTATATATTTTCTAAATCCAAGTCTAAAAGATTTTTTAAAAGCTTGAAAGATTGAGTTAACTAGGGCAAATTTCTTAGCAAAGGGCTACAATGGCAATCAAGTCCATTATCAGTTTAGGCATTAATACATAACTATTACAATTAGAACATAACTATTACATTAATAACTATTAATACATAACTGTTACAAAATAGAACAATGTGCATCATTTTAGGTCTTTCAAATGTAAGAATAAGAAAATAAATTTTATATGGATGTATGGACCAACTGTACAATGTAACTGACCGGGTCCTTCTCTACCCCATTGATGATGTTTATACTGGAATGTGCCTTCAGAAACTTGACCTCACTCCAGAGAGACACGAAGGCTTCAGGACTTTTGATATAGAAGAGAAAAGCAGGAGTAATATTTGTTCCTATGTAGATCTGATGTTGGTACA
>NW_011495058.1:3709761-3714518 GCF_000754665.1 Bison bison bison
GTTGCAGAGTGCTCATTTAAAATGCTGAATTATGTGCAAACTACATTTTACATAGAAATGTATCTCAAATAGTTCCCATTTGTGTTCTCTTCCATTAGAGGTCATTTCTATGTAAAACCATCAAAATTGCCTTTATAGGTCATGTCCATTTGACGGCCTCTAAACCCTTCAGTTCAGACAGTAAAGCACCTGCCTGTAATACAGGAGACCTGGGTTCAATCCCTGGGTCAGGAAGATCCCCTGGAGAAGGAAATGGCAGCCCACTCCAGTATTCTTGCCTGGAGAATCCCAAGGATGTAGGAGTCTGGGGGGCTACAGTCCACAGGGTCGCAAAGAGTCAGACACGACTGAGTGACTTCACTCACTTCACTCACTCATGGACCAACTGAAAAAACAGACATACTAATATACAAATGTTCATATCTACTAAATTGAGGCTTCACTGAACCTTGGTTTAATAGAATTCATGGGGGCAGTACTGGGCCAAAAAATATTATCTTTACTTCAGGAAAGAATAAAAATTCTCAAATTAAAACCTGAAGCAAATGTGGCTGTGTGGAAGGCTGTCTTAGATGGCCCCTGATGATGCCCTGCCTCTGGATATGGGCTGGACTTGTCTGCTTGCTTTTAACTAATGCCAGACGTGGAATCCCAGGTAGTTCAGTGGTAAAGAATCCACCTACCAATGCAGGAGACATGAGTTCTATCCTTAGGTTAGGAAGATCCCCTGGAGAAGGAAATGGCAACCTGCTCCAGTATTCTTGCCTGGAAAATCCCACAGACAGAGGATCCTGGTGGGCTACAGTCCACGGGGACACAAAAGACTCAGACATGACTTAGCAACTGAACAACAACAACAATAAGTGTAGTGTCACTCCCAAGAAGAGGTTATAGAAAGCCTGTGTTCAGTTTAAGGGTTCTCTATAGCTCTCTTGCATCACTTACTCTGAGGGAAGCCAGCTGCCATGTCATCAGGGAACCCTGCGCAAGGCCCCATGTGGGTGAACTTGGATGTGTACCTTCTGAGGCCTACCAACAACCACAGAGGCAGACCCTGTGCTGAGGCACTTGCAGCCCTGGCCCAAAGTTTGACTGAAGCCTCCAGGGAGGCCTTAGCCAAAGCCATTCAGCACAGCCACTTCAGGATTCCTGACCCACAGAAACTGGGAGATATTACCTATTTTTCCTCCCAAATTGTCAAGTTTGCCAATAATTTATACCAGCCATAGATAAATAACATGGATGACAAGAAGTGATGGGACAGCAGCTCTGAGAAAATTCAGAAAGGCATCACTGGTGACTTAGCAGTTACCTACAAACATGAATTTCATTTGGTTGTGATAAGTTTGTCCTGAGGTGAACAGGGGGCAAGATGAAGTATCAGAAACAAATCGAAGGAAAACTAAATGCGGTGGAGATTCAGAAACTAGCACGATGAAAAAATAACTCTGATTTGGATTATGAAGACAAATCTAATCAGTGTTATTTGAAAAACAATCTCTGCCACAATTTTCAGTAGAATAAAGCTGAAAAAGTGTTAAAATATTTCTCCACTGAGAAATTTTTCTTTGTAGGAGGAATACTCAAGAGCCAAAAATAAATGAGACAAGTCATTTTAGACAGTACAACACACTAGGATATGTATTATAAAGAATAATTCAGAGGTACATATGAATAAAATTCTTTTATGACAGCTGAAGCTCTGTTGTTTATATAAAGAAGAATATTTGGAAGTTGTGAGCAGAATGTTAAGTTGCTTTAATGTTCGCTATTTATATGAAGTGGAAAAGGACAGCCTTTTTGTTGTCAAAATTGCATTTTTTTTGGAAACTCATTAATATACAGATTTTTTTTAATGTGCTTAAACAGAAGAAGTTCACAGAGAAAAAAAGTGCAGGTTGTTGTGGTCTTGTGAAATGAAGTGAGAAATAGATGTAGCGACTGAAGCAGCAGAAACCATGTTGATTTCTATGGCAAAATCAAAGCCAGGACAAGTAAGTAAAGATGAAAAGAAAATGAACTTATAAGAAGCAGTATGCACCCAAAGCCCCAACTTGACAATATTTTCTGAATAATTTGACCAGAGGCGCCAATGAAAACTGAAAGAAATTTTTGTATGTCTGGACTGTCATAAAACAAAGATTAAGTCTTTTGGATAAGGTAACGCCTGCTTTGTGTATTTTAACTTTTAGTACAAAATAAACCTCAATTTTAATAATGATAAATGTTCACATTAAATACTTGTGGTATTGCCATTCAACTTTTTAATGATTTTTATTTGGCATTTATTTTGGGTCGACGTTCCCTTCTCTAAGTGTTTCTTTAATCAAGTGATTGTATCATATAGAGATCATGTTTGTGCATTGAAACACATGATCATGCCACAACACATCAGTTCATAGTAGTAATAAATCATGCATTACATTTATTATTGTTGCTTTTTATTTTACAGAAAAATCTCCATAAACTTTTACTATAACTGTGTCGCCAAAAAAACCTGATTCACTCTTTATTGTTTGATCACTCATTATTTAAGGACTTGTAAATAGAGTGCTACGAAAAATAAAGTATAATTTATGATTCAAGTCTTCCCAAGAATTCTGATGACTCATTCAAGAATTCAGAGAAGCACATGTGATGGGATTTGGAGGCATTCAGTAGGGGTGCCTGGGGCTGGAAATCAAAGTAGAGCAGAGCAGAGAAGTTCCTGGAAAAGCCCAGCAAAGTTGTAAACTGACAGAAACCAGAGAACAGCCATACCCCTGTATGCAGGCTCTGGGTGCAGGCCAACAAGCATATGCCTTATCCACAGTTGCTATGTGTTTAAAAGTTTATCTTGCTGTCACCATCTGCTTCCATCTTCCTTTACCTAGCAGTGACCCTGGGCCATCGGACAGGCTGGTGGCCAGTCCAGGACAGAGACAGCCCAGAGCTTATTCCACCTAATTCAACATGACCACCTCTGCAGGCCACCCTCCACAGGCCCTCCATCCCAGGAGATGAGCACAGAAAAGCACCACTGTCCAGCCTCTGAGGGGAGAACTGTGCTCTGCCCATGTATCTGTCCATTCTTCTGTCTGCAGGTAATAGAAGACAGATGTCACCTTTCTTTCATTCAGTGTTCAGAGCCTTTGAACCAAGCAAATTCTAACATCACATTGTTTTTCTCTCAGCGAATAACTTCCAGAATGAATGGACATTTCCAGGACATGGAGGTGAAAGGACCTCCTGCTGCTGCTGCTGCTAAGTCGCTTCAGTCTTGTCTGACTCTGTGCGACCCCATAGACGGCAGCCCACCAGGCTCCCCTATCCCTGGGATTCTCCAGGCAAGAACACTGGAATGGGTTGCCATTTTCTTATCCAATGCATGAAAGTGAAAAGTCAAAAAGAAGTCGCTCAGTCATGTCCGACTCTTAGCGACCCCATGGACTGCAGCGTACCAGGCTCCTCTGTCCATGGGATCTTCCAGGCAAGAGTACTGGAGTGGGGTGCCATTGCCTTCTCCAGGAGTCCCTAAACGGTTCAAAAGAGGCCCCTCCTCCTAAGACATAGTGCAATTTGAAAGCAGCAGGTGCCTTGAATTAATAGGGAAGAAGTGTCTCCTGGCATCAAACAGTTTTACCCAAACTCCAAGCCAACTTTCTCTAAGGGTTTCTCCCAGACCCTAGTGAGGAAGGATTAGTATTCAAAATGAAAACTACGCTGCATTTCCTTGGCCAAAGGTGACCACAGGAGGTGTGAGTGAGTAGTACACTGCCCCGATATTCATACCACGTGTGTGTTTGTGAGCTTAGTCCCTCAGTCGTGTCTGATTCTTTGTGACCCCATCGACTGTAGCCCTCCAGGCTCCTCTGTCCATGGGATTCTCCAGGTAAGAATTCTGGTGTGGGTTGCCATGCCCTCCTCCAGGGAATCTTCCCAACCCAGGGATTGAACCAAGGTCTCCCATATTACAGGCAGATTCTTCATTGTCTGAGCCACCCAGGAAGCTCAAGAATACTGGAGTGGGTAGCCTATCCCTTCTCCAGGGGATCTTCCCGACCCAGAAATCAATCCAGGGTCTCCTGTATTGCAGGTGGATTCTTTACCAGCTGAGCTACCAGAGAAGCTCTCGCTATACTACTGTACGTGTGCATTGTTCACAGGTACTGTGCACATATGTGTGTGCACGTATGTGTATGTACACATTTGTGCGTTTCTTCATGTAATAATTGCATGACTTTTGATTATATTATACTTTTATTTTAAAAATAAACATGTGTGTGTGCTCAGTCATTTCTGACTTTTTGCAACCCTTTAGACTGTAGTCTGCCAGGCTCCTCTCTCCATGGGATTTTTCAGGCAAGAAATACAGGAGTGCATTGCTATTTCCTTCTCCAGGGATCTTCCCAAGCCAGGAATCAAATCCACATGTCCTATGTCTCCTGCATCTCAAGCAGATTTTTACCCACTGAGCCATCAGGGAAGTCTCAAAGAAACTTAGAGGCCCATAAAATCTCCTTCATCTGGGAATCGGAAATGACAATTTATCACACAGCTATTGTGAAGATCACATGAGAACACACAAGTAAAACCAAATTTTACAATATCTGGCATTCGGTAAATGCTAAATGAATGTTTAGTTAAGTTCAGTCTCTCAGTAGTGTCCAACTCTTTGCAACCCCATGGACTGCAGCCCTCCAGGCTTTCCTGTCCATCACCAACTCCCGGAGCTTACTCAAACCCATGTCCATCAAGGGCCTTGCTTGTGGGGGGAT
>NW_011495058.1:3714618-3716711 GCF_000754665.1 Bison bison bison
AAGTGTGCCCAGCATAAGCTCCACAGAGCAGCCCCATCCCATCCATTCTCTTCACTCCACTCCCATGCCCAGAGCAGCATCTGAACAGAGCGTGTATCAGGCAGCTCAGGCTGCCCTAAAAAAAATATCACATGAACTGGGTGGTTTAAATTAAACTTCTAGAGGCTAGAAGTTCAAGATCAAGGTGTCAACAGGGCTGCCTCCTCCTGAGACTCCTGTCCTTGGTGTGTAGACGGCCATCTTCTCCATGTGTCCTCACGTAATCTCTCCTTTGTGTCTATTTTGTCCTGATCTCCTCTTCTTAAGGACACAGTCAGATTAGATTAGGGCCCATCCTAACAGCCTCATTTTGCCTGAAGTGTTACCTCTTTTAAGAACCTGTCACAAGATATAATCACATCTGAGATGCTAGAGGGTTAAGACTTCAGCATGTGTACTTGGGGCATAATTCAGCCACATCAGGGCACAAACACATAAGTTTGGAAATTGAATACTGTTTCTAAAATTTCAAATAAGCATCATGGCTGATCATTCTATTCGCTTCATTATGTGAGGTTTGGGGCTAATCATTCAAACTTTTCTCTCCCCTGAGCACCCTCTGACTATGCCCAGATTTAACACAAATGTCGCTAGAGCCAAGAGGTCCACGACTATTAGGAAAAATAACACATCCACAGAAAGACCAACATCAGCTCAGTACACACTGTTCACTCAGGGTTGTTTGGGGGAAGGGAATCTAGTCATCACATCATTGTCAGTGACACAGGTGAAATTAGGGCAAGTTTGTTCCGAAGAACCTTCCAAGGAACAACTAAGAATTATTTCTAATAGGACCAAATTTGTTCTCCAAAATAAATGATTTTTAAGATCTGAGCCATTACAAAAAATAAGTCCATCATTAACAGTGATTTTCTAAGAAAGGTTTAGAATAACGTGCATATGAAATAACATTTTATTAACTCAAGGTAGATTTATCCTTTCAGTGAAGACTGATAGGAAGGGCTTGGACTGAAGCCTGCAAGAGATGTGGAGCTGGGATATAGGGTCACTGCCTCAGAGAAACTTCTAGTCATAGGACCAACATGTTTCATTGTTATCAAAGGTATAAAATAACTTTCATCCCAAAGAATTGCCACCTGAATCTCAACTGAGAGACCTACACAACCTAATTCAGATCCATTAACAATAAACATTAACACATTTGTTAAAGGTGTGAGTTATTTACACAGGGATTAAAAGAATGCATAAACCAAACTGTTACTTGAGTGAGAAATAGCTTGGCTAAATGATATCAGATGTAGAAAATATGATTATTACTTTTCCCTAACTCATGAACAATGAATGATGAAGTAGCAGACACCCAAAGACTCGTGGACCTTCCGTTCAAGAAACTCGCTCCTGAACCCATACTAGATTTGTGATCCTCAAGGAGCTCCATGAGCCCCTGTGGAGCTCACGACAAATCTTCAAGGAGTCCAGTAGTCAAATTAGTGTCACAGTAATAATGAGATGTGATTTGCCTTTTTCAATTCCATTCTCCCAAGAATATATAGACGTTGTTTCAACATGATGTGTAATATCATAAAAACTGGAATTCAGACACTGATCATGAGAATCTGTCTTTCATTGAGCCAGAAATTCAAGAAATTTACAGAATTATGAAACAAAGACATTTCTGTCATTACTTCTTTTAGAAAATGCATTTTTTAAAGAATACATTATGTGCATCCATGTCATGGGTTTATTGTTAGTTTTATAATTTAAGATATAATTATTGTTACATGTAAATATCAGTAGATGTCATCCACGTAAACCAAAGCTCTCTAAGGTCCTCAACAATTTTTAAGAATATAAAGGCACCTGAGGCCCAAATTCTTGCGAGCTGCTGCTCTGTGTGAGAACGAGGCTACCCTCTTCCTGGATGTGAGAAACTCACCAGCTTCTGAAGCATCCCGGCTATCATCAAGCTGCTCTAACTTTATGGATTCATTTTCTTTCTGTTGAGAACAAAATAAGACATGTTGTTCTATCATCAAGCATGTGGGTAGGGTGGGGTTTAATAGCTTCTCTTCTGTTCAATATTTTTTCTACTT
>NW_011495058.1:3716811-3729549 GCF_000754665.1 Bison bison bison
TTCTGTTCAATATTTTTTCTACTTTCTAACTGGAACATTCTGTCTCTTTACAACAGAATGTGAGGCTGGGGCAGCAGTAAGTTACTTCTCTCTCGAGGATTTCTCTTGACAGATAGATGCACGTGTACGTAGATAATATTGAGTTATTCACTGATTCTACAGTTAAATCTGAAAGAGTTCACTTTAGCACACTTAGACTAATCTAAAAGTTTTAACAGCACTTACCTTTGGGGAGGGAGAAGGCAATGGCACCCCACTCCAGTGCTCTTGCCTGGAAAATCCCATGGGCGGAGGAGCCTGGTAGGCTGCAGTCCATGGGGTCGCACAGAGTCGGACACAACTGAAGCGACTTAGCAGCAGCAGCAGCAACCTTTGGGGAAAGAGAACGTGGTTTGAAGCAGAATTTTTAAATATTGGAATCAAGTTTAAAACTTCTATACTATTCTGCATAGATGCATGAAATCCATGTCATGCATGGTTATCTGAGTGCTGAAATTCTGGATGCCTCTGTTCATAAGTTTAAAAGTAATATTTTTATGTATATCGAATTATAATATTTTCACTCTTAAAAAAATCATCCGAGTGTTTCAGTTTTCTGTGCAGAAGCTTAAAAATTGCTTTAGTCAAGAATCTTTTAATTCCCCTGCCAACTTGTATTTAAATACTTCTTTTCCACATATTTTTGCCTCTTGAAGGAAATTACTAGATTCTTTTTATCACATTTATAGACTCTACCCTGCTCAATGAATGTTAATAAAGCTAATAAATATGAGCAGAAAATTTTTAAGACAGAAATAACCCAGTAAAGATTGCACCAGCACTGTAAGTCCTCTGACACGTCATATGAATGAGCTCAGTAAATTACAAGCTATGGTAGCTCTTATGACAATAAATGTCAACTCAGCAAAGTAGGAGAGGAAAGAACTTCTTCTAATTTATTCATAGTCCCTTTAAAATTACCAAATGTTTCCAATTATAAAGTAATGCATTTGGAGATCAACTTCTAGAATGGAGGAGTGCAAACTTCAGTGAACTTGCACTTTCACCAAAAAAAAAAAGCAAAAAACGTAAAGCCAAACAAAGAAAATTTACCATTTCAAAATTCAAGCCATTAAACAATATTCAGAACAGAATAAACATCCTTCCAGAAGAAACTGCAAACCTCAGCAGGGCCATAGTTAGTGATGTTTTAACTTGGAGCTATTCCTCCAGCTCAGTAAAGAGGTTCCACAACCTGGAACATTGCAGACAACAGATATGACCATTTTAAGAGCTCTACAAAGAGCACCATCCCCAGATCACAAGCAGTACCTTGTTTGAACTTTCAGGTGACTGAAAAGTCAATATTCTTAGAATATGATGACTGATTTGATTTGCTTCAGAGTTCAGCTCAGCAGGGGTGGGGACCTACTCACAGGGCATTACTGTAACAGTTATTTCTGGCAACATCTCAACCACCTAAAGCCATGATATAAGTGAGAGCAAATAAGAACCTGGTGGGGAATATTTCTTTAGTCCTGTTTAACTAGAGGACCATAGGGAACTTTGAAAGGCTACAGCATATTCCTAGGCACCTAGACTATAGGCATGACCAGGAAGAATCTGCATAAGTAGAAGTCACCAGTCACTCACCCCTGGTTCATCTAGAAACTCCACACCACCAGGAAATAATAGCTAATTAGTCAAGAATTATGAAATCCTTTAAGTTTGAAGGGCTTCCCTGGTGGCTCAGAGGTTAAAACGTCTGCCTCTAATGAGGGAGACCTGGGTTCGATCCCTGGGTTGGGAAGATCCCCAGGAGAAGGAAATGGTAACCCACTCCAGTATTCTTGCCTGGAGAATCCCATGGATGTAGAAGCCTGGTAGGCTACAGTCCACGGGGTTGCAAAGAGTCGGACACTACTGAGCGACTTCACTTCACTTTAAATTTGAATGCAGACCTTGGCAAAGGGGAAAGTCAGACAGACAAAGCATTTAGGAATCTGACCAATCATAGTGACTGTCCACTAAACTATATTGACCTCAGTGTTATCCCCAGGAAGTTGATTTTAAAGTTAAAAAAATAAAGAAACTGAAAAAAAAAAAGATAGCAAAGAATTCAGCGGATCCTCATTGCAGGGAATACAGAATCTATAAATCTGTCCAGGAAAGTCACTAAGCAAATAAGCAGCAACAACAAGATATCAGATACCACAGTTTTTACAAAACAAATGTCTAGATTTTAGATACACATGAGACATACAAATAAACAGGAAATTATTCCATATATACAATAAAAAGAGAAGTCAACAGAACAAGACCTCAAGATTATCTAAATTTTAGACTTAGTGTACAAAGGCTTTAAATAAGCTATTATACATATGTTCAAAAACTAAAGAAAACTATTTTAAAGAATTAAAGAAAAGCGTGACAATGATGTCTTACCAAGAGATATCACATACAGAATGACAATAAGGAGATCAAAATTATAAAAAGGAATGAAATTCTGGAGCTGAAAAGTGCCATGCTCAGTCACTTCAGTTGTATGCGGCTCTTTGCAACCCCATGGATTATAGCCCACCAGGCTTCTCGGCCCATGGGATTTTTCAGGCAAGAATACTGGTGGGTTGCCATTTCCTTCTCTAAGGAATTGTCCCAACCCAGGAATCAAACACACGTCTCCTGCATTGCGGGCAGATTCTTTACTGCTGAGCCACTGGGGAAGCCCACTGAAAAGTACAATATCAAAACAAAAAATTCACTAGTAGAATTGAACTGTCAGAAAGAATAATAATCAGCAAACTTGAAGATAATAATCAGCAAACTTGAAGATAGCTCAATTAAGATTATTCAGTCTGAGGAGCAGAAGAAGAGGGGAGAGAGAAAAGAGTAGGAAAATATTTGAAGAAATAATGGTCAAAATTTCCCAAATTTTATCAAAAATATCAATCTACATATACAAGAAGTTCAACAAACTACAAGTAAAATAAACTTTAAAAAGATCTATAAACCTATACATGCCACACCAAATTGGAAAAACGTCAAAGACAAAGAGAGAACCTTGAGAGCAGCCAGTGAGTGGGGATTTGCCATGGAGGAGGCATCTTAATAGGATGAACAGCCAATTTCTCATGGAGAAACATGGAGGGCAGAACACAGTGACATGATATCTGCAAAATGTAAGGGAAAGACCACCAACCTAGAAATCCATTTAGTTAAAATATCCTCTAAAAACAAAGAAATTAAAACCTTTCCAGATGAACAGAAAGTGAGAGAATGTGTTGCTATCACAGCTCTATGGGAGTCCTTCAGTTCAGTTCAGTTCAGTTCAGTTGCTCAGTCGTGTCCAACTCTTTGAGACTTCATGGACTGCAGCATGCCAGGCCTCCCTGTCCATCACCAACTCCCAGACTTTACTCAAACTCATATCCATTGAGTCGGTGATGCCATTCAACCATCTCATCCTCTGTCATTCTCTTCTCCTCCCGCCTTCAATCTTTACCAGCATCAGGATCTTTGCCAATGAGTCAGTTCTTTGCATCAAGTGGCCAAAGTATTCTAGTTTCAGCTTCAGCATCAATCTTTCCAATTAATATTCAGGACTGATTTCCCTCAGGATTGACTGGTTGGATCTCCTTGCAGTCCAAGGGACTCCCAAGAGTCTTCTCCAATACCACAGTGCAAAAGCATCAATTCTTTGCTGCTCAGCTTTCTTCATAGTCCAACTGTCACATCCATACATGACTACTGGAAAAAGCATAGCTTTGACTAGATGGACTTTTGTTGGCAAAAGTAATGTTTCTGCTTTTAAATATGCTGTCTAGTTTGGTCATAGCTTTTCCTCCAAGGAGCAAGGGTCTTTTAATTTCATGGCTGCAGTCAAAATCTGAAGATATTTTGGAACCCCAAAAAATAAAGTCTGTCATTGTTTCCACTGTTTCCCCATCTCTTTGCCATGACGTGATGGGACCAGATGCCATGATCTTTGTTTTCTGAATGTTAAGTTTCAAGCCAACATTTTCACTCTCCTCTTTCACTTTCATCAAGAGGCTTTTTAGTTCCTCTTCACTTTCTGCCATAAGGGTGGTATCATATGCTTATCTGAGGTTATTGATATTTCTCCTGGCAATCTAATTCCAGCTTGTGCTTCATCTAGCCTGGAATTTCACATGATGTACTCTGCATATAAGTTAAATAAGCAGGGTGACAATATACAGCCTTGACATACTCCTTTTCCTATTTGGAACCAGTCTGTGGTTCGATGTCCAGTTCTCACTGTTGCTTCTTGACCTGCATACAGATTTCTCAGGAGGCAGGTCAGGTAGTCTGGTATTCCCATCTCTTGAAGAATTTTCCACAAGGTGTTGTGATCCACACAGTTAAAGGCTTTGGCATAGTCAATAAAACAGAAGTAAGTGTTTTTCTGGAACTCTCTTGCTTTTTTGATGATCCAGCAGATGTTGGCAATTTGATGTCTGGTTCCTCTGCCTTTTCTAAATCCAGCTTGAACATCTGGAAGCTCATGGTTCACATATTCTTGAAGCCTGGCTTGGAGAATTTTGAGCACTACTTTGCTAGTGTGTGAGATGAGTGCAATTGTGTGGTAGTTTGAACATTCTTTGGCATTGCTTTTCTTTGGGATTGGAGTGAAAACCGACTTTTCCAGTCCTGTGGCCACTGCTGAGTTCTCCAAATTTGCTGGCATATTGAGGGCAGCACTTTCACAGCATCATCTTCCAGGGTTTGAAATAGCTCAACCGGAATTCCATCACCTCCGCTAGGTTTGTTCATAGTGATGCTTTCTAAGGCCCACTTGACTTCACATTCTAGGATGTCTGGCTCAAGGTAAGTGACCACACCATCATGATTATCTGGGTCATGAAGATTTTTTTTTTGTATAGCTTTTCTGTATATTCTTGCCACCTCTTCTTAATATCTTCTGCTTCTGTTAGGTCCATACCATTTCTGTCTTTTATTGTGCCCATTTTGCATGACATATTCCCTTGGTATCTAATTTTCTTGAAGAGATCTCTAGTCTTTCCCATTATATTGTTTTTCTCTTTATTTCTTTGCATTGATCATTGAGGACGGCTTTCTTATCTTCCCATGCTATTCCTTGGAATTCTGTATTCAAATGAATGTATCTTTCCACTTCTTTGGTTTTAGCTTCTCTTCTTTTGTCAGCTATTTGTAAGTCCTCCTCAGACAACCATTTTGCCTTTTTGCATTTCTTTTTCTTGGGAATGGTCTTGATCCCTGCCCCCTGTACAATGTCACAAATCTCTGTCCATAGTTCGTCAGGCACTCTGCCTATCAGATCTAATCCCTTGAATCTATTTGTCACTTCCACTGTATAATCGTAAGGGATTTGATTTAGGTCATACCTGAATGATCTAGTGTTTTCCCTAATTTCTTCAATTTCAGTCTGAATTTGGCAATAAGGAGTTCATGATCTGATCCACAGTCAGCTCCTGGTCTTGTATTTGCTGACTGTATAGAGCTTCTCCATCTTTGACTGCAAAGAATATAATCAATCTGATTTCGGTGTTGATCATCTGATGATGTCCATGTGTAGAGTCTTCTCTTATGTTGTTGGAAGAGGGTGTTTGCTATAACTAGTGCGTTCTCTTGGCAAAGCTCTGTTAGCCTTTGTTTGCCCTCCCTCATTTTGTACTCCAAGGCCAAATTTGCCTGTTACTCCAAGTATCTCTTGATACTTCCTGCTTTTGCATTCCAGTCCCCTATAATGAAAAAGATATCTTTTTTGGGTGTTAGTTCTAGAAGGGAGTCCTTCAGGCTAAGATAAAAAGGCTCTAAACAGTAACTCAATTATATACAGAGAAATAAAGAGTGCTGGTTTAAAACACTACATAGGTGTTAGAAAGCACAATACAAAAATACTTTTGTTAATAACTGGTTTTTTCTGTTTTAAAAATAATTGCATAAAGTCATAATTATATGAACTCTGTTGATGGGTTTGTTAAGATGTCTTTCATATGTCAATAATAATACAAAGCAAGAGAGATGAAACAGATATACATTAGAGCATAACTTTTGTATACTCTTAAAATTAAGTTACTATTAATTTCAAATACTGATCAAACTCAATTAAAGTTAAGAATTCAACTGTGACCCAAATCAACCACTAGGAAAATAACTCAAGAAAATAATTCAAAATTTTTAGAAAAGCAACAGCAAGAAAAATTAAAAGGTGCACTAGAAAATATTTATTTAGCACAAAAGAAGGTAGGATTCAAACAAACAATAAAGGAATAAAAAAGACATAATACATACAGAAAACGTGGCAAAATTAAATCCTACCTAACCTACAAGGACATGCTATGTAGCACATGGAGCTCTGCTCAGTGTTACGTGGCAGCCTGGATGGGAGGGGAGTTTGGGGGAGGATGGATACATGTACATGTATGGCCGAGTCCCTTCACTGCTCGCTGGAAACTATCACAACATTGTCTATGCCTATATCCCAATACAAAATTTAAAAAAAATTTTTTTAATTAAATCCTATCTTCAGTATTACTGTTCAATGTTAATAGATAAAACTCTCTAGTCAAAAGGCAAAGATTGGCAGAATGGATTTTTCAGACAATTCAATGATATGCTGTGTAAGAGACACATTTTTTTTTTAACTTTACAATATTGTATTGGTTTTGCCATATATCAGCATGAATCTGCCACAGGTATACACGTGTTCCCCATCCTGAACCCTCCTCCCTCCTCCCTCCCTGTACCATCCCTCTGGGTCGTCCAAGTGCACCAGCCCCAAGCATCCAGTATTGTGCATCGAACCTGGACTGGCGACTCATTTCATATATGATATTATACATGTTTCAATGCCATTCTCCCATTAGACTGGAAGACATAAAGGGGATGAAAACAAAAGGATAAGGAAATACGTACCGTATAATCAATAGTTGAAAGAAAGCTAGAGTACTTATATGAAAAGATTTTAAGACAAAAATTTTCACTGGAAACAAGAAGAGCATTTTTAGTGATAAAAGCATCAATCCATTAGAAGATGTAACAACTATAATACATATATACCTAAAAACAGAGTCTCAAGATGATGAAGCAAAACCTATAGAAATGAAGGCAGAAAGAGACAATCCAACAGCAATCGTTGGCAACTTCAACACCCCACTTTCAATAATGAAGAAAACAACTAATCAGAATAGCAACAAGAAAATAGAAAACATCATCACTGTGTACTTGATAGGCATATATGGAGCACTCCACCCACCAACAGCGATTATACATTCTTCTCAAGGGTGCATGGAATATGCCTCAAGACAGAGGCCATGAAACAAGCATCAAAAAATTTAAAAGGAATTAAATCATACCAAGTATGTTCTCCAACCACAGTGAAATTAAATTAGAAATCAGTAAAAGAAGGAAATTTGGAAAATTCACAGATGTGTGGGGATTAAATAACCCATTCCTAAACAACCAACCATTCAAAAAGAAATCACAAAGGAAATTAGAAAAGACTTTGAGATGAATAAAAAATAAAAACAACATACCAAAACTAATGGCAAACAGTGAAGTATTTAGAAGGAAATTTAGTAGAAGGAAAAATATATTTAGAAGGAAATTTATTCCTGATTTGTTTTTATTTTACATACATTATATTTTTGCTTTTATTTACCTTTCAGGAAATTCAGAAATTAAAAAACTTTTCAGTATTCTACTAGTGAATAACTTTCATTTTTAAAATATTTGAAACTATATTTATCATACCAGTTCTTATTCAGGATGAGAAGCAGAGGAAAATATCCTTCCCATTATATTAAGAAAATTTAATTATACATTACTGGAGAAGGAAATGGCAACCCACTCCGGTATTCTTGCCTGGGAAATTCCATAGACAGAGCCTGGCTATAGTCCATGGGGTTGCAAGAGTCTGACATGACTTAACAACTAAACCACCACCACCAATCATACTTATATGCTTTGGGAATAATATGAGAAATTAAGGATATTTTTCCAAGTCCTTATTTTCAAAATGTATTAGCATATGTATAGAATTTTAGACCACCATTAATGTTTCTATATTACATAATGACCCAGAGGGATGGTACAGGGAGGGAGGAGGGAGGAGGGTTCAGGATGGGGAACACGTGTATACCTGTGGTGGATTCATGTTGATATATGTCAAAACCAATACAATATTGTAAAGTTAAAAAATTAAATTAAATTAAAAAATAAATAAATAAAATAAACTTTGTTTTAACTTCAATAACTTCTAATACTTAACCTCAATTATTGTATTTTCTGCAGTGTTGAATTTGCTCTGCACTCCTTCATTCATTTTTTTAGGGTCTCAACTCATCTTCCCTTATTTCAGGTGACTCCATCTTACAGCTTATTTTAACTTTTTTCTTGAATCTACTAAGAACTTTAACTTGAAAAACTTTAATATTTCACCCAGTTTTTTTAATGAGTTTATTTTTATGGAAACATCTCCTCTATACTAAAGTGCTTTCTCTGTTTTTAACAGAGAAAGTGGTGACTTCCTCTGTTGGTTCATGCCTAGAAATGTAGTTCCAAGCTTAATATCAAGTAGAAGATGCAGAGTTAGAGAGTGGTGGGAGGCCCTGCCCAAGCCTGATGAATAAGAAAGTGGCACTGCCAGCCACCTGTTTGATGGGTCTTCTACTCCAGGTGGCCTTGGGCCTGATATTTGGCTCAGCTAATCACTGCACCAACACTGAGAAGTTCTTGGAGAAATGATAGGAACGTTTCCACTGCTCCCACGCAGGCTGTTCTGGTGCAGATGGGAAGCTATGTCAGTTTTGAGTCTCATGCCACATGCTGTGGACACCTGAAATCACTTAAGTGATCTTGCTCCTGCTGTCCTGCGCTCAGTCACATCTGGCTCTTTGCGACCCCATGGACTATAACCCACCAGGATCCTCTGTCCGTGGAATTTTCCAGGCAAGAATACTGGAGTGGGTTTTCATTTCCTCTTCCAAGGGATCTTCCTGATCCCAGGGATCGAATCCAGGTCTCTTGTGCCTCTGCATTGGCAAGTGGATTCTTTACCTCTGCCACTTGGGAAACCCACTAAATGACTTGAGTATGTACAAATTCACCCCTAGTTTATATTTGGTAGGTTCATTTTTGCAAGATATTGAGAAAGCAAATTCGGCGTTCATCCTATTGTCACTACTCTGTGTAGAAGAAAAGGGAGGTGGAGCCTGGTATAGGCATTGAATCTACTTCCAATGAAACAAAAGCTGCATATACATTCTGACGTGCTATTTCATAGCATACACAAATGCAACTGCAACTAATTCTATTTATTGTCATGTGTCTAAGCACATGAGCTCTACAGTCTACTTGAATTAATTCACCTGATTCCCCATGGAAACCCACCAACAGGAGTACTGCTATTATCTCCATTCCACAAAAAATAAAATTGAAGCTTAGCAAGGTTAAGTAAGTTTCCTAAAGTTTAGATGAGCCAACATCTAAACTCAGGCAGTTTGGATCCAATGCATATGTTCTGAACCACTGACTGTTAATGAATCCTTGACCACAAAATGGATGCTAGTGAAGTTGCTCTCTGAGTAGTTCCATGTCCTCTAACAGGGATGGAACAGCCTTGTATACCTGTTTTATTTAGTTATTTCCCCCAAAGCCCAGAAAACTGCAAAACCAATCATCACACCTCTCCTATTAGTGCAGGGCTATCTTTCCAATCCTCCTGCCTTTCTTCTCAAGGTGGGTATTTGATCATCATATGACAGCTGAAGAACCTGAAATTCAAAGACTTTGAGTCTCATAGTCTTCCTCATGTTCACCTCCAGTCTCAGTCCTCTTTACCACCTCCAAAAAACTGTTTTATAGGATTATATATCCTAGGGAGCAAGAAAAAGTGATTGAATACTGTTATTTTCTCAATCTTGATGTGGGCCTTATGTGAACAGAAGATACGTACAGAATATGAGAGAAAGGAGAGTACATCAGAACCTAGGAGACCTGGCAGGAGGAGAGCCTCACTGAGTAACTTCTGTCCTCCAGATTTTCATGTTTAATTTATAAACATGAGGGTTCATGTATGTGAACTGTAATGTCCCCTCTAGACACAGCCTTTGTGGGTGGCGTGCATAAGACAAGGAAAGACACTTCGTAATATTTTTATTCATGTTTTCACTTCCTCTATGTGAACTAGGAAGGCTTCCCTGGTGGCTCAATGGTAAAGAAACCACCTGCCAATTCAGGGAGATGCAGGTTCAATCCCTGTTTCAGGAAGATCCCCTGAAGAAGGAGACGGCAAGCCACTCCACTCTGCTTGCCTGGGAAATCCCATGGACAGAGGAGCCTGGTGGGCTGCAGTCCATGGGGTCACAAAAGAGTCCAACATGACTTAGTGACTAAACAACGACAATGTGAACTAGACAGATCCATGTGAATAAAACCTGAATACAAACTTTTTCGTAGCGTGTATGTCCCCATGTGCCTCCGTGGCACCCGTGGCCCAGAGGGCCTTCAGGCCCTCCCTTTGTTTCTGGCCACTTAATCAAGTTTAGTTTAAGTTGCCATTTGGGCCTCACTACATATTTTCCAAAGTCTTTGAAGCCATGAGTTCATTCATTAAGAGTTGCAGCTCCAATTAAACTTTAAAAAGACTACTGAGAAAGGATCCATATATAATTGGATTGAGCATTACTAGAAAGAGAATTCCAAGAAGGACAGCTCAAGATGTAATACGAAGCGAATGTTAACACTCCACACACAAGCTCAAATTAAAGGACATGTTTCATTTTCCAAATCAATGGAAACCATATTTTGGCTTTAGGGATACATAATGGCATTCTGCATACTTATTCAATTGGATAATTCCAAACAGTTGTGATACAAGGTAATCTGTAATAGAAATTCAAGTTTTTGCCATACATAATGACATTAAAATGAAAGTACAATGATTTTTAAATTACATTTTAAGGAAAATATAACTAGTTTAAAGTAATAATAAAATAGTCAAAGGATTAGGCTCTGTTGTTTCATGCTAAGCTTATAAATGAAGATGTGAGCCCGTGATTCAAGTCCTCCAGGCCCTACTGCCCATAGAATGAGAATAAGATTGTCCTAAATGTTCCACGAGTGTGTTGTAAGGAACACATGAGTGATGTTTAAGAATATGCTTTACGATTTTCCGGTCGATGGAGCTGGGAATTGTGCCCAGACAGGGTGCCTGACCAGAGAAGGCCATGACACCTCACTCTACACCAATTTTCCCACTTGGGAATGAGCATAAAGGTCTAAACCATCCTTAAAACTCGTCCCTCTTTAAAGTGCCATTCAAGGCAAAGTCCCTTCCTCTTACTTTAAGATGAGAATATTTATTAGTTAACATGATGGCTGGTTTTATGTGTCAACTTGACCAGGCTAAGGGATGCCCAGATAATTGTTTAAGTATTATTTCTGGATGTGTCGATAAGGGTATTTCTAGAAGAGATCAATGTTTGAATCAGTAGACCTAATAATGCAGGTGGCTCTCCCCATTGTGGATGCCATCACCCACATCTGAGGGGCTGAACAGAGCAAGAAGACAGAGGAAGTTTGAGTTCACCCTCTGCCTGACTAGATGAGCTGGGGCATTGATCCCCTGCCCTCAGCACTCCTGGTTCTCAGACTTCAGACCTGGACTGGAATCTACTCACTCTCAGGCTTTCAAACTACATCACTGGCTTTCCTGGGTCTCCAGCTTGTAAAGGGCAGATCAAGGGACTTCTCAGTCTCCATAATTAACTACAGGAGCCAATTTCTCATAATCTCTTTCTCTCTCTCTCTTATAGGGATATCACAAGGGTGATCAGCTGTGACAAGATGATCAGATGCCCAGGGACACTTCATGAAGACAGATGTGGATTTCAATTTTCCTCTGTGCATGAGGATGAACAAAAAGACTGGGTAATGGATAAAAAGCTGGGGGTGAGCTGCTCCTCACTGAGTCAGGGTAGTACCAGCCCCACAAAAAAACATTGCCCCAGTACCCAAGCCAAGAGCCAAGGTAACCCTCGGAGAAGAACACTGCTGACCAGCCTCAGGCTTCTGTCACTTGGCATTTCCTACAGCTTACTGGGAGTTAGCAAGGTCACTTCTGTCTACTCCTCACTGCCTTTTTCTCATTCAGTGTTGAAAGATAAACTGAAGCATGTGAAAATTCCCAAGCGTTTATCTGAGCATGCGTCCATTCCAAATGGCAGCACCAAACCAAAGGTGGTTACAACCATCCCCCAAGAGAAGCTGGGGAGAGGTTTTACAGAGAAGATGAGGAAGCATCGCAGATGATTTGACTGGTGATGGCTTACACAAGTGCCTTATTTGGGACAGCCTTGGTGGCTATGTGTGACCAGCTGTCCATTTTTCCTAGAGTCAGTACACAGCTCCAGCTTATGTTGCTGTTGCTTGCATAGGTACCAAGATATCAGACACACCCCGTCTAGTGGCTCTTCCCTCAAAATATCAGACACACCCCGTCTAGTGGCTCTTCCCTTAATTACTGCAAGAGCCATGGCCTTAGGCACCATGCTGTACAATCCTAGCTTTTGTTGCCAGGAAGTAGCTCTGCTTCACATTCTTCCATCATCACAACAGAAAGTGCATTTGTTCCTTCCCAAATTGGTTTCCCTTTGGACCTGGAAAATGGCGCCCACTTCATTTGAAACACTGTATGGCTAAGGCATCTCCTTCTAATTTACGACAATCAAAAATATTGACCCCAGCAGTTCTTCA
>NW_011495058.1:3729649-3744346 GCF_000754665.1 Bison bison bison
TTGGCTTCCCAAGTGATGCTAGTGGTGAGGAATCTGCCTGCCAATGCAGGAGACATGAGAGACATGGTTTCAAACCCTGGCTCTGGAAGATCCCCTGGAATAGGAAATGGCAACCCACTCCAGTATTCTGGCCTGGAAAAGTCCATGGACAGAGTTACCTGGTGGGCTATAGTCCATGGAGCTGCAGAGAGTCGGACATGACTCAGCAAAGTGACTAAGCACTAAGCACTAATTTTTAATTACTAGCATTCCCTGCTGTGTGTCAGGCAATGTGGGAAATGCTTGAATTGTTTCATTTAAGCTTCTGAATACTCCTGCTGGTAGACAGCATCATCATTCTTGGGTCAGCGTGAGTCCCTCTGCTCCTTCCACGCATCCGGCAACACTTACGTCTTCACTCTTTTGCTGCTGCTGCTGCTGAGTCGCTTCAGTCATGTTCGACTCTGCGAGACCCCATAGATGGCAGCCCACTAGGCTCCCCCGTCCCTGGGATTCTCCAGGCAAGAACACTGGAGTGGGTTGCCATTTCCTTCTCCAGCGCATGAAAGTGAAAAGTGAAGTTGCTCAGTCATGTCCGACTCAGCGACCCCATGGACTGCAGCCCACCAGGCTCCTCCGTCCATGGGATTTTCCTGGCAAAAGTACTGGAGTGGGGTGCCATTGCCTTCTCCCTTCACTCTTACCCTTGTCTCATTCTTCTTTTTCTAGAAAGGGGCTCAGGCTCACTTTCTGCCTGAAAGTGAGAAAACATATGCCAGCCCAGGCACACAGAGGGACTGCGGAGGCTGGGGCAGCCCTGGCTGGGAGCCAGGGAGCAGGAAAGGATGCACTGAGGAGTTCCTGGGGGTCCTAGAAAGATGAAAGCTCTGAGTATTTTATCAAAATAGAGCAACCCAAGAGAAGCTGAGTTCTAGAACCAAGACATGGGTGAGATTGAGTGTGACAAATAGGACCTGACTCCTTTCCCACCTCTGTGTCGGGAGTAGGTTGACCCTACCAAAGGTACTGAGCAGCTGCAGCCTGGAAGAGGGGAGCAGACAGAAGGGCTCCAGCCATGAGGGATTCCTGCTCTCAGGTAGGCTCTGCATACGTCCTTTACTTCTTTTCCTCCCCACCACCACCCCCCACCCTGCCTACCTCACAGGATCTCAGCTATGCAAACTTCGCTGTCCCCCTGCTGCCCAGAAAGAAGACATCTTTCTTGTTTTTAGAACTAAGATAATTTAAAAATGGAACTACTTCTGGTTCCTTCCTTACAGACTTATTCTGTGTGCTCACATGCACTTGTACATACGCATACATGTGCACATACACATATGCACACCTATCCATGCGTGTGTATACACGAGTGTGCATGTGTATACACAAGTGCACATATGCATGCGTGTATGAGCACACGTGTGAATATGTACATATGTGTGAGTGCATATGTGCATATACACAAGAACACATTGACGTGTACATGTATTTGTGTGCATATATGTGTGTTCTCTAACAGCAGAGATGCCATATATTGGGTAACAACTACATGCAGTTACCATGTGAGATCACCTAGGCACATTCTCACTAAGTCCTTATAAGCTTATATCCTCCTCATTTTATGAGGAAAAGAGATTGTGGGAGGAATGCCCTTGCTCAGTGTCAAGTAGCCAGAAACATCCAAAGCAAGCTAGGGCGGGCATTGTGATTCTCTGAGGCTTGGCTGCTTCTCAGGCTTCTCAGCTGGCCTAAGCCTTCCTCTGGACCTAACTCAGCTGCAGGCCCTGGAGGAAGGAACACAGCCCTCTGCAGATGTCCAGGAAGAGAGAGGAGGAAGGAGAAAGGTGGGGTGGAGATGGATTGGGGTGAGTTACTTCAGAGGGGCCGCTGGGGGTTTCTAGGGGTGACAGGCTGAGCCTGTTAGCTCACTCTTCCTTACTGGACTGGTCTCATTTACACATTTTCCATCCCTATATGAAGAAGCTACCATCTAGTCCCTAAAAAGAAAGGAGCAACACCATCTATTCATCCAGAAGCACTACCAAGTCCCCGGCTGACAGCCCTACAAACATGATTCTGAAGAATAAGAATGAAATGCTCCAGTTCAAGCCATAACAGTGATATGGCCCCCACTGCCCTCTGCTCTTTCTTGGTGTGCGGTCTGGCAGCCCTCACTCATCAGGCAGAGAAGGGTGGCTCCCAGTCCCCACGTCTGGCCTCAGTGTCTTTCAAGTCCATTCAACTCCATGAGCACTTTTCCCTTTTTTTTTTAGTTACCCTGGTGATTTCAGATGTTGTGCTATATATTACTGTATGGAAATGTCATCTCTCCTGAAGCTGGAGACTGAAGCACCAGAGCCGTGCCAAGGTCAGGTTGGAGGTATTGCTCTGGAGTTTGCAGACGTGGATGATGGAGGAGTCTTGGACCTAATCTTGGATTGCTTCCTGAAAGAACTGCGGGGTGGTGCCTGGATGGGCAGCTGTGCAGACATCCTCAGGTGCCACATGCACTCAGTGTGGAAGCCAGTCCCGGACCTGATGCTGGTACTTGGGGATGAATTATGGAATCCGAGCTTCAGGGATGCAGACGCAGAAGAATGAAGCCTGGAGAATATTTTCTTGGCATGGTCTCTGGCAACTTGAAATGGGCTTTACTGCAGAAGAAATTTCCAAAGAAAATAAAGTATAATCAACTAGATGGTTGAAGTCTCTCCAGTGGAAAATGGTAACAGTTTGGGCTCCAACTGACAAAGCCAGTATAAAATGTGGCTGCTATTAATAGCAGGTAGAACCCTATCAAACTAAGATGGTGATCTTTTTATTTCTTCTATTCACCAGGGAAAGCCAGGGAATATCCAATACTACTGAAAAATCATTCTGATGCCACGTGTCAATGGATTTCGTAGTCAATTAAATACCTCAGGAACCAAAAGGGATCAACCAAGCTCTTAACTTGTGTGTGTGTGTGTGATATCAATCAAACCACTCAAAGAGACAATGTTATCTGCACAAGGTAACACGGGAAACAGACCTTTACTAACTGCAGGCCCAGCATCAGCAGTACACTCGTGGCAGACAACAACTCAAATGTGTATCTTTTGTTTTTGAGCAGGTTGATGGCAGGTGGAGATGTAGCTGTCCAAGAACAAAGTGGAAATGTCAAATTGCAAGCCTGGAGGGCATCACTAACCCTTCCTCCTCTCTTTCCTTTAGCCTCTAATGGCCCCACTCAACTGCATTCAGAGACTGTAAACTATAAACCCTTGATATGTGTTTCATAACCAGATAAAATCTTATTTTAATGTGCAAGTTTTATTCATTTGTTCATTCATTCATTTCATCACCCTTTATGGAAAACTCGCACTGAGCCAAGCACGCTACTAGATGTTAAGGAAAAAGGTGAACAAAGCATGAGTGCTTATCCTGATTCAACAGAGGTCTTATAAAGAAAACCATAATGTTCTATCTATACATATACACATGTGTGTGTATGCACAGACATATCCAATATATATCTATGTTTTTATGTATATGAATGGTGTATCTATGCACACACTCACACACACACATACACACCCCAAACTGCGAATTGTAAGAAATTTTGCTCAAACTTCACTCTTTTGTGTCACCCCATTCCCTTGATGAAAGCCCACCATAGTTTCCCATCTCCACTGACGGAGCTCTTGGGTGAAGAAGTTGGAGACTGGCATCCACAGCCTCTTCACTGAGAACAGTCTTCCACTCAGCAAAGCACATCTTATGAGATCTCTGGTTCACATCATCTTTGAACAGAAATGATCTGTTCAAGAATGGAAAACTGAATCCAGTCTCTCCGTGGGAAGTCTTGTGTTTTACACTCTAAAAGGCACCTGGTCCTGTGGGAGGAGCGTGGAGTTCTCAGTTTAGCAGAGCTACATCAAATAACTTTCTGCTGGTTTCATTTACTGAACGTGATTGTAGCACATGCTTATGAGACTCAAAAATAATCTATGAAAATCTGCTAGAACATTTCTAACATTATTGTCAAGTCTGGTTATAAAAACGTGAGTATTTTAACAACCATATGATTTTTTAAATGATGTATTCTGTAAGCACTGGGAAATGCCTTTTCAAGTGTTTTTCAAAAGATAGAAATCATAAAATGAAATCTTGCATATTGCCAAAGTAGCAAAGTTTAAATGGAAAACAAACAGAAGAAATGTTTCACCCATATCCAGCTGGGGATCACAGAGGTCTGACTGGGAGAGCTGAATGCTGCTCCCATCTCTTTCTGGTGATGGACTTGGAGCAAGTGGTCCACTTCTTTGAGCCTCTGTGTGCTCAGCTGTGGAAGACAGTTGGTGCTAGCTCCTGGCTCAAAGGTTATTGCTAGGACTACAAATAGGAGGGGGAAAGGTCATCAGAGTGAGCACCACAGGCATATGGTTTCAGTAAAAGGTGGTTGTCATGATGGTAGATGGCAAATATTTGCAGGCTCCCTGAAAGGAGTCAGCTGTAGAGAAACAGGAATTTCCTAAGACTCACAGAAGGCAGTGGTGGTGAATGCTGGTGTCCTGGGGCATCAGGCAGGATATAACCTGTGTGTCTACCTGACTTACCATCCAGACTTGATTCCTCCATAAGAAACAGTTAATGATGGATGAACCTAGAGTCTGTTATACAGAGTGAAGTGAGTCAGAAAGAAAAAAAACTATTGTCTATTAGCACATATATATGGAATCTAGAAAAATGGCACTGTGAACCTACAGGGTAGGTTGATGAACCTGTAGGGGAGCAACGGAGATGCAGACATAGATAACAGAATTACGGACACAGCCAGGAAAGGAGTGGGTGAGACAATTGAGAGAGGAGCATTGAAACATGTACACTACCATGTGTAAAACAAATAGCCAGTAAGAGTTTGCTATATGATGCAGGAAGCTCAGCAGGGTGCTCTGTGACAAAGTAGAGGGGCCGGATCGGGTGGGAGGTAAGAGGGAGGTTCAAGAGGGAGGGGACGTATGTATACCTATGGCTGATCCATGTTGACATATGGCGGAAACCAGCACATCTTTGTAAAGCAAATATCTTTCAATTAAAAACAAATTTAAAAAAAAAGAAATATTCACATACTACCATATTATCCTGGCGATTCTCTGGTGGCTCAACTGGTAAAGAAACTTCCTGCAATCCAGGTGACCTGGGTCCAATACCTGTATCAGGAAGATCCCCTGAGGAAGGAAATGGCAACCCACTCCAATATTCTTTCCTGGGAAATCCCATGGACAGAGGAGCCTGGCGGGTTACAGTCCATGGGGTCACAGAGTCGGACAGGACTGAGCAAACAACACTTTGACTTTCTTTCACTACATTATCCTTACAAATCCAATTCTAAAATTATTTGCAGGTTTGGATAATCTGTATCCAGAATTATAGCCATTGAACCAATAAAAACTGTACACACCCTCGACCACAGTTCTTGTCTTCCTTTGGTGGGTGTTCCCTGGAATGCCAAAGTCATATCAAAATCAGAGCATCTTTGCATCTAGAACTACCTCTTTTATAGTGGTCAGGAAATACCCTGGCAAAATCAGAAGAATGTGAAATCCAAGATAGCCTTGTTCTACCCTCCAAAAGCTACTCATCACCCATGGCAGACACTCAAATATACCAGACAATTTGTCTGACAAGACATGTGAGCTGTGAAACCCAGGCACCGCCCATAGCCAAGAACTCATGAATTGACCCGAACGTTTTATAAACACAGAGCAACCTCTTCCACTTATGGAATAATTCCCAATTCATTAAGCTCTTTCACAACCTCCCAGTATGGCGATAATAACAAACTATCTATTTTCTCATAGACCTTTAGACTGAAAAAACCTCCACATGCTCTATCATGCCACCTTCAAAAAGTTGTAAATAAGTGGACATGAACATCCCCTGTTTTCAAGTAAGAAAATGAAGACACAGGGACATGAAGTAATAATGCCTGCAGGCTCAAAGGAGGAAATAAAGAGAGAAGCCCACATCTGTATCCTAAACACCATTGTTTTTCCTTGATGTCACACCATCCTCCTTAAACCTTTCCCCAGTGGTCTCCAAGGGTGAGCATTAGAGAAACCCACCAGAGTACTGATTTCCAGATAGTATTGTGAAGTGCGGAGGGAATATTACAGAAACGGGCAGAGTTTGACCCATCAGTGAACCACACTAAAGGATTAACTTGTCAACCAGAGCCCTCCAGAAGACCCTCCCCCTGTAGGCAGGGATCTTGGAGAGAGGACCTAGCCCCAGCCTCTGATAGCTTAGCCTGATTTGCTTGGAGGCCTCACTCTGCAGTGAGCCTGCATGGCTGCTCTTCTATACCACAGCTGGCCTACCCTACCCCTTCCCCTCGTGTGTCTGCCAGTGTCTTCACTTACATTTGACCAGTTGTAGGTTGCTCCTTTTCTCCTTCCTTTTCTTCCTTCACACCCCAGATCCCATCAGCAAGTCCTACGTCTCTACCTCCAAAATATAACTCTAAAATGGCCTTCTGCACAGTCCAAAAGCTCAAACCATCCATATCGCTGACTTGGCCCAAACATCCCCACCCCGACCCCTGCTTCCACGCTAAGGGCCAGTCTCCGCAAAGCACCAGAGCCATCTTGCTAACAGCTTCCATTTCAATCAGTGAAATCCAAACCCTGTACCAGTCAAGGCCACCTCCCTCTCAGGTTCCACCTGCCCTGCTCCCCATCCCCACATCTATTTGTCCCTCTAACCCTGCACTTCTCAAAATGTGAGCCCAGACCAGCAGCATCAGCATCACCGATGGAACTGGAAATGCAGATTCTTGGTCCCAGACCTCTGAGCTGGGGTCTAGCACCTCATGGTCTCACCAGACCCCAGGGGATGCTGAGGCAGCTGCAGAGTGAGAACGCTGTTCTAAGCTATCAGGATTCTTCGACTCCTGCCTCAGGCCTTGGGCATCACTGTTCTCTCTACTTACACGTTTTTCCCACTGGTTCAGCACATGTCTATTTCTCACAAGTCACTTCTGAGACTATCTTAATTACTTACTTGTTTTCCTCTCCATTTTCTGCTTTCCTCACCCAATGGGAGTCTAAACCCTGTGGGAAAAAGGGGCCAGCATCCTATATGCCATCGTTTTTCTAGAACTGGTGTGGAAGACCCCATCAGCACATGCCATGGGTAAACACACGAGCACAGGGAACACCTATAACCCAGGAAGCACATGCTGGACACTGTTCTCCCCACTTCACAGGTGGTCAAACTGAGGCTCAGGGGAAATGATCAGCTGGCCTTAGATCTAAAAGGCAAGCAGTTAGTAAAGGTGAAACTTACACATGGCATTTCCACACGCTTTTATTGCATGTCCTGAAAACATTACTTAGGGCTTCCTCCCCTGTGTTTAGACTCACCTCCATGTCATACACAAAATCTCTGAAATACTTAGCTTTTTCCTCATCCACACCCTGGGCCTGGCACTTAAGATGCACCAGTTATAAACAAGTTCTGATGGTGGGAAGCTCATTCACTCTGCTTAACAAACCTGACAATGTGTCCCCATCCACTGGGACCTGAGTCTGGGTTAAATTGGCCACCACAACTCTTTGCAAATACATGGAGAGTACAGGAGGGTGCTTTATGAGACGGCTTTGGCTACTTGGTTGGACGTGATCTGGCATTCAGATAACCCAGAAGTGCTGCCCAAAAGATTTTGAACATTTTTATGCTTTGATCACACCCTGATATTTGACTTTGGCTTACTTTTCCATGTTTAACATTCCTACTACTCCTGAGCTTTTTCAACTACTATTTTTCTTTCTTGACTTTAAAAGCATTGACTTTTTTCAGAAAAATCGTCTCAATTAAGATCCATACGAGAAAGAATTACTTACGAAGTTGCAATTGTGTTCTGGGAACATGGCTGTGCCCAGCATTACAAATGCTTTGGCAGAATTCTAGGTTGCTTGAAGCTCACCCTTGTTCTACTGTAATGGATTGAAATTTGAGACTTCAGTGACCGCATTCCAGATTCAGAACAGCTGGGTTTAAATTGCCTGTGCATTTTCTTCTATATACATTACCTTCTTTCCTGGAGCTAAGCCACTGTATCCTTTCTTGTCTACAATTGAAGACAAATCCACAGGGGGGAAAAATAGCTCTTAGTGGTACCAGCAGGGACTGAAATGTAAAATGACATTTTTATCTAATTGTGACTCATTATATCTACAAAAGGAAAACTAGTCATTTAAAATCTCATTTGTTGATTTTATGGCCTAATTTTTCTGAGTTGTTTCCAAGACCCTGGTAAGTCATAGAAAGTATAATGTAGGAAAAATTGCATGCATAATTAGCTAAGGAAATTAAGTTTGCATGCTATTTTGTGGTCTGACCAAGGAAAGAAAGGAAAAGACACAAGTTCCCAGGGTCAAGACCATGCTCTGGAGCCTCCTGGGCTACAGAATGCTACACTTGTTCTGGGGAAACTTCACATTAGAAAGATGCTTCCTCACTTGGCTGTCACCTGGAGGGCAGATGGTGAGGCTTCTCATCCTCCTTCTTTCAGATGCCAGCAGGGAACTGACATTCAACAGCATCAGTGTCAGTGGATCAATCTGAGATCCATTCTCACCAGCCTTGAATGTCTCATCCTATGAGAATGTTGCCTATCATGATAGTGGGGTTGATGGCATATCCCTAGGAAGGGGTAAAATTTGGCCATTTCACACTATATCACGAACACACATTTAATCTACGCCTCTGGCCATGATATGTCTGAAATTTCCAGTTGTTGGCATCTTTCTGCAGCCCTCAACCTCCCGGGGTGCCTCAACCTGCATCCTGTGCTCTGTCATGTCTGCAGCTGCCCTCCACTCTTCTCAGCTGTGCAATGGCAAGGACCTCTCTTCTGTCTTGGCCTTGAGCTTCTCCCAGCCGATCTCCACCCTCCGCCTCTACAGAACTGCCAGTTCTCCCCTAATCTCCTTGGCACAACCTAGGACAACTTTCATATCTGATTCCAGATGGTATCAGCAGGCTCACCTGTGGTACCGGAGGACCTCTTGCTTTCCTCAGCATCCCGACTCACCCCTCATCCCTGTGTGGCTTCTGAGCTCCCTCTCTTGGCGCATTCTCAGTTCCCTCAGCCAGGGATTCTGACCTCCGCTTAATCACACTCATCTTTGAGCTGCATTTTAGATGTCACCTCCTCTCATGAAGTTTCTGCTATGTCCCAAATCAGTCAGGGAACTTTGCGTGATGACAGTGTAACCTCTATGATAAATCCCAACTCATGTTCTTCTGCAGTAAGAAAGATGTTTGTCTTGTCTCCCTGCCTGTCACTGGAATCCAACAACTATTTATGCGGGAGAAATTGAAGATTAATGGTATATAGAACAAAGATGGTATGTATGTGTGAACTTGTGTGTGTGTGCATGTGTGTGTGTGAGTGCACACACATTATTGAAGTGATTCTGTGTCATACTGGGAGCTGACTCTGTACATGAAGTTTGAGAATCCTCGGTTTCCCAAGAGAGTTCTGAGATACAGGAAATATCACTGGGGCTATAGTCCCTGCTCTGAACCAGAAAAAAAAATGTGCTATGGATAGGAACATGATCCAAGGTGGATGTGGTTTTCCAGGATCAAGAACAATGATTGAGCCAAGTCAAAGGCCCTACCACAAAGTGTCAGAAATCTTGAATGAATTAAAGCTGCAGCCACTCAGTGGGAAAAGAAAGAAAGAACTCTGTTAATTTTGTTGATGCCACAAAAGATGACTTTACATTCTTGAAGATCAATATATTTGTAGACAAATGTACATCTAGTGTCTTAAAGGACATGTGATGAGTATTTTAGCATGGAGATCTACATATGAGCAAAGAGTGTAGTACTGGGAATGAAGGATAAAGGGGCGGAAATTCAAAAGAAGAGAGTTGCTAAATATTTCAATGATCATAATATTTGTAAAATAGTGTTATTAAACCAAATTGGGTATATGTGAGATTTGAAATATATTAGACATCACTGAAAATGGCAGAGTAGGAAACTCCAGATCTTTCTTCCTCCATAAAAACAAATAACGAGCTTACGAAACTGCCAGAATCAACATTTGCAGACCTCTGGAATCTAGCCCATAACTTGTGACAACCAGGGGAATCTTAATGAAGAAAGAAGCACTGTGTTGCATCCAACAGTGCTGCGGCATTTTAAATTGCTCTCCTACTGTCCCTGCTCCCAAGAACAGTGGTAGTCATAAGAATGGTAGCTTCCCCCTCAACCCTAGAGGAGGCTGCGGGTGCCAGGGGGCTGGATGAGTTCTTAGAAACAGCCTAAGAGGACTCTAAGTTTTCATGCCTGGCTGACCCTCCAGGGTTGTGCAAATAGACAGTGAAGGCCAAGCAAGGCAGGACTGTAAATGTGCAGCGAGCATGAAAAGAGTGCTCCAACACAGAGCCAGTCTGCAAAAAGTCTAAGATAATAGGTCACTTCTGCTCAGAGCTTGTCTCCCAAAAATAGGGACACAATTGTCCCTCCTGTCACTGAAAGGGTGTGGGTAACATGGGGGAGAACTGGGTATTCCTTGAACAACAAATGTCTCATCCACAAGAATAGGTAATAATGTGGAGGCCCAACCTCATGCCCTCCTCAAGTTGGAGAAGTCCTAGTAATTCAATATGGCTGGTTCATTGGGTGCACACGGGGTCAAAGAATCATAAAAAGCAAGCCTGCAGAAGAGGACAAGGGCGGAGAATGAACAGCCTACACAGCATGGTAGGAGCCTGGACTTCCTCTGGGAGGCAACAGGGGGTTAATGCAAGATTTTCTGCAGGGACCCAGGTGGATAAAACAGACCAGCATGTGGTTAACACGGTTCAAGAATTTCCTAACATGTTGGACATTCAGGTGTTTCATAAAGGGAGGCAGAGGTGGATGGCAGATGACTCACCTCTCCTGTTCTCACCTCTGCTTTCCTAGGATAAACCCAATATAGTCATGACATCTGATGAATATTCTTGGCTTCAGTTTACTTAAGTTTAAGACTTTTGTATCTGTAATGATGTGCTGGTCAAGGTCATCAGCAACATTGCCAATGCAATGTCAAATTTCTATGTTCATTTTGTGTAATCAGTCTTGTTTGACTCACTGGACCAGTGACTCCTCTTGGCCACACTTTTTCATTGTGTTTTTTAGAGTGTCATTCATTCTTGATTCTCTGCCAGCTCCAAGGATCACTCCTCATCCACCCTTCCCACCAGCCCTGCTTTTCTTCCTATTAGAATGCCTATCTGTATTTCTCCCACGTTCTCTCTACCCTAACTCTCTGAATAACCTCAAAGAGACACAGAACTTCCATTCAAAGTTAATCACTCTTTTTTCCTCTCCCCAGCCCACACACTCTCCTGAATTCCATGTGTTTACCCAGTAGCCCAAACAACACGCACACTAGGATATCTAATAGATCACAAACTCAATATGGTCAAGACAGCCCTCACTCCTCATCTTGCTTCCTGCAAGCTGCTCCACCAATAACCTTTCTTGTTTCCATTTCGTATGACAACTTCTGCTTGTTCAAGCCGAAAAATCTGGAATCATCTCTTTATTTCATTAGACATAAGTGCATCCTGGGGGCTCCAGGTTTAAAACAAGCCAAAAGTCAACCATTTCTCACCATCTTACAGCTGGTGTCCTTCATCAAGCAAACATTCTCTCTGACCTGTATCACTCTAAGAACCGCCTAACTGGCCCCCTTATTCACACCATGGTTTCCTACCATCAGTTCCTAATAACTTAACCTTACTGAAAAATCAGAGTTTATCACTCCTTGGCTCAAACCCAGGAAATACCAGATCATCTCATGTAGAATAAAAGCCCACGTCCGTGTGATGCTGAGAAGGCCCCATGTGAGCATCTCCTATACCCTCTCTTACGCTGTTGTAGACCCTGGACTAATTTTTCCTAGTCTGTGCTGGGTAGGATCCAACCTGAGAGCCTCTGGAGTGACTGTTTCCTCAGCTTGGGTGCTCTTCCTTCGCATAAATGCATGCCTTTATCATGGGGTCGCAAAGAGTCGGACACGACTGAGCGACTGACCTGAACTGAACTGAACTGACCCTTCACTCCCTTCAAGCCATATCAAAAAGTCATTTTTAAAGTTCACCCTAAGTTTAAATTGCAAAGCCACCCCCCACTTGCCAACAGCACCCCAGTAAAACTTTAATCTGCTCTGCTTTATTCATTTCATTAATCACCCAATACACTAAGACACCTACTCCCTTATTATATTATTATTTTATTTCTCCCTTTTACAAAGGGAGCTCCATGTGGACAGAATTCTTCATCCGGTCTGTTCCTTGATGTATCCTGAGCTTCAGGACAGTGTCTGGTGCTACATGGTAGATGCTAGTGAAATGTAACAATAAATGAATGAATAAGTTGTACCTATAATTTTTTGTTTTCAGGTCTTTCTCTAATTGTGGGTCAAGATTATTCTACATATCACAAATGCTTTTGACAATTTTTCTCCCTATGGTATATTCTTTTTTTAACTTCTTTTTTATTTTTGACTGTACTTGGTCTTCATTGCTGTGAGAGGGCTTTCTCTAGTTGCAGCAAGCAAAGGGTTGCTCTTCATTGCGGTGCCCAGGTTTTTGTTGCAATGGCCTCTCTTATTGACAAGCACAAGCTCTAGAGCATGTTTGGGCTGAGCAGTCGAGGCACACAGGTTTAGTTGCCCTTAGCATGTGGAATCTTCCCAGACCAGGGCTCGAACCTGTGTTCTCTGCATTGACAGATGGATTCTTAACCCCTGGACCACCAGGGAAGTCCCCTCCTAAGGAATGTTCTGTGACAGCTTATAAAAGGTTAAATGTAGATTTTCCCCTAACTTTGTCATAGAATTTAGTTCTAGAACAGTTTTTGCCTAATATTTTAAACTAATATTTCTCTTGAGTGTCTTCTGGCTAAGTTATATTTTTTCTGAGAAATTTTCAATTTTCTTTAACATTTTTGGCTTTCTTCACATAAAATAATTCATAGTGTTCTCAGATGAATTTTTAAATTTCTCATTCATCTTTGGTTATTTATTCAATTTTTAAATAACCAGTTTGAGTTTCTTGGATTCTTGATAGTGTCTTTAGTGAAGGAAAAAGTGTTAAATTCTAATAAAATTCAACTTATCAGCTTTATTCTTTCAGAGAGAGTGTTTTAGTATTGTATCTAAAAGTTCATCACCAAAACTAAGAACAAGCAAATTTTATCCCGTTTAATAAAAATTTTATAGCTTTGTGTTTTATGTTTAGGTTTGTGACCCACTTTGAGTTAATATTTGTGTATGGCATGAAGTAAGGGTGGAGTTTTCTTTTCTTTTTTTTGCTTGTATATATCTACTTACAGCAACACAACTTGTAGAAAAGACTCTCTTTTATTCAGTAAATTGCCTTTCAGTTCAGTTCAGTCACTCAGTCATGTCCAACTCTTTGCGACCCGATGAACTGCAGCATGCCAGTCCTCCCTGTCCCTCACCAACTCCAGGAGTTCACTCAGATTCACGTCCATCGAGTCAGTGATGCCATCCAGCCATCTCATCCTCTGTCATCCCCTTCTACTCCCTCCCCAATCCCTCCCAGCATCAGAGTCTTTTCCAATGAGTCAACTCTTCGCATGAGGTGGCCAAAGGACTGGAGTTTCAGCTTTAGCATCATTCCTTCCAAAGAAATCCCAGGGCTGATCTCCTTTAGAATGGACTGGTTGGATCTCCTTGCAGTCCAAGGGACTCTCAAGAGTCTTCTCCAACACCACACTTCAAAAGCATCAATTCTCCGATGCTCAGCCTTCTTTACAGTCCAACTGTCACATTCATATATGACCACAGGAAAAACCATAGCCTTGATTAGACAGACCTTTGTTGGCAAAGTAATGTCTCTGCTTTTGAATATACTATCTAGGTTGGTCATAGATCTGATAGATAGAGTGCCTGATGAATTATGGAATGAGGTTCGTGACATTGTACACGAAACAGGGATCAAGACCATCCCCATGGAAAAGGAATGCAAAAAAGCAAAATGGCTGTCTGGGGAGGCCTTACAAATAGCTTGGAAAAGAAGAGAAACGAAAAGCAAAGGAGAAAAGGAAAGATATAAGCATCTGAATGCAGAGTTCCAAAGAATAGCAAGAAGAGATAAGAAAGCCTTCCTCAGTGATCAATGCAAAGAAATAGAGGAAAACAGCAGAATGGGAAAAACTAGAGATCTCTTCAAGAAAATTAGAGATACCAAGGGAACATTTCATGCAAAGACGGGCTCAATAAAGGACAGAAATTGTATGGACCTAACAGAAGCAGAAGATATTAAGAAGAGGTGGCAAGAATACACAGAAGAACTGTACAAAAAAGATATTTATGACCAAGATACTCACGATGGTGTGATCACTCATCTAGAGACAGACATCCTGGAATGTGAAATCAAGTGGGCCTTAGAAAGCATCACTACAAACAAAGCTAGTGGAGGTGATGGAATTCCAGTTGAGCTATTCCAAATCCTGAAAGATGATGCTGTGAAAGTGCTGCACTCAACATGCCAGCAAATTTGGAAAATTCAGCAGTGGCCACAGGACTGGAAAAGGTCAGTTTTCATTCCAATCCCAAAGAAAGGCAATGCCAAAGAATGCTCAAACTACCGCACAATTGCACTCATCTCACACACTAGTAAAGTCATGCTCAAAATTCTC